>NC_142144.1:9597500-9897500 GCF_024610735.1 Ursus americanus | reverse complement strand
AAGATCGTGGAAAAACAGGTGTGGTGGTATGTTCAGATGAGAGCTAGGCCAAAGGAGGAATCATTGTTTTTATTTTAAAATTTGTCACAGAAGTCAGTTTGAGCACAGCTTTGAACTAGAAAGGATTTTAACCTGGGATTTCACCAGTTGGATAGAATATAGGGGATTTTTGAACTAGAATGGGGATAAAATCACATCTGTTTTTATTGTTTGATAACTAATTTATTAGTTCCTTCAATTATGAATGTAGGCAACAGACCACAGTGGAATTAGCAATGCCTGTGACTTTGTCATCAATAAAAATTACAAATATTTTTGTATCGTGTCTACAGTTTTTGCAGATATTTCAGAATAGTATTTATGCTTATATTTTTTTCAAATTTATGGCATTATTAGACACACTCTTAGATCTTGTTATTTAATGTGATGATAAAGCTCACATATTACCAAATCACTATTTTTAAATAATAGTTCTGTATAATTGGTTTCTTTCAAAATTTCATATATTTAATTATGTATTTAAAAGCAATCTGAGGGGCGCCTGGTTGGTTCTGTTGGTAGAGTGTGGAACTCTTGATCTCAGGGTCGTGAGTTCAAGCCCCATGTTGGGTGTCGAGATTACAATCAATCAATAAAATAAAAATAAAAATAAAAATCTATCTGAGAGAGAGTCCATAGGCTTCACCAGACTACCAAAAAGATCTGTGGTGCAAAGAGATTAAGAACTCCTAAGGTAGAAGTAAGTGTTTGGGGATCCGTAAGTCAGCCTCGAAGGATATTTGAATCTTTTTTTTTTTTTTTTTTTAAGAAAGAAGACAAGGCAGATAGGATTATAGTATGGATGAAAGAGGAAATTTTGTACACAGGGAAGTAAAAGAAGATTTGTCTGGGTCAGAGTAATAATTTTGAAAGATAGACTGTAGATACTTCATTCAGGGTGCTGGGGAATCAGCAAAATAATCTGAGGAAAAAAGGGAAGTGAATACTTTGGCCCTTAGATTTTTGTAGTAAGGCACCGCCTAGTTCTAAGTGGTTGAAGCCTTCTAAGCTCTTGTGTAAGCCTGTGAAAGGAAATTTTAGTGCGGGCTGGTTTTCTTTAAATCATATAGGTAGTGTGGCTTTTAAAGAGGGAGATATGCTTTTTTTTTTTTTAAGATTGTATTTATTTATCTGAGGGGGGGAGAGAGAGAATGAGAATGAGTGGGGGAGGGGCAGAGGGAGAAGCCGACTTCCGCTGAGCAGGGAGTTGGAGGGAAGTGGGGTTCAGTGTGGGGCTCAATCCCAGGACCTTGGGATCATGACCTGAGCCGAAGCAGACTCTTAACCAACTGAGCCACCCAGGCACCCCAAAGAGGGGGATATTCTTTTTTTTTTTTTTTTAAGATTTTATTTATTTATTTGACAGAGATAGACAGCCAGGGAGAGAGGGAACACAAGCAGGGGGAGTGGGAGAGGAAGAAGCAGGCTCATAGCGGAGGAGCCTGATGTGGGGCTCGATCCCATAACGCCGGGATCACACCCTGAGCCGAAGGCAGATGCTTAACCGCTGTGCCACCCAGGCGCCCCAAAGAGGGGGATATTCTAATTTTTTTTTATCTTTTAGTAAAAACCACAGTATCTCTCTTCAAATATATTTTCCTATTGCTATTATTTTTCTCATATATAATAGAAAGTAAATGTGCAGGTGATAGAGTTGGAGAATTGGTAAATAATTTTCTCGAAATTCCATTTTAAATTCTTACAGTTCAGCTTCATTTTGGCCTCAGACTTCTCACTGACAGATCACTGTTAACATTTCTTTAGAATATGTGGGACTTGAAATTTGCAACTGTTTGTAAAGCACCTGTCAACACCTTGCGTGAGACTTTTTTTTACCTCTAAAATAATAGCAATAATGGAAAAACCACTGCAGCAAACTCTTTTTTTTTTTTCTGGAAAAAATAAAGGGGGGGGTATGGAAAAGTGGAGAAGAGTATTTTATGAAAAGATATTGGTGCTGAAATAGTTTATGTCGAATTGAACACACCGTATGACAAAATCACTGCCTTGGAGAGATATTGCCTGATACTTTTTGTGTCCTTACACTGCATCCTTTGTCATTCTTTGTCCCCTGCCCCTTTATTTTTTTTAATAGCATGTATCTATCTGATATCATATTATCTGTGTATTAGTTTTTTAATTTTTTGTCTCCCCATTAGAATGTTAGCTCTGTGAGAATAGGGTGTTTGTCTTTGCCACAATGCTGGAATAGTGGCTGGCACATGACAGGTACACAGTAAATACTTGATGAATGAGTAAATTAGTTAATTTATAAGAGCTAGGTTATTTATTTCTAGGAATAAAATATCTATTTTTAAAATCTTACAAATAGTATTATATATGCTGGGTTGAATTTGAACCTTTTCATCTTTTTTTAAAAGACAAGAAATTATTTCCCAAACACTATGCAGTACTTTTGTGGGCATTTGGTTTCATGTGGGCACTAATCATTCTTAGTACTTGCTGCCATGTAGGTTTGATTATCCTGAACATTCTACAATGATGTGATAAAAGGAAGGGTCTGTGGATGAAGTTCTTATTTTGCTAAGGTTCTTTTACTTTGTGATCCTAGGTTGGTATAAATGACACTGAATTTTTCACATCAGATTGATAAAAAAATTTTAATGTCTGACAGTATCAAAGTTGGTGAAGCTGTTGCTGAAAATGGTAATTTAGAAACTGCTGTAGGACAGTTTCTATGTAGGACAGATTCTAAACAATGTAGGAGTTTAAATTGGTACAGCTGCCTTGAGAGACAACATTTGCAGTTATTTAGTAAAGTTGAAGATGGGCATACCCTGCCTCATAATTTCACAACTTCTGGAGGGCAATAAGAATGGGTGGAGGTGGTGCAAAGGGGATGATACTGTAAGTTTTCTTTAAAGACTAAAAGCAACTATGATGATGTTAACAGTTCTGGAAAGCAGAATGCAAGTGCTAAGTCATCTTTGCACCTTTCCCTATATTCTGTTGATTTTGTGTTTTGAGTCCGTAACTTTTTTTTTTAAGTAGTTTCTACACCCACGTGGGGCTTGAACTCTCAACCCCGAGATCAGGAGTTCCATGATCTTCTGACTGAGCCAGCCAGGCACCCCTGAATCCATAACTTTTAAGTATTGTTTCCCAACTCTTTGAAAAATTGTAAGCCTACAGAAAAGTTGCAACAGTAGTATAATAACACCTTTGTACTCTACCTAGATTCCATAGTTGTTAACATTTTGCTATGCTTGCTTTATGCACTAGTAGACACATTTTTTGCTGAACCATTTGAGAGGTATAGATACCATCAGGACACTTTACCCGTAAATATGGGTATGTATTTCCCAAGAACAAACACTTTCTTCTACATATTTGCAGTTCAGTTGTCCCCTCAAGGAATTTAACATGGATATAATATTATTGTTTAACGTATAGTACCTGATTCAATTTTCACCAGTTGTCCCAGTACTGTCCTTAGATATTTGGTTTTGTGTTTGACCCAAGATTCATTTAAGGAGCTTGCATTGCATTTAGTTGCCTGCTTGAATCTGGACTGATTTTCCAGCCTTTAGAAGGGGGCGGGGTGGAGGGTGTCTCTCATGACAGTAAGTATCCAGACCAGTTGTTTTATAGGATGCTCCTCAATTCGTATTTGTCTGAATGTTCCTGCATGATCAGATTCAGGTTAAACATTTTTGGTTGGAAATGGTGTGTAGTTGATTTTAGGTCTCAGTGTATCACATCTAGACGCATCAGATGTCAGTTTCATTATTAATGTAAATTTGATCATTTGAATAAAGTAGTATCCACTAGATTTCTATTGTAAAGGCACCCTTTTCCTTTGTAATTAATAAATAATCAGTGATGTGATTATTTTATTTTATTTTTAAAGATTTACTTATTTATTTTAGAGAGAGCAAACACTTGTGTGAGCGGGAGGAGGGACAGAGGGAGAGGGAAAGAATCTCAAGCAGACTCCCCGCTAAGCATGGAGCCCAACATGGGGCTCGATCCCAGAACCCCGAGATCAGCACCTAAGCCAGAATCAAGAGTCCGACGCTCAACCAACCAAGCCACCCAGGCGCCCCTCTTTTATTTTTTTAATGTAAAAAAATCTTTTCTCCCTTTTTAAAAAGGTTTTATGTATTTGAGAGAGAGACAGAGACAGAACATGAGCAGCGGGGAGGAGGCAGAGGGAGAGGGAGAAGCAGATCCCCGCTGAGCAGGGAACCCCATGCAGGGCTCGGTCCTGGGCTCATGACCTGAGCTGAAGGCAGACACTCAACTGACTGAGCCACCCAGGCGTCCCCACATAATGTTTGTTTTAAAGAACACTGGTTTAAGGGACACCTGGATGGCTCAGTTGGTTAAGTGTCCAACTCTTTGTTTTGGCTCAGGTCACGATATCAGGGTTAGGAGATCTAGCTGAGTGATGGGGTTATGCTCAGCATGGAGTCTGCTTGAGTTTCTCTCTCCCTCTCCCTCTGCTCCGTGCCCCCCTCCCCCATGCTCGCTGTCTCTCAAATAAATAAATCTTTAAAAAAAAAAAAAAGCACTGGTTTAAGGCAATAGACTTCTAAACCTGCTCACAGAGTAATACATGCAATATTGGAGATAGACTCAGAATTTTATACTTCTGTTTTTATTCATTTCTCAGTTCACACTCTTCAACCTGTCTTCTGTATCAAAATATCAAACATCAAATATTTTTATATCAAAATATGGAAGTTTCAGAGTCTAATGTGAAATTGTTTAGCAGAGCACTAGTAAATATTTGACCACTGTGCACAAGGCATTCAATCCATAAAGTAACTTGTTCTGGGGTGCCTGGGTGGCTGAGTCGGTTAAGTATGAACTCTTGGTTTCGGCTCAGGTCATGATCTCACAGCGGGATCAAGCCCCGTGTTGGGCTCTGTGCTCAGTGCTGAGTCTGCTTCAGATACTTTCTCCCTCTCCCTCCTCCTCTGATTCTACCCATTCCCTCTCTCTTTCTGAAACAAATAAAATTTAAAAAAATAAAGTAACTGGTTCTGCTACACGTCAGCAGCTGAAGGGACAAATATTCCATATCTGGCTCTTATGCATTCTGCTCCTGCAGTGTGCCTGGCACCACGCTAGATGCTTTACTTTCACTGACCTGTAAAATCCTCACGACTACCCTATGTAGTAGGTCCTATTTAAAGAAGACACTGAAGCACATAGAAGTTAAGTAACTTGCCAAAGTCCCACCGTCTGTGGAAGGTAGAATTCCAACCCGGCAGGCTCAAACCAAAACCACCACACATTCGTGGGACTCAATCTCACAACTCTGAGAACATGACCCGATCCAAAACCAAGAGTCTGCGGCTTAACGGACTGTGCCACCCAGGTGCCCCTGGAGTGATTTTTTTAAAAACTTTAACAGACTCATGAGTTGTTTATAGAGGTACAAGTGTAAAGGATAAAGAAGATTTAGATTGGAGATACTACCACTGATGGGAGAGTAGAAGGTCAGGGAATGCTGTGTGAAGGACACATTTGAACTGGACCAAAAATCATAGATGTAATTGGCTATAGGGCTATTGGAGAAGGGCTCCAGGTGAAGGAACAACCTGAACAAAGAAGAGGAATTTGTAAATTAGAGAATATCCAAGTCTTTTTCCTTTTTTTTTTTTTTTCTTTTTCTGGCTAATGTGTTAGGTCTGTGAAATGGAAAAATGGGAGGAAAGATTGTAAAGGTAGCTTGGGATGAAGAAATACTGAAAAATTGACGCTACCAAGCTGATAGTATGTGATCGTTTGCCTGCAGGTGTATCAGCCCCTTCCTCGTGCTCACTACAGTGAGATTGCTCAGGGGAACCTGAAGTCAATATTCTGAAGAGCCAGAGAGGTGGGGGGGGGGAGGACGAGTGTGGGCTGTAAAGTCAAACAAATCTAGTTTTGAATTCTCTGCTGCATGATAGAATGGTTAGGCAGTAAGGTATTTGACTTTTCTAAACCTAATTCCTCTTCTGTAAAGTGGGTGTGTTAGGATTGACTAATAACAATAGCATATGAGAAGCATCAGGAACGTGGCTGTGGTTCAGTAATTGCTAGTTATCTTTTGGTGCTCAGGCTTTCAATCTTCTTTTACTCTTTTCCACCTTGTTACCACATCCCTGACTTTAAAACAAGCCTTAGTCTTGGTGCCGTTTTGGCCACTATCACAGTGCTGTCACTTCTCACTTCACCAGTTGACTCCACTGTGAGTTTGTGAGCTGCTTTCCAGTGCTGGCGGAGAGCACTTCCCACCTTACAAGGTGATGCTGCCTCATAATGGCATTTGGAGAAATTACCCCTAATTATTGTAGGAGATTGAAGAGGGAAAGTGGATGTACTCCTAATGGTAAGACATTTCACTTTATTTAAAAGATTAAAACAATTTTTTTTAGGATTGTTATTGGGCAGAGTTGGTTACATATTACTCTAGGATTCTCCAAGGTCAAGTGTGATTTTTTAAATTTTATTATTATTATAATTATTTTTTAAAGCCTGATATAAGTGGAATCCTTCTTACTTGCTATGGAAAAACCAGTACTTGAAAAAAAATTCTCAAATGGCTAATTAACTTTTTTCCCCCCTTCCAACTTTTGGTTTTTTTGCTATACACAATTCCGTCTCCTGGAGTTAATCTTTTCATAGGTATGAAGGATTTCAGTTACATATTTTTTTACATCTGAACCACCCCTTAAGTAGTCCTAATCAAGGTATTTTCATTTTTAAAGTAACTAAGACCAATAATTTCTGTATCATGTACACATTTTAGAAGACGCTTGGGCACTGAGCTGTTTGATTTCTTGTTTTTATTTTTGTTTGGCTTTTTCTTTTTTTAAAATTTTAAGTAGGCTTCATGCCCAGTGTGGGGTTTGAACTCATAACCCTGAGATCCAGAGTTGTGTTGTCTACAGACTGAACCAACCAGGCACCCCTCTTGTTTTTATTTTTATTTTTTTTAATTTTTATTTATTTATTTATTGAAAAGATTTATTTATTTGATAGAGGGAGAGACAGCCAGCGAGAGAGGGAACACAAGCAGGTGGAATGGGAGAGGAAGAAGCAGGCTCTCAGTGGAGCAGGGAGCCCCATGCGGGACTCGATCCCAGAACCCTGGGATCATGCCCTGAACCGAAGGCAGACGCTTAACGACTGAGTCACCCAGCCCCCGCCTTGTTTTTAAATTATAGGTAATTAAAATTTCTTTCTTTATACTTACCTATGTTTTCTTATTTTTTGGAATATGTTTCAATTTTTATTATGATTTTGTAGAAACAACAGTAGGGCAGTTTTTCACTGTTTCTAAGCTGAAATCCAGGTTTTTTTTTTTTTTTTTGAGTTTATTTATTTAAGTAATCTATATACCCATTGTAGGGCTCAAACTCATGACCCTGAGATCAGGTATTGCATGGTCTTCCAACTGAGCCAGCCAGGCACCCCTGAAACCCAGTTTTGAACTCTGCAATGCAATAGTCAGAAGTGGTGAATATTTGTTCATATTTCAAGTTTTTGTGTTTACTATATGTAAATGAATGGTTGAGCAAATGTTTAACAGTATAGCTTAAACAGTATATATATATATATCAAGCCAAAATTATCTTTGTATACACCTTTTTTGTATGCCATTTTTAAAAAATAAGGCTTTAAGCCTACTGTTGTAACGCTAAAAGCAGGCAAGATGTCTGCTCATTAATCTGTCCGAAAAGGTGCTTGCTTGGTCTTGCTCCCTTGTAATGCCAGTACACCCACGCTAGAGACTAGTGGGAAACATGTTGTCAAACATGTTCAGTTCTTCCTTTTTTTTAACTTACTAATTTATGTTTCCAATTTATTTTCTGTGACTCTTTGAAAGGATTAAAATTGGAAAATTTGAAGGACAAAAGCATTAGTCAAGGGTTATTAGCCTGTTTCTCTTTTTACAGAATCAGAGTCAGATTATCTTCTTAAGTGGTCTTAATTTCATCCAAATACGTGTATTTTTAAAGGTTTTAGGACTTAGGCTAAACTCATCCATTTTTTTAAAAGATTTTATTTATTAGAGAGAGAGAGAGAACAAGCAGGGGGAGAGGCAGAGGGAGGGAGAAAGGGAGAAGCAGACTCCCCACTGAGCAGAGACCCTGATGCGGGGCTTGATCCCAGGCCCCTGGGATCATGACCTGAGCTGAAGGGAGACACTTAACCAACTGAGCCACCCAGGCGCCCCTAAAGTCATCTATTTTTAACCCAGTCTGAACTATCTCCTGTCATTTTCTAATGTAAAACTCTGACCCTATCTATTGATTTTACTTCCATTATTTGTAAATCATGACTACCTGACAAAAATACATTAGGTCTCAAAGTTACAAGGCAGAATTGCAAAATGTTTACAAATACAGATTTCTGTATTGAAAAGCCTATGGAAGACTAGGTGAATTCTTTTTCTGCAAAAGAGACCCAAGGAGTCTTTGAGTCGTCTAGAACCACGTGTTTCTTAATATCTAACTATTCAAGGTTGTGATGGGCCAACTTGGATTCTGATGGAAAGTGACCTATTAAGCCTCCTTCTGAGTAAGTTTCTGTTTCATCATTAATGGTAATAATAACTAGCATTTATTGAGTTCTTTCTCTTTTTGTAGGCATTATGTAAACTAGTTAAAATTATGGATTTCGGGGCACCTGGGTGGCTCAGTCATTAAGTGTCTGCCTTCGGCTCAGGGCACGATCCCAGGGTCCTGGGATCGAGCCCCACTTGGGGCTCCCTGCTCTGATGGGAGCCTGCTTCTTCCTCTCCCACTCCCCCTGCTTGTGTTCCCTCTCTCGCTGGCTGTCTCTCTCTCTGTCAAATAAATAAATAAAATCTTTAAAAAAATTATGAATTTCATAATTCTATGAAAGCATCTTAATGATTGATTTCTTCTTGAAAAGCTATTTAAAATTAGATTTATTTGCCATTTATTATTTATTTATTTATTGTCCAGGAGGTTCCTTTAAGGTAAAACACAGTCAGTGGTATGGTAAATGTGATGAAATGAACATGACAGCCTGCTGTTTACATACCTTCCCTAATTTTTAGGGTGGATTCTTGGATCTTGAAACAGGCTTTACCAGTATTACAGCTCAGCAAAAAATGCAGCTGAAGCTCAAAGTTCTCTTTCTGCTCTTCTGTTTGGTTGTTTTATCCACTCACTGTATTTACAGAGGAAGCTAAGTTTATCCAGGGGACCAAAGCTTCCTCAAAGCATGTGAGGTGGTGAAATCTTTCTCTCAAAAGTTCTCAAAGGGTTCTAAGGATTTTAGGTTTTTAAAAAATCATTTGGTTTATCTTGAGCTCCAGGTTTATATATGTCTTAGTGAGTTGTCATTAGAGATTGTTGAATTGGAGGAAATTAGATTTGGTGGTATTTAATTTTGACTAATAAAATTAATGGAGATTTATCTAATTGTGAAAGTTCCTGATACCCACTTATAGATTGGGTGCATATTTCTGTATAATTTATTGTTTCTGGGAAATCAAAGGACATAATTTTAAAGCCGTTGCAGTTCTGCTTATTGGTATGTAGCTTGTTACTGTTGAACTGTGTCCAGAAGTACTGTCCCTTTTGTTGCACTTGAAAACTTTCAGTTTAAATATATAATTATTCACAGAATTTGTCTGGTCCCAAGTGTTTAAGTAATTGCACTAGCAGATCTTTCAGAGGGGGGATCTTAGTGCCAAGTTTTTATTATGTTCTCATTTTTTAAAAAAAATTACTAAAGTAATGTTCTTTGTTTGAAAAATAAAGAAAACAAAAAAACCGAAAACCAAAATTGGGCACCTGGGTCTGCCTTTGGCCCAGGTTTGGAAGGAGTCTGCACTGGGCTTCCTGCTCAGTGGGGAGTCTGTTTCTCCCTCTCCCTCTGCTTCCCCCCCCCCGCACCCCCCCTCCCCGCTCGTGTGTGTGCACACACACACTCTCTTTCTCTCTCTCAAATAAATAAAATCTTAAAAAAAAAAACAAAAAACTTAAGGGGTGCCTGGGTGGCACAGTCACTTAAGCATCCAACTCGATTTTGGCTCAGGTTGTGATCTTGGGGTTGTGGGATCAAGCCCTGCGTTGGGCTCTGTGCTCAGCATGAAGTCTGCTTGGGATTCTCTCTCCCTCTCCTTCTGCCCGTTCCCCCACTTGCTCGCTCATGCACACTCTCTCTTTCTGTCTCTAAAATAAATAAATCTTAAAAACAAAAACAAAAAAACAACAACCTAAAAACGGTGCAAAAAAGGGAAAAGGGGTGCCTGGCTGGCTCCGTCAGAAGAGCATGTGGCTCTTTATCACGGGATTGTGAATTCGAGTCCCATGCTGGGTATAGAGATTACTAAAAAAATACATATAAACTTAAAAAAATGCAAAAAGTCAAAGCTTTTCTTCCCCACATATGCATGCACATACTGTATGTTTTGGATTTTTCCCCCCTGAAATTATAGTTAACATTTGTGCTTGCATAGTACTTTACATATATTAACTTGTCGTTGTTGTTGTTGTTGTCGTTGTTGTTGTTGTTGTTTTAGCGGGGGAGGGACAGAGGGAAAGGGTGAGAGAATTCTAAGCATGTTCCATGCCCAGCGCGGAGCCTGACATAGGGCTTGATCTCACAACTATGAGATCATGACCTGAGCCAAAATCAAGAGTCAGACACTTAACTGACTGAGCCACCCAGGCGCCCCTAGATATATTAACTTAAATCTTCACAACTCTATGAATATATCTTATGAATTAGATTCTATTTTATATCCATTTGCAGATGAAAAAAGTGAGGCAGGGAGAAGTAATTACCAAAGGTTGCACAGCTCGTGAGTGGCAAAGCTGAGATTGAGTCCAGGTTGTCTTGCTCACATGTTGTGTTTTAGCTGCCTCTGGGGTCTTCCTGGCCCACTGATCTGTACTGTGCTTTTTTCATGTAAAGATGGACAACTTTCTCTGTACCTCTATCTCCTTAATAATTATATAATATTCGATGGCAGATGTGTACCATAACTCACTTAGTGTCTTTCAAACTTCATCTTGTTTAATATTGCCAGTTACATTAGTAATGGTTTCAAGTAATACTTTAAAAAGTGAAGGTTTTTGAACTGGAACAAGTGAGGATACATGAGTATTTACTAAGTAATGCATATTTTTTGCTGTCCAGGCGTTTTGATACTCTCTCAGCTGAGTTGTATAATAAAATCCAAGCTTAACCCACAGGCCGTTGGATATGTATGAATTTCATTATTTTTGTGGTTAGTCTGTCTTCTTTAGTTCTGGAAAATTAGTAGTGTTTTAGGGGTAAAATCGACATCTATGTGGATTTTATTTACTTTGGTAGGGTCTAAAATTTTGGTGTTAGAACAGGAAGTCTGGTGTGTTAATTTGAGATGTAAATACTCTCTGGCTTTATATTACATCTTCAAAGTCGGGTGCCTTTCAGTTCCTTGTAGTTATGCCAGGAAGAGTTGGTACTAAGTCCATTTTTTTTCCTACAATGTTTTACTCTTGTTTCAAATATACCAACTGACGATATTGAAGTATTATTGTTTCCTTCCCCTCCTTATTGATAGTTATTTCTTAATTGTGAGGAAATATCTTTTTTAGTACATTAATAATTATTTAAAATATGTCTATTAGAAAGATAGTAGATATTTTCAACTTAAATTAATTACTGTTCTTTAATCATTTTGGAACTGGTTAGAAGTCGCTTGGCTGATTCCTAACTAGCACATCGCTCTTGATCATTCAGTCCTTTATTTATTAACTTTTTATGAATGTAGACATTAAATCAGTACCTGCTAAACGCAGGTCTGTCTGCTAAGCAGTGGGGATGCCAAGATGACTATCTCCCTACTTCAGGTTGCTTGGAGTTTTGTTGAGAAAACAGCATGTTGTTGCTCACAGTGTAAAATGCTGTGATGGAGATGAGCCCGAATGAGACCGGATGAGAATGGCCAGGAGAGCCTCCTTGGCTTGGACTGGGCTCTGATGCCTGAGTGAGAGTTAACTGGCCAATGACAAGAGTGGCCAAAGGAGTCGAAGTAGAGGGTATATCGAAATCTGATTTGTAAAAACTGTTCACAATTGTTAATATCACGTACAGTGTGAGAACACAGGGCCCTCAAGGGCAGACATTACCCGTCTTGTTCATCGGTGCCTAGCACATTGCAGATATTTAACAAACATTTGTTGAATGAATAAATGAAGGAAGTGTGTTAAGCTTACCGTGCTTGTCTGTCCATTTTTTGGAAAGAAGTGAGTTCATTTTTAATACCTGACGATTTTTAGGTCATTTAATTTAACAAAATATTTTAAAATGAGTAATGAACTGTAACTGAACTGAATGAGGTTAAGTCTTGTAAGGGGAAGCACATGTGGACAAATCCTTGTAATTCAAGATGGTTATTTATATGTATAAAAAATATTTGCCAGGGATGTCTCTGTCTTGTATGGATTGGTTAGATTCCTGAAAAGTGGTGGGTAGTTAAAATAAATCCTCAGATTTAAAATATTTGATTGATAAAATATAGGAGCTAACATTGTGGTAGGTAGGTAATTAAAAATTGTCAGTCATGTCCTTTTTTGTCGTATCAGGTTAATATGAATAAGTACCTATATAATGAACAACAAAAAAGGAACTTGCAGTTCTGTCAAGGTGTAGGCATCGGTATCTAAAAATGTTTCCCATGCTTAATCCTTGAGTAACATCATAATTTTCCCCAAATCCGGATTCTATTTGTACTATTATTTATTTGTCTTTTTTTGTGGACACAATTTAAAAATATTTTTCAAGAAGCTTTACGTTGGGGCGCCCAGATGGCTCAGTGGGTAAGCGTCTGCCTTTGGCTCGGGTCATGATCCCCGGGTCCTGGGATTGAGCCCGGCATTGGGCTCCCTGCTCAGTGGGAAGTCTGCTTCTCCCTCTCCCTCTGCTCCTCCCCCTGCCTGTGCTTTCTCTCCTGCTCTCTCTCCCGCTCCCTGTCAAATAAATAGATAAAATCTAAAAAAAAAAAAAAAAAAAAAAAAAAAGCAGCTTTATGTTATTACCGTAATGAAAGGCTAACACCTCATATCCTAAATAGAAAGCAACTTAAATATAATAAAAACAAAACAATGTTATGAAACCTAGCTAGGTACTATTTGCAGAAGGTGCCGGGTTTGGGGCCCCTGGGTGCTCAGTTAAGCGTCCACCTCTTGGTTTCGGCTCAGGTCATGGTCTCAGGGTCTTGAGATCAAGCCCTGCGTGGGGTTCCGGGCTGAGCATGGAGGCTGCTTAAGATTCTCTCTCTCTCCCTGAGCCCCTCCCCTTGCTTACCCTCTCTCTCTGTCTTCTCAAAATAAATAAAAATTTTTTTAAAAAGTGCTGGGATTGAGGCCTGCTATCCTTTAATTAAAAGGAGAGATTAGCAAAGTGTTAGAAAAGTGTTGAAGACAAATTGGCACCTTGCTTAGATTTTCTCCATGATGTGAATAGAAGGATTGAAAGAGGCTTGAAAATGGGGTAGCTTTCGGGGTACCTGGGTGGCTCAGTCAGTTAAGTATCCCACTCTTGATCTCAGCTCAGTTCTTGATCTCAGGGTCATGAGTTCAGGCCACATGCTGGGCTCCACGCTGGGCATGGAGTCTACTTAAAAAAAGAAAATGGAATAACTTTCCTACTTCGTGGTTCATTGTTATTTAGTGTCATAGGGAGGAAGGGATGCTCTCTGTTGGTGGGAGCAGTTCCCCCAGAGCTTCACAGAGGGAAGAGATTCGGGGGCTGGGTCTTGAAGGATAAATCTGGGTTCATTTGAAGGCTGTGGGCCTCTTGGGGCCTATATGATAGCATCTGCTCGTGTTGGAGACTTGAGGATATAGTATGGTGGCAACAACTGCTTTGGGGAAGTGAAGAAATGGTGGGAGAGGAGCTAGCAGATGTAAAAAGAGGGATTTAAGGAATTAATCTCTAGTAACTTTTTCTAAGCTTTCATTTATCATTTCTTTCATAGAATTTGAGGGAATATAGGTTATTTATTTAGTCCTGAAGTCCAACTAAACTTGACTTTGTCAGACAGTTTGAAACTTTCAAAGAAAGGGGGACTTGTCCCGATACCGACTCGCATATTAACAGTTGGCCAAAGATTGGGGTGATTAAAAGTTGTCCTTGGCTGTGAATTACAGCACTCACAGATGGCATAGTGGTAAAAGCTCGGTGAGCCACATGTACCTGGCTTTTACTCTCAGCTTTGCCAGTTACTAACTTGACCTTGGGCAGATTATTTAATTTCCTCAGTTTCCTCACCTATAAAATGTCGGTAAGAATACGTGCCTTTCAGGAGTGTTACACAGATTAAAGGAGAACATCCATATTAAAGCCCCTGATTGGTGCCTAGTTCATGACAAGCCTGAAATGTGTGGTAGTTCTTCTATTTTAAGATTTTATTTATTTATTTGTCAGAGAGAGAGAGAGCGCGTACACAAGCTGAGGGAGAAGCAGGCTCCCTGCTGAGCAAGGAGCCCAATGCAGGACTTGATCCCAGGACCCTGGGATCATGATCTGAGCCGGACGCAGACACTTAACCAACTGAGCCACCCAGGCGTCCCAGTTACTATTCTTTTTATTTCCTAAGCACCAATGTATTTTGTATTTGTATTCCTAAGCACCAATACCAATGTATTGACCACCAGTCAATTAAAATTCTCTTTGAATTCAGCCATAACTATTTATAATGCCTTTTAAGAAAGTTTGCTGTTAAATGGAAATTAATGTAAAGACAGACTTTTCTTAAACGGTTCTGGCTAGGAAGTATATTTGCCTTGCTTCACTTGACCAGGAATTAGTGCAAAATGTAATGTGCCTGTGGAAATTTTGTTATGAAGTGTCTGTATTTCATTTTTTTTTAAAGATTTTATTTATTTATTTGACAGAGAGACAGCCAGCGAGAGAGGGAACACAGGCAGGGGGAGTGGGAGAGGAAGAAGCAGGCTCCCAGCAGAGGAGCCTGATGCGGGGCTCGTTCCCAGAATGCCGGGATCACGCCCTGAGCCGAAGGCAGACGCTTAACGACTGAGCCACCCAGGCGCCCCTGTATTTCATTTTTGATCACAGTAAACCGAGAGAGAAATGTTTTCAGTGTGATAGTTTAAACACTAAAATGTGTTGGGGCACCTGGCTGGCTCTGTTGGAAAAGCATGCAACTCTTGATCTCGGGGTTGTAAGTTCAAGCCACACGTTGGGTGTAGAGATTACTTAAAAATAAAATCTTTAAAAAAAAATGAACACTAAAATGTGTTGCCAGCTGTTAATGGATTCTGGAACATCATGTGGTAGCTGGTAATCCTTTTTCTAGGTGGTGGTTGTTGAAGATTGTGATAAATTACAATGTTCAGATGTTTTCTCAAGTTAGTATACTTTTTTTTTTTTTTTTTTTTTTACTGAAAAGAAAGTTGCTAAATTGGATCCTTGGACTTAGAAGTGTATTACTTGTGTAATTTAAAAAAAAATATGCTTTATTTTTTTTTAGAACAGTTTAAGATTTACAGAAAAATTGAGAGGATAATACAAGGAGATCCTATATACCCAGCGCCAAGTTGCCCCTATTCCTAACATCTTACATTAACATGGTATATTTGTTATAATTAGTGAACCACTGTTGACACATCATTGTTAACTAAAGTTCATATGTTATTTTGATTTCCTTAGTTTTCACCTGATGTCCTTTTTCTGTTCCAGGATCCCATATTATATTTGATTGTCATTATCTCTGTAATTTTTAATTAGATCATCTTAAATTAGGCACATTAACATATTTGCAAAGCATACTTTGTTCTCAAATTTCAAAGCCATACTTTTGTGTGGCATTTATGTTACTAAAAATGCTCTTAGGCTGAAGACTGTTGGCCTTTACTTTCACTTTTAAATAGTCTTTTACCAGTGTAGGTTCCACAGCCTTAGCAAGTACTCTAATCTGTTTAGTTAAGACTTTCATACTTCCCGCTTACTTTCATGGAAAGGTTCATTTTGGTCAGTTCTCTTATGCGATGGACATGGAGCTGTGTCCCTGTGAAATGATAGACATCACCTTTTGATTGGCAAGAAGAATGATGTCTTCCATTGTGTAGTCATTTACACTTTCCAGTCATCTCATGTGAACTATACAACTTAGCATGTGAGAGGAACAGGGACACTCCAGTTTTGAAGGTGAGGAAACAGAAACTTAGGTGAAGTGACTAAGTTGCTAGTAGGTCACACTGCCGGTAGGTGTCAAAGCCCAGCCTTAAATGCCTCATATCTTCTGACCCTGGTTTTGGTATTCTTTCTGCTCTGTTTGACGTAGTCTCTAAAACGAGAAAGTAGCAGGTGGTCTTCTCTTACATAATATAGGCTGTCTCACAAAGTTATTCCTGAATTTATTAAATTAATAAAGGGAGGATTAACTTGTTTACTTGAAGTCTAGCTGTTAAAGTGTAGAACCATTTGATATCTATCATTAACTTGGGATCCCTTTAATTAGCAAGTTTCAACAGAGAAAACATGAAACATGATTCTCATTCCATAAAACATTTGAAATCATTTTTTTCCTAGTGTAGAGTCCTTCTCTTGAGTAATAGGAGTTCATTCAGGCATAGTTGCTAACATTTGTAATATGTGTATCCTCCGTGGAGTGTATTTCCTAGTTCGCACATTTCAGGCTGTTCTTCTCCATGCTCTGCATCAGAGTAGGTATAGCTTACTTATCAGGAATTGGCAAACTTTTTCTGTAAAGGGCCAGATAGTAACTATTTTAGGCTTTGTGGGCCATATGGACTCTGGAGGACTCTGGCAACTATTCAGCTCTGCCATTGTAGCATGAAAACAGCCATAGATTCTATATAAACAAATGGGCATGGCTGTGTTCCCATAAAACTTTATTTATAGAATCAGGCCCCTAGCTGAATTTGGCCCGCAGGCTGTAGTTTGCCAGGCCCTGCTCTATACCATTGTAGAAGGATACAGAAACCCATTGTGCTTTACTCCTTCAGCTAAAATCTTCCTACTGTTCTCTCACTGGTAAGTCTTCATAACCTGAGTTGAAAAGCTTAACATTTGATTTAACATGCATGGTTTATAATGCATTTTATTTTTGTAGAAAATGTGGTAAGTGGAACTGAAGTTACAGATTTTCAGAGTCTAATTTTTGACTACAAAAAGAAATGATCTCCCTTGGAAAATGCTTGCAAATTTCAGGAAAAAATTCTGTTACTATTAGATATGCTAATGCCTAATGTTAATGTAAACTCTTTTATTTTTTACTTACGTTCTTTTTCACAGAGCAACTTGTGACAGTGCAATTAGCAAATATATATGAGCGCTTCTTGTATTTGTTCATGGTATTGGGGACTAGGGATACATCCATCTGGGCGATGCTCTCAGCCTTTGAGGGGACCTGTCATTTTTGCTGGAAAGACAGGATACAGCTATCAAAGATGAAAATAAAAACAAAAAGTTTCAAATTAGTAGTATGGATAAGTAGCACTTTAAGAGTTCAGAGTTGGAATTTATCGCTGGGGGCGTACTATATGGTTGGGAAGGAAGGTTTTATTGAGCCAGGCCTTGGAAATTAGAACAAGTAAGTAATTAAGATGAGACCTGATGTAAATAACAATGAATATAATAATGGGGCACCTGGGTTGCTCATTCGGTTAAATGGCTGCCTTGGGCTCAGGTCATGATCTCAGGGTCCTGGGATCCAGCCCCGCATCGGGCTCTCTGCTCAGCAGGGAGCCTGCTTCTCCTTCCTCTGCTGCTCCCTCTGCTTGTGCTCTTTCACTGTCTCCCTCTCTCAAATAAATAAAATCTTTTTTTAGAAATAATGAGTATAATACTATGAAGGTGAATTGAAAATAAAAATGAAAAGGCAATTTAGCTGGAACAAGTGGTTTTATGTAGGAAAATTGTGTGAGATAGGATTGGAAGTGTGGGTTAAGGGAAGACTGGTCCTTGAGTATTAGGCTAAGCAGTTTGGAAATTATCTTCTAGGAAGTAAGGAATAAATGAAAATTTTGAGTGCCTTAGTTTTTCCTTTAAGTCTTTCATGAACCTTCCAGGTATTATTGTTAATATTTTCAGTATAGTGTGCTTATTTTAGTTAACATGTAATGATAATTTCGTACTGTTCACCTCTTCTTTTCTCATCCATCAAAGACCATATTCCTGTTCTTCCTGTATTATATCTACTCTGGTTATGAAGTCTCTAACAAGAATATGTTATTGAAATACCTCTTATTCATTCATATATTCATTTACCAAATATGGTCTGAATGCTTGTGATTTGACAGGTTTTGTTCTACTCAGTGCAGATACAGCAGGGAACAAATAGGCAAAAATATCTCTTTCTGTGGAGAGGAGATATGAGTGTGTGACAGGGTAGGGGCTGACATTTTACATAAGGTGTCCAAGAAAGACCTCATTGAAGAAGACGACTCTTGTGTAAAAAGTCCTAAAGGAAGTAAGAGATTTGGGTGGCGAGCAAGTGCAACGGTATGGAGGTGAAAGTATACCTGGCAAGTTTGAGAACATAGATGGAGCAGAATGAAAGAGGGGACCAGTAATAGAGTGATAATATGTCCTTGTTTACATCTCTTGTCTTGATGACATTATTAATAGTGCCCACTTTCACTCCTAGTAGTGTCTTGGTTTGGATGGCAAATTATATGGTCTTTTGGTTATAGGAGGTAAGATCAGAGAGGTAAGAAAGGTGGAGGCAGACTATGGAGAGCTGAGAAAAGTTTTGGGAGGATTTTGGGCACAATCTTGATACGATTTGACTTGGATTTTTATAGACTCATTCTGGCTGCTATGTTGAGAGTAGACTAGGAGCAAGGACTGAAGCAAGGTTAGGAGGCTGCTGCAGTGATCCCAGCCGAGAGATATGGTACTTTGGACCAGGGTGGTAATTAGCAATAGAAATGATGGTGAGTAGATACATTCTGCATGTGTTTTGGACGTAGGGTCATCAGGAGTTGATAATGGGTGTAAGAAAAGAAGGGAGTCAAGAACGATGACAAAGTTTTTGGTTTAAGCAGTTGGAAAGATGGAATTGCCATTGATTGAGATGGGGGAGACTGGGATTTAAAGATGTTTTTCTCGGGGGGGAGGGAGATGAGTGCAACTTTGGACATATTAAGTTTGAGATGCCCGTTGGACAATCCACTGGAGACGTTGAGTAGTTGCGTATTTGGATCTAGGCATTCAGGGGAAAGGTAAAGTCTGGAGATACTACTTTGGGAGCTGCCAGCATTTTGGTAGTTCTTAAGCCATGAGATGGAATGAGATTGTCTAGTACTGAGTGTAGTTCGAAAAGGAAAGGTCTAAAGACTGAGCTTGAGGGTAGCGTACTACAGTGTTTTGAAGTTAGGGAGATGAGGGGGAATTACAAAGGAGACTGCGACTGAGTGGAGGAACTGAGACTGAACAGGAGGAACGCCGTGAGAGTGTGGTATCCCGAAGTCAAAGAAAGTGTTTCAAGGAGATTGGTCAACTGTGTCAGATACTTCTGTTAGGTCAAGAAGAGGAGGAATGATAATGTATCATTGGATTAATAATGTGCTTGCTTATTTATTTATTTATTTATGTATTTGTAAAGATTTATTTGAGAGAGAGAACAGGGGGGAAGAACAGAGAGAGAGAGGGAGAGAGAAACTCAAGCAGAGCAGACTTTACACTGAGCACGGAACCTGATGTGGGGCTCGATCTCACAACGCCGAGATCACAACCTGAGCCAAAACCAAGAGTCAGACACTTAACCGACTGTGCCACCCAGGCGCCCCACAATGTGCTTATTTATTACTGGTGACTTGAAGACTAGCAGTTTTGATGGAATGGGAGGACAACACTTATTGGTGTGGGCTCAGGAGGGAATTAGAGGAGAGAAACTGGAGACAGTATAAACACCTCTTTCAAAGAATTTTCTTGTAAAGGGAGGGAGAAAAATGGGGGTAGAAGCTGAAGGGGAGACATGAAGTAGAGAGGTTTTTTTTTTAAATGAAAACTAATAGCATGTTTATATACTGGTGAGAATGATCCAGTAGAGAAGGAAATGTGGATGGGAGGGGGATGGGGTAGTTGGGATTTTTACAGTAATGTTCTTAAGGTGTGTGAAGGGAGGAAATTAGCATACAAGTGAGGGTTGGCTTTAACGTAGAGAAAGGCAGTTCATTCAAAGTAAAGGAAAAAGTGGAGCACGAGAGAGAGAGAGAGAGAGAGAGAGAGAGAGAGAGAAAGAATATACATACATATATACTTGTAGTTACTTGCAGTTTACTTTGCTTCTGGCTTCATAGTTGACTAAGCTTTGCGAGGACAGAGACTGTGTCTGTTTTGTTCTGTCCTGTACTGTTAGTGCCTGGGTACAGTGAAGACATTCAGAAAATATTTGTTGATTTGAATTAAATTGGGGAAGATAGCTTTCAACAGCCTTTCCAATTCTAAGTTTCTGTTTGATATTAAGATCATAGAGGAGGGGTGCCTGGGTGGCTCAGTTGGTTAAGCATCCAACTTTTGATTTTGGCTCAGGTCATGATCTCAGTGTTGTGAGATTGAGCCCCGTATCGGGTTCCATGCTCAGCGCAGTCTGCTTTTTCCTCTTCCTCTACCCCTCTCCCTACTCGTGCTCTTTCTCTCTCAAAATAAATAAATAAGTAAAATCTTAAAAAAAAAAAAAGATTATAGAGGAAATAAAGAATTTATTTTTTTATTTTTTTTAAAGATTTTATTTATTTATTTGACAGAGAGAGAGAGACAGCCAGCGAGAGAGGGAACACAAGCAGGGGGAGTGGGAGAGGAAGATGCGGGCTCCCAGCGGAGGAGCCTGATGTGGGGCTCAATCCCAGAACGCTGGGATCACGCCCTGAGCCAAAGGCAGACACTTAATAGCTGAGCCACCCGAGGAAATAAAGAATTTAAACTGAGCTAAGAGGTGAGGGTTGGAGACAACCTGTATTTTAAATGATATTTGAGTGTAAACTCCGATGAAGTAGATGTCACTAGAAGCTGGATGAAGTTCTGTAAAAACCAATAGAAAAAAGGATCTTTAAGGAGTCAGTTAGTAATAGAATTGGAGATTAGGGTAGATGTGACTGACAAAATGTTTAGATTAGTTGGTTGAGAGCAAGGGCTGCTTTGGAACCAGAACTGAGTCAGTGTGAATTTTGATGTGGCTGCTTGCTAGGTATGTGAACACTTTTCTCAACTGTTAAATGAAGTTAATGAGAGCACAGTCATCATAGGGTTATAAGGTTTCAGTGAGGAAAAAAATAGTGCCTGGCATAAAAAAAGTTCTAAATAAATGGTAGCTTGGTATGAGTATTGTTATTGGTATTGTCATTGTTACTTTTCAGGAAACTAACTTATTTACAAATGTTTATACTTCCTGTTGTCTTCAGTATGGTAAAATTTCCCCACTTCTAGTTATTTATGCCTACATTTTATTTAAGCAATTTCCCAGTAGCTATAACTATTGTGTTATAGTGGTGCCTTAGAAGAGCAGAACATTCATAGACTTTACCTTTTACATTCTCAAACCCTTTTCCGCATCTGTTGTGTTTAAGTAGTGACCTGTTAGGTATTATTATTTGTGTGGGGGGGTATTATTTTTTCAAAATGTATGAGCCGAGAGACTTGGGGCTACCTGAATTGAGTTCACTTAAAGTGTTTGAGCTCCTACCTGCCATCAGCTATGTTAGGACACAAAGTTGAATTCTTTCCCTCAGTGTTTACAGTCTAAGGGGAGAGAGAGATATATAATTATACTCTGGCATATGCTGCATGTTGTGTAAAATAGTATTCAGAACATGAATTTAATTTAGGTAAACTGTGGGCAAAAATATAGGTCAGAGTTAATTCTCTTGCATTTTACCCAGTGGTTTACTGACACTTTTTTTTTTTTTTTTAGGGTGGGGGGCAGAGGGTGAGGGAGAGCAAGAATTTGAAGCAGACATGGGGTTGGATGTCACAATCCTGAGATCATGACCTGAGCTGAAGTCAAGAGTCGGATGCTTGGGGCTCCTGGGTGGCTCAGTCAGCAGGTCATGATCTCAGAGTCCTGGGATCAAGCCCTGCATCAGGCTCCCTGCTCAGCGGGTAGCCTGCTTTTCCCTCTCCCTCTGCCACCCCCCCCCCACTTGTGCTCTCTCACACTCTGTGTCAAATAAATAAAATCTTAAAAAAAAAAAGAGTCAGACACTTAACTGACTAAGCCACCCAGGCGCCCCTATATAATAATGTTTTTAAAAGTGTTATTTTGTAGGGTAAGTTATTACCTGTTTTTTGGCAGCACCCAGACCAACTTATTATAGAAAGGAAAGCAATAAAGCGTATAATTCTTGAACTTGGTGAAAGAAAAAAATGCTGAACAAGTTTGTCTAGATTTATTGAAAATGTCTTTAAAGGCGTTTGGAACTACTGAAGGGTTTGGAAGGTGAATTCTTTAGACTAGGTGGAGCATTACTTTCATGCGTTAATTTTTTTAAGTGAAGCTATATTTGAAGATTTTAATTTCTAAATTGCATAAATTGGTTCATATTTTGCTGTGTCATTGGAAACATTTTATGTGTCCTATCTTGAACATTTCAGTTATAATTAGACTGTGAGCTCCTTGAGATTAGGGGACCTGGCTAGGCTCCAGCCAAGCCCAGTAATATATTTGTTGAATTAAGTTGTATTAAGCAGCCAGAAGGGTGCAGTTTGAGAATTTCTAAAATATTTTTCCCTATTTTTTATTATGAAAAATTTCTAACATAACTGAAATTGTTAAAGGATAGTATAATGATTATCATCTACCCTCCACCCAGATTCAACAGTTGTTTACCTTTTGCTGCATTTTAAAAATCTCATTTTTTTGCTGAACCATGTCCAAGTAAGTTGCAGACATCCTAACATTACTTTTACATACTTGAGTGTGTGTCTCTTAAAAATAAGATACTCTCCTAAGTAAGCACAGGATTTTTGAATCGTTCTTGTAAAGATCAGGACTATAATAATAGTGTACTGGCTCTGTCATCTCTCATATGTGTGGTCCTGGGCAGATTATTTCACATCCCTGTGCCTCACTTTTCTTAGCTGCAGAGCACTTATCTCAGAGGGATATTATGAAGATGAAGTGTGTAAAGTTCTTAGAAGCACACCAGGCACTATTTTCAGTTGATAACGTGTTTTCCCAAACATTACTCAACTGTGGTGAATTAATACCACACCCACCCTTGTTCCCAGAGTTGGAAACTTTTACCTTTTTTCCCCCATTTGTTAACAAATCTTGCCTTTCTTTCTTTCTTTCTTTCTTTCTTTCTTTCTTTCTTTCTTTCTTTCTTTCTTTCTTTCTATTTTATTTTTTATGTTATGTTATGTTATGTTATTTGACAGAGAGACAGCCAGTGAGAGAGGGAACACAAGCAGGGGGAGTGGGAGAGGAAGGAGCAGGGTCCCAGTGGAGCAGGGAGCCTGATGCGGGGCTCGATTCCAGGACCCTAGGATCATGCCCTGAGCCGAAGGCAGATGCTTAACAACTGGGCCACCCAGGTTCCCCTCTTTTTTTTAAAATATATTTTTAAAAAGATTTTGGTTTTTTGTTTGTCAGAGAGAAGAGAGCACATGCACACAAGGGGGGGTGGTGGGAGTGGTAGGCAGAGGGAGAAGCAGTCTCCTGGCTGATCAAGGAGCCCGATGTGGGACTTGATCCCAGGACCCTGGGTTCATGACCTGAGCCGAAGGCAGACGCTTAACCAACTGAGCCACCCAGGTGTTCCTACAAATATTTCTCATTTCATTTCTCAAACCTGTCCTGTTCTTTCCATTGCCACCTCATTTCCTGCCTGTCAACAATTTCAGTCTCTCTTCATCTGGTCCCATCCCCACCTCCTCATCCTTTTCCTTACTGCCAGAGTTTATGCTCCCAAAGATAAATTTAATACTGTTAATCTCCTGTTTTAAAACTTTTCCTATCAACTACAGCGCAAGGTCCTAGTTTCTTAACTCTGGCTTCTGTGTACCTTCTGGCCTTATCTCTCATTATGCACATTCCCTGCCTCCCCCCATCTCACTGAATACATAGGCACAGCCCCCCAAACTGTAGCAAGCCATGGGTAGCTCTCTAAATGTCCTCGTTGTTACACAGCTCTGTGCCTTTGCTTGGTGGACTCCCCGTATCTGGAATTCTACCCCACCCACCGTCCTTTTTATGTCTGGCAAATACTCATCTTCTCCTTCCGCCCCTCAACTTGCCTTTTAAGACTAGGTGCAGGTTCCTTCTCTTTTTAACCCCCTCTCTATCTGCATTGTACAGTCTTCTAGCATAATACGTGTAACATTTTTGGACAGCCATTTGCTTGCATATCTGCCTCATTGTGCTAGGTTAGAAAGTCCTTGAGGGTACACATTAGGTTTTATCCCTTTTTGTATTCCTAATGTTTAATATGTTGCTTGTACCAGGGGTAAAATAAATATAGATAATGAGTCCACATTTTATGGGTGAAAAAAATCCAGGGTTCAGAGAATATGCTTTATGTGCCCAAAGTAACAGAACTAATTAATGAAGCATTCAGATCTTTACCAGCCCATTTCAGTATTGTTTCCATTAACTGTAATACTTCTTATAGTTCTTAGTCTGTGGACTTAGAGCCCCCTAGAGGATGTTAGAGAAAGCCTATAAAGTCATATATGAATTTTCTATAGATTGAGTTAATACAATTATATAAGTATATGTCTGTATGTCACCAGTTTTTCTTAATGTACCCACATGGTTTTGTTATTAACTTAACAGATCGTCTTAGTGGGCATACTTATATATATATTTTTAAAAGATTTTATTTACTTGAGGGAGAGAAAGCAGGGGGAGGAGCAGAGGGAGAGGGACAAGCAGACCCCCACACTGAGCACAGAGCCTGTCACGGGGCTTGATCCCACAACCCTGAGATCATGACCTGACCTGAAATCGAGAGTTGGATGCTAAACTGAGCCACCCAGGCACCCATACGTTTAATCTTTTGAGAGTAAAGCAGCATAAGGGCCTTCATGACACAGGAGATTTGGAATAACAGCTTTGCACAGATTGCTAGGGAATTGATAAGGTATAAGAATTTTTTTTTAAGATTTATTTATTTTGAGAGAAAGAGCATGGATGGGAGGGGCAGAGAGAGGGAGAGAGAGTTGCAAGCTGACTCCTAGCTGAGTACTGAGCCCGACTCGGGGCTCAGTCTCACAACCCCGAGATCATGACCTGAGCCAAAACCAAGAGTTGGACACTCAACTGACTGTCCCACCCAGGTGCCCCGAGAAAGTGGTTTTTGAAAGCAATAAGATTCAGGTTAGATGGTAATATCTGAAATTTTCCTAGTCTTCAGTAGTTCATTAAAATAAAAAAGTTTAAAAATTTCTAAAATCAGGGGTGCCTGGGTGGCTCAGTCGGTTAAGCATCTGCCTTCAGCTCAGGTCATGATCCCAGGGTCCTGGGATCAAGCCCTGCATTGGGCTTCCTTCTCAGCAGGGGGTCTGCCTCTCCCTCTCCATCTGCCTCTCCCCACTGCTCGTGCTCTCTGTCAAATAAATAAATAGAATCTTCTTTAAAAAATTTCTGAAGTCAAACTTAATAAAAGTTGCTAAACCTGTTTCTTTAAGTCAGGTGGCTTTAAAAGTATTTCCAGCTGCTGCCATATGGTTTTGGTCTTAGCACCAAAAATATTTATTTCAATATATGAACATATTTTTATTGGATCTCTAAACATGTTGAGAGTTCTGAGGTCTGGGTTGTCATCTCTCTTAGAATCTGAATTCACTACAAATTGTATTGTTTTATCAACTCCAAATAGATCCATTAGAGTCATTTATGAATCTGATTGGCTGGGACAACCTTTTTTCCTAGCTTTATTGAGATATATTGACATATAACATTGTGTAAATTTAAGGTATATAACGTGATGTTGTGATACACGTATGTATTGCAAAGGTTAATAAGGTTAATCAACACATCCTTTACATCACATAATTGCCATTTTGTTGTAGTTACAGTGAGGACATTGAGGCTGTACTCCCATAGCAACTTTGTTTTTTTAAAGATTTTTTTTATATGAGAGAGCGAGAGCACGAGAGAGCACAAGCAGGGGTAACGGCATAGGGAGAGGGAAAAGCAGGCTCCCTGCTGACCTGGGAGCCCAATGCATGGCTCGAAACCAGGACCCTGGGATCATGACCTGAGCTGAAGGCAGATGTTTAACCAACTGAGCCACCCAGGTGCCCCTTTTCTTAAAGCTTTTATTTATTTATTTGAGAGAGAGAGTGGAGGTGGAGTGCTCGTGCGTGAGCATGAGCAGGGGGAGGGGCAGAGGCAGACGGAGAAGCAGATTTCCTCTGAGCACAAAGCCCAATGCGGGGCTCAATCCCAGGACCCCAGGATCATGACCTGAGCCAAAGGCAGACGCTTAACCGACTGAGCCACCCAGGCGCCCCCATAATCTTTAATTCTTAATGAGAATTATTTTTCTAGCTTAATGACGGTGTGCTGTCTGGACACACAATGTTGTATTATGTTATCTGGGCCGCAAGCACTTCTCTTGTTGATATAAAACATTCGTGGTCTGAGGGAAGCTCATCGGTGGGGCTACGATGTAAGTGCCTTGTGTCACTCTGCCCCATATCCCCTGGAAGGTCTGAGACTAGGACCAAAAGTGGCCCTGACAGGCTCCTTCCTGGGTTTTGGGGAGGTGAGTTCTCAGAGAATGGGTATCCACTTGAGGATAGATTGCGCAGGAGGTGCCATGGACCCTGGCTTTGGGGAGGAGGCTGGCAAATGCCTCCTTAGCCAGAGCTTGAAACAGACTCATGACCAGTGAAGTGAGTTCAATGAGTGAGGTGAGGTACCCTGCCCAGGGGTCTCATAACCCAGTTCAGACTTCTCTATGCTGTTTAAGAAAAAAAAAAAAAAAAAAGTGTGGTCTGGCAGGCATTCCAGGTTCAATGGTATAGCTTAAATAATAATGCTTTAAAATATGTGTGCTATTTCTATCAGTTTGTTTAGCTACTAGATAAACAAGATTTGTGTGATTTGATTCATTCCTTTGGCAAATATTTGTTCAATTCTTGGTAGGAACCAGGCACTCTGCTCAGCCCTGAAATTACAGCTATGAGTAAATAAAACAGACAAGCCTTACCACTCCCTGGTGGCCCTTACCCTTTAGTGGGGGAACCGTACTCTAAGCATAATGAACATGCAAGTAGGTATCTGTAATATAATGCTAGACAGAGGCAAGTACTTTTAAAAAAGGCCAGAAAAGGCAAGAGGAAGTGATCGTTTCTATTTTAGGAGTTATCCGAGAAGGCCTTTCTAAATAGACCTTTGAACAGAGAAACCTGAATGGAGTAAAGGTACTAGCCATGCAAAGATACCTGGAGGAATAGCCTTCCAGACAGAGGGATCATCAAATGCAAGAGGCTTTGAGAAGGGGCATGTTCGGCCTGTTCAAGCAAGGAGGCCAGTGTGTCTGGAGCTATGTGAGCAAGGATAGAATGGCAGGAGATGAGATTGGAGAAGTAGCCAGGGTAGATCATCTAGGACCTTTAGATTTCATTCTAAATGTAAAATAAGCCTTTGGCTGGATTCTAGTAAGGGAATAAGGTGATCTGACTGAAGTCTAAAGGATACCGTATGCTATGTGGAGAACAGACTCGAGTAGTACAAGAAAGGAAGTAGGGCCATCAGTTAGGAAGTGGTGGTTATAGACCTTTGGGTGAGAGATGATGATGGATGTGGTGAGAAGTAGATTGGAGATGTATTTTGAAGATAGAGTCAACAGGTTAAGTTGATTGATTGCAGTGTAAAAGGGAGTAGTCAAGGGAACTTGAGTGCTAATAAGTAGACACTAGACTGGAAGGAAATACACACATTTTTACTGCGGCTGTCTCTGAGCAATGGCCTTACTAGAAGCTTTTTTTTTTTTTCTCCTTATCTGTACTTACCAGTTTTTCTATCCTGAACCTGTAATGCTTCTCCAGAAAATATATAGATTATTTTAAAATTAGAGTTAATCATAGTACTAAATGTAGCCTAATTCTTAATATATTCTCTTATCCCTTTTGATTTTGGAAAATAGCCTAAGTGACACAAAATTTCTAAACTTGTCCTTTTACTCGTAGTGATCAGCCTTTGTACCTTCTCCACATTTGAAGATGGTGAAGCTGGATATTCATACTTTGGCCCATCACCTCAAACAGGAACGCTTGTATGTGAACTCTGAGAAACAGCTCATTCAGAGGCTCAATGCAGATGTACTTAAGACAGCCGAAAAGTTGTATCGTACAGCGTGGATTGCTAAGCAACAGAGAATTAATTTGGACCGGCTTATCATAACCAGGTAAAAAAAAAAAAGGTTTTGAGGTGTTAAATTTTATGAACCACTGTAATTCTGTGCTAACTGTAAATAAATGAATCTATTTCCAACACAGTGCATGCTTTCATATAATTTGAATCACCATTAAGGTGATTATTTTGTCTGTTAATTAACTTAAGCCTTTTACAGAGAATTATAACTTAAGCATTAATATTTTATACCACACCAGCTAATTTTGTATCTTTGTATATATAACATTTTATTGTTGCTGAAAGTAAATTATCTTGTGTTCTTATTTTTAAGTAGGCTCCACACCCAACTTGGGTCTTGAACTCATGAGCCTGAGGTCAAGAGTTTCGTACTCTACCAACTGAGCCAGCCAGGCGCCCCTCTACTCTTTTTATTATTATTATTATATTAAGATTAAAAAAATTTATTTTTGAGTAATCTCTGTACCCAATGTGGGGCTCAAACTCACAACCATGAGATCAAGAGTCACATGGTCCGGGGCGCCTGGGTGGCTCAGTCGTTAGGCATCTGCCTTCGCCTCAGGTCATGATCCCAGGGTCCTGGGACCAAGCCCCATATCGGGCTCCCTGCTCAGCGGGAAGCCTGCTTCCTCTCCCATCCCCCCTGCTTATGTTCCCTTGCTCGATGTGTCTCTCTGTCAAATTAAAAAAAAAAAAAAAAGAGTCACATGCTCCACCAACTCAGTCAGGCACCCCTTTTCTCCTGGTATTATTTAATATACACTAGGCCCTTGAACACTGGTTTGACCTGTGTGGGTCCACTTATATGTGTAGTTTTTCAGTAGAGTACTGTAAATGTATTTTTCTCTTCCTTAACGATTTTCTTAACAATATTTTCTCTAGCTTTATTATAAGATTACTGTTTCTAATACACAGAATATGTGTTAATCAACCATGTTATCTGTAAGGCTTCTGGTCAACAGTAGGCTATTAGTAGTTAAGTGTTTGGGGAGTCAAAAGTTATGCATGGATTTTCCACTGCACAGGGGGGTCGGTGCCCCTAATCCCCACATCGTTTAAGGGTCAGCTGTGTGTATTTCCATGTTTTGATTCTGTTTATCTACTCCTCAGTTTTAGAAACCTCTTTTTCACTGTGTTAATATCTTACTGTTGCATTTTTTCAAGAAGCAGTTTTTAGCTCTAAGAAGAGTGGTGCTGAGGTATAATATTGAGAGAAGGAGGCAGACATGGAAAAATACATACTGTATGATTCCATTTATGTGAAGCTGAAAAAAAGCAGGACTGATCTTTGATGATAGAAATCAGAATAATGGGTTTTTTTTTTTTTTGTATTTTTCATTGAACCTGATTTACTAGGAGGAATTTGTCCTCTGTACTTTTTGGTTTTGTCTTTCTTTACATATTCAGATGCTGGTGGGCTGAAAGATTTGAGCAGTTTGGAGTGACCTCATTGCTAGGTCTATAATCAGTCTACATTTACAGGTTTCACTGGAATGTATGTATTATATTATTGTTATTGATTTTATTGTTTTGCTTGTTTGCTCATTTTTTAGTGCCGAAGCTTCCCCTGCTGAATGTTGCCAACATGCCAAGATTTTGGAAGATACACAGTTTGTTGATGGATATAAGCAATTGGGATTTCAGGAGACTGCTTATGGAGAATTCTTGAGTCGTTTAAGGGAAAATCCTCGTCTTATTGCCTCCTCTTTGGTTGCTGGGGAGAAACTTAATCAGGAGAACACACAAAGTGTTATTTACACAGTTTTTACCTCCCTCTATGGCAACTGCATTATGCAAGAAGATGAAAGCTACCTCCTTCAGGTTTTGAGATACTTGATTGAATTTGAACTTAAAGAAAGTGACAACCCCAGGCGACTTCTGAGGAGAGGAACTTGTGCCTTCAGCATCTTATTTAAACTTTTTTCTGAAGGACTGTTTTCTGCCAAACTTTTCCTCACAGCTACTTTACATGAGCCAATCATGCAATTGCTTGTTGAAGACGAAGATCACCTGGAGACAGATCCAAACAAGCTAATTGACAGGTTCTCCCCATTACAACAGGAAAAACTCTTTGGGGAGAAAGGCTCAGATAGATTCAAGCAAAAGGTTCAAGAGATGGTGGATTCCAATGAGGCCAAACTGGTGGCTCTGGTGAACAAGTTTATTGGTTATCTCAAACAGAACACGTACTGCTTTCCACATAGTTTGAGGTGGATTGTGTCTCAGATGTACAAAACCCTCTCCTGTGTAGACAGACTGGAAGTTGGGGAGGTCAGGGCAATGTGTACTGACCTCCTGTTGGCGTGCTTCATTTGTCCTGCAGTTGTCAATCCAGAACAGTATGGAATAATTTCTGATGCGCCTATTAATGAAGTGGCAAGATTTAATCTGATGCAGGTATGCTTTTGCTATCATCATTACTGTGGTGTTCTGTTGAAAATCAGTTAAGTGAGTAGTGGAGTGGAAACAGGAAATATGATGACAATATGTATACATTCTTACCATTCTGTTTCCTCAAACTGGCTTCAACATTTGCTTCTTAAGAAATAAAAGCAGTTATGGGGCACCTGGGTGCTCAGTCAGTTGAGCGTCCCACTCTTGGTTTGAGGTTGGGTCATGATCCCAGGGTTGTGGTGTTGAGCCCTGCTTTGGGCTCCAAGGTCTGGCTCCACCCTCAGTGGGGAGTCTGCTTGAGAGTCTCCTTGGCCCCTTCATCGCCCCCCCCTCCCCTGCTTGTGGGTGTGCACACACACACACACTTTCTCTGAATTAAAAAAATAATAAAAGCAGTTATATTGGGATTTAAAAATATTGTAGTCATAAAATGTTTTGTTAGTTTTTGGGGCACCTGGGTGGCTCAGTCTGTTAAGCATCTGCCTTCAATTCAGGTCATGATCCCCAAGTTGGGCTCCCTGCTCTGTGGGGAGCTTGCTTCTCCCTGTCCCTCTGCCTGCCACTCCACCTGCTTGTACGCATTCTCTGTCTGTCAGATAAATAAATAAAGTATATTTTGTTGCTCCTCCCCCAAAGATTTATTTATTTTAGAGAGAGTGGGAGAGTGTGTGAGTGAGGGGAGGGACAGAGGCTGAGGGAGAGAAATCCTGGAGCAGATTCCCCACTGAGCTTGGATCCCAACATGGGGCTCGATCCCAGGACTCAGATCATGACCTGAGCCAAAACCAAGAGTTGGACGCCTAACTGGCTGAGCCACCCAGGTGCCCCTCGTGTTAGTTTTTATTTATTTATTAATTTTTAAAAATTTTTTAAAATTTTTATTTATTTGAGAGAGAGTGTTGGGGGAGGAACAGAGGGAGAGGGAGAAGCAGACTCCCTGCTGAGCAGGGAGCCTTATGTGGGGCTCAATCCCGGGACTCTGGGATCATGACCTGAGCCGAAGGCAGATGCTTAACCAGCTGAGCCACCCAGGCACCCCTCGTTGATTAGTTTCAGAAAGAGGAGTTTTGGATTTATATTAGAACTTTTTCCCCCTTTATCATGAGAACTACTGAAGTCATGTTACTTATTTAATTTTTTTAGAGAGGAGGAGAAAGGAAGGGCAGAGGGAGGGGGAGAGAGAATCCCAAGCAGGCTCCACACCAAGTGCAGAGCCCGACTTAGGGCTGGATATCACAACCCTGAGATCATGACCGGAGTTGAAATCAAGAGTCGGATGCTTAACTAACTGAGCCACCCAGGCCACCCCCATGTTATTATTTCTTAAGGGTATCTTTTGATCATATCCTATCCCCCAGAAACACTGTAAAGAAGAAACTGAGTTTATTTGGAATATAATATATCTTTGGATGATTTTTTTTTTAATGATAAGCTTTTTTTCCATGGTCATTTCTATTCTGTTGGTATGTTTAGCAATTAACTATATAAAATTTAAAGATTTTTATCTATGAAACACTAAATTTATTCTTAAGATAGTGTGGTTGTAGGTTTTTATTTTTGTCATTCCAGTAGAGATTGAATCACTTATTTTCAAAATGAGTAAAACGGGGAATTGTGCCAGATATTAAGATGATACTGTATGATATTAGCTTTCCCCAGAGTGTCTTTAAAGAGAGTAGATTAGGGTCGCCTTTCTCAAGCTTCTGACTCTTGATTTTGGCTCAGGTCATGATCTCAGTTTCATGAGATCAAAGCCCCATGTTGGGCTCCGTGCTCAGTGCGGAGTCAGCTTGAGATTCTCTCTTTCCGTCTGTCCCTCCTGCCTCCTCTGAAATAAATAAGTCTTTAAAGAAAAATAAAGAGAGTAGATTAACAGTTCTCTTTTACCAGTAAGGAACTTGCTCTGTGAATTAACATTTACTTCCAAGCAGCTCCGTTCTGTAGGATTTTTTAAGAGAAAAAAAAAAAATCTACATTGAGTATTTTGTGATCTATAAAGGGAAAAGTACTTAATATTAACTTCAAGTAGTTTGAATCAACTTTTACAAGTGAATTTAAAAATTTCTAAATGTATGAAAAGTATATCAAACAAAGGTGTTATATTTTTATTTCATATTGTCAATATAATGTTAAAGTAAAATTTTCTATTTATTGTCTAGTACTCTTAATCTAAATATAGTAAAAGCTGATGTAGAGAAGATACACATTTAATTTGGGACCCTACTTTGCATGCCTGGTCAGGTGGTGTAAATATTATTATGAATCAGCTTTTTAGACTAGAATGGAAGCACTTTCATAGAGCACAATTTGTAAGTATCTATAGCCTGTGTCTCCGACCACTGCTTTGGGTTGCAGGTTGGCCGCCTTTTGCAGCAGTTGGCAATGACCGGCTCTGAAGAGGGAGATCCCCGGACAAAGAGCAGCCTTGGAAAATTTGACAAAGTAAGAATGAATACTATCTCGTGTGAAATACCATTTATAGAAAATTTTACCAAAGTATTAGTGAACTTAACTATTGTCTTTATTAAATCTTGTCCTTTAATTTATTAAGAATAAATTAAAAATTCTTTTCAGTTATCCCTGGTATAGCTATAGAGAATACAACATTTAAAGGAAGATGTCACTAAAGATTACTAATTCTTACTTACTGAAGCGTTGAGGAGATGCCACTGTAATGAGAGCCAAAGAGCTATTAAGATTGTTTCACTTTAAAAATTTGATAAGGCGAGGCTGCTGGCTCAGTCGGTAGAGCGTGCAACTCTTGATCTCGGGGTTGGAGTTCCAGCCCCATGTTGATGTCGAGATTACTTTAAATATTTTATTTATTTATTTATTTATTTAAGAGATTGAGAGAGAGGGAGAGTGTGCACATGCAGGCAGGGGGAAGAGCAGAGGGAGGAGGAAAGAATTTCAAGCAGACTCCATGTTAAGTGCAGAGCCCCACATGGGGCTCGATCCTATGACCCCGAGATCCTGACCAGAGCAGAAACGAGGAGTCCAGTGAGCTGCCCAGGCTCACTGGTTGTAGAGATTACTTAAAAAAAAAAAAAGAAAAGAAAAGTCTTTAAATAAATAGGGTGGCTCAATCGGTTGAGTGTCTGACTCTTGGGTTCTGTTTAGATCAGGACCTCAGGGTCCTGAGATTGGCCCAAGTCAGGCTCTGCACTCAGCCGCGAGTCTGCTTTAGAGTCTTTCCCTGTCCCTCTCCTTCTGTCCCTCCCCACTGAGTGCGTGTGTGCACACATACATACACTCTCTCTCTCCCTCTAAAATGGATGAATAAATCTTTAAATAAATAAATAGTTTAATTTAAAAAATCACTAAAGCAAATCAGCAATAATTATCTAATTTTAAGTGTATTTCATAAATATGTTTTACGGCATTGTTCAGTTAAATTAGATTTTAATCATATTTGAGTAGGCTATACATTCAGCCCTATTTAAAATTCAGAGGTTATATAGTGAAATTCCACTTTCACCTCTGATCTCTAACCTTTATTTCCTCCCCAAAAGGTTCTTGATGTTCTCAGTCTTTCATGTTTTCTTCAAGAGGTTTATATGTATACAAGCAAATTGTTTGTTTCATGTACCAGAATTTCATGGAAACAATTCTATGTCAATTCAAAAAGAGTTTAATTTTTTCAGTGTTGGGTTTAATATAATTTTCAGGAAGAAAACCTTTTTGCATGCTTGTCTACCTTAATTAGAAATTTTGTTCCCTTATTTTAAAGAGGAATTATCTCACTGTGATCTTTTCTTGTTTAACAGAGCTGTGTTGCTGCTTTTCTTGATGTTGTGATTGGGGGCCGTGCAGTGGAGACCCCTCCAATGTCCTCCGTTAATCTTCTGGAAGGATTGAGCAGAACTGTGGTTTATATAACCTATAGTCAGCTTATTACTCTGGTAATGGCTTTATTCTTTAATAGGATTTTCTCAAAAGTCATTTATCGAAGCATGGGCAGAGTCATAGATGAGTACATCGTGTGAGGAATAGATATTGTTTTGAAAAATTGATCTTACTAGTTAATGTCCTTTTACCTTTGCCAGGTGAATTTCATGAAGAGTGTGATGTCTGGAGATCAACTGAAAGAAGATAGGATGGCTCTTGACAATTTATTGGCAAACCTGCCCCAGGCAAAGCCGGGAAAAAGCAGCAGTTTGGAAATGACTCCCTATAATACTCCTCAGCTGTCTCCAGCAACCACTCCAGCAAATAAAAAGAATCGATTGCCTATAGGTAAAGAGCATTTCTCATATTTGGGCTTTCCCTTAAATTTAGTATTTTTTTTATTGGCCTTTACTTACTGCTCAGTGTTTTGGAATATGGTTTTAAATAATTTGGGAAACCTTTCTCTTTGTGTTGACTGATAATAATACAATTTTTAAAAATTGCACCAATTAGTTAAGGTTTATGAGTAGGCTTTAGCTTTATCTAGACATACTTTTCATAATTAATTGAGATCATGCCACCTACAGTATACTTTGTTTATATTTTAGTAACTTTTTTGGGAAAATTTGGCAGTGTCAGTATTTGAATTATGTAACCCTGTCATTTCTTCAAAGTTCTAAATAATATAATAAAACAATAACTTAGAGGTTTCTGTCAGTAAAGTTGAAAATAGTTAAATTTTTCCATATTATTATTATTAATCTTTTATTAGGGGAGCTAAGGTATCTTTGTTATTTGCTAAAGTAAAGGTTTCATTTTGTTTTGTCAAGTTTATTTAAGAATTGGGTTTAAGTTTTATTCACTTAGAAAACATCTGTTATCCATACACACACACACACACACACACACCCACACACACACAAATTGAGCCTTACCATGTTCTCTGTACCAGACTCTGGATGAGCACTTTATAGATGTTGTTTCACTTAATTTATGCAAAAAATCCTTGCAAAAGGAGTAGTTATAATCACTGTCCTGCATGGGGGTGCTGTGTGTAGGCACTGGGGATACAAAGAACATTAGGATATGCTGTTGCTCTGGTAGTTGCTGATAGTCTAGTTGGGGAGAATAAGAGGAGACCAGTTGCCGTCATTATACTGTGTCTGATGGAGATAAGCATGCATGGAGCCTTATGGGGCGCCCATGTTGGTCAGGTGTTGATGGTGTCAGGAGAAGATCCTGGAGACAGTGAAGCTTATACTTTCTTTTGAAGGATGAATGGGAGTTAGACAAAGTAGACAAGAGAGGGAGAAAAAGAGTATTTAGACCAAGGGAGCAATGTTTTAGTGCCAATTTTTTAATGCAAATGAGGAGCACAGCAACAGTGAACATGAGTAGTTACTTTATTTTATACATTTTGAAGAATGGGATTTCGTTTTTAAACTTCCATGAGCTGACTTGTTAAGAACTACCAGTTTCTTAAAATTAATCCATCTTACATTTAACATAATATGGAATAATATCATCAAGAATATGACATATTCTTCAAGTCTTTCATCATCTCAATATATCAATTTTCAGAATTAGAAATAGAAAAAAGATGAAGTTTGACACTCAGTGATTTTTAAAAAATACTTATTTGCTTATCTTGGAGTGGGAGCACATGAACAGGAAGGGGGCAGAGGGAGAGAGAGAGAAGCAGACTCCCCACTGAGTGTGGAGCCTGATGTGGGGCTCGATCTCACAACCGTGAGATCACAACCTGAACCGAAATCAGGAGTTGGGCACTTAACCAGCTAGCCATCCAGGTGCCCCAACACTCAGTGATGTTTAGTATTATAGCCTATTTGCACTTTTTTAACATGAAGAAATAAATGATTTTTAGTAAATCAGAGATTTTTTTCCTCCATTATTCACTCCTGTACATTAGTTCTTTCATTTCGTGTCATCTAGAAGTATCATTAAATATGGGTATAATGGAAAGTAAATTTCAGGTGTTTGCCCACTATTACTTTGTGTAGTCATATGACCTGGTCATTGAATTTATTTCATATTTTTAAAAAATGTGTCCATTATTCAGAGGGTTGATTTTCTTTCTGTTTAATGCTTTCGCAACCCAGGACAACAGTTAGCAGCCATCACTGCCTGGGATTCCTCAGCCACCAATCTTACTGCTCATATTACTCTAGTAACCCCATTTGGTGGGTAATAGGCTGTTCTCCTCTTCTTATATAACTTTCATTTAAGAAATAGTCTATGAAAGTGTGTTCCATGTGCATGTTGCTTTTGCTTTATGTAAATTGCTACATGGATTTTGATTACTTGCATTTTTATAAATTATAAGGTTTGTTGCTTAAGATTCATGTAGTTGTTCATGAAATTGAATTTAAGTTCACAGTTCAGTAGAAGACAGTAAGGGAGGGTCAGCAAATAAAGGTGGGAGGGAGCCTGTGTTCGACTTTTGGAAATTGATGTGTGCTCTGAATTTTGAAAGTAAGAGTGATTAAGTAAGAGTGAACAGATCTACATCACTGTGTAGAGAGGACTCTTCTTTTCCTCTCTATCTTTTCTTTTTTTTAAGATTTATTTATTAGAGAGAGAGTGTGTGCACATGCGGGGGGAGGGGCAGAGGGAGAAGGAGAGGGAAAGAATCTCAGCAGACTCGGGAACTTGGGATTGTCTGAGTGCAGAGTTTGACATGGGGCTCAGTCCCACAATCCTGAGATCATGACCTGAGCCAAAACCAAGAAACCAAGAGTCGGAGGCTCAACCGACTGAGCCCCCAGGTGCCCCAAGAGGATACTTTATATTTGTCTTCAGGTAGGTCAGCTTTCACTCAAAGTGAAGTTGAAAGACTTTTGTTACTAAAAGAGGGTTTTTGCTTTGTGTCTGTACTTTTGATTGTTTTGCACTGAAGTAGAATTTCTATTTAATATTCTTGTTGTACTGAATTTTGTTGCCCTCTGAAAGAAATTTGAAACTTATTACATAAGACTTAAACTCATAGAGAAATTGTCAAACTATCTAGACCTTTCAAGTTCTTATAAGATGTGTAGGTTGATTATTTTAGAAAAAAAGTATTACTTGTTTACTTATAGAAAAAAGCACCCCCAAATAATTAGATTTTTCATTAATTTAGAATGTTTCTATAAAGCAGAAGGGAAATTTATATTCAAACATAGGGAAGTCTTTTTTCCTGCATTTTTGGAAGGAGATTAGTACATTTCAGGAATATCAATGTGTTTTCAAAAACTGATTCTGATTTTGTCAATGGTTGTCCAATTAGCATATGTTACTTTATATGGCTATTGGATTTCTATATGAAATTTTCTGATGCTTGTAAGTTCGGTGGAAGTTGAATCATTTTATAGGAGAAATAGTTGAAGTTCTCTCGATAAGAAATAAGGTGGGGCTCTTCTTGTCACCCCAGGTCTTAAGCTGAGAGATGTGTTTGTTGTTCTGCAGGTGTGCTCATCCTTGTGTCACTCATTGTCAGGTGCACATAGACTGTCAGTTTTGAAGGAGAATCTGTGTCAGTCATCGGTAGAGTAACTGGGAAGATGTAGGGTTTTTTTTTAAATTCATATTTTCTCACCACTCTTTTTTTTTTGTGCATGCGCAAATGTCCTACATTACTAGAAGATACATTTTTGTATTTACTGTACCATTTTCTTCATCGTGTCTTATTTTGTAAACTATCATATTTGAAAAAATTTTTTATTAGCAGCTCGAAGTAGAAGCCGCACCAATGTGCTAATGGACTTACATATGGACCATGAAGGATCATCTCAAGAAACCATCCAGGAAGTACAGCCAGAAGAGGTGTTGGTCATTTCCTTAGGGACAGGTCCCCAACTCACTCCAGGGATGATGTCGGAAAATGAGGTATGAATGTATTGTTACATTTAACTTATAGCCATCAATATTAAGGAATTAGGTTCCTTTTTTTTTAAATTCCTGGTCTCTTGCTTCTGTAAGTCAATATGCATTTAATGAGTGCATTAAATGCCAAACTCCCTGTGCACAGTTCTGGGGGCTTTTCACATCAATACATTGATAGCACGATGGTTGATGATTAGGTCTACGCCAAAAGGAATTTTCCTCGTAGTATAGAAGAGACAGGAAGCCGGGAAATTGTAGTATGGAAATTGAGACGACTTTTCCAGTGACTTGTAGGAAATGTTTTTTGTTTTTCTTTCTAATGATATACTAGTGGTATTCCTGCTTTAAAAAGCCAGGTATTCTTTAGAAATACTTTCTGTTCTTTGGTTGGTTAGGAAGAAATGGAAGACAGAACTGAAAAGTAAACTAAGGAAGTAAAATATTTTGAAGAAATGGACTTGGGGTGTGGGCATCACTTTTAAGATATTTGTAAACAAAAGAGCTTGGGACAGAGGCAAAAAGAATGAAGAAATCAAAAAGAAGCATCATTTTATACTCAACAGGGACACTTATTAGTCAAGAAAACCTATTCCTGACCTGGGACGAAGGGACCAGTTATAGTGGTCGATGAAGTGATGATAGTGGTCAGTACAGCTGTGTTTGGAACTGTGGCATGACCCTTAGGAAAGAGTTCTGTCCACACACACACACACACACACACACACACACACATAAATGAGCTGGCAAAAACTGTCAGAATCAACTTGTTAGGAACTCTGGAATGTAATAAACGTACAACATCTAGGGGAGTGTTGAATGAGGAAGAACAGTTGCTGAGTTTCAGGCAGAGCGCTCTGTGGCATTTTACCTTCCCCTGTTAACCTTCTGCCGGCTCCCGGCTCTGGCAACCTAGAAGACAGCAGCCTGCATTCCTGTGCAAGGAAGTCTCTTCATTGTGGTATGGGCCTTTTGTTTGCTGTTAATCTTATCATTCTCTAGGCCTTTAGATAGATTTTTCCTGAAGATTCTTTGTACATTGCTCACTATGATTTTAAGGATCCAAGTTATCTTAAACATTCAAAATGTAAAATTTGCATGTCTGCATTTAATTTCAAGCAAATAGGAAAATAATTCCATTTTTATTTATTAGGGAGGGAGGGGGAGAGAGAGAGAGAATCTTTTTTTTAAGATTTTATTTATTTGAGAAAGAGAGCAGGGGGAGGGGAGAAGGGTCATTGAGAGAGGGAGAAGCAGACTCCCCGCTGAGCAGGGAGCTGGACATGGTCCTCGATCCCAAGACCCTGAGGTCATGACCTGATCTGAAGGTAGGACACTTAACCTACTGAGCCACCCAGATGCCCTGGGAGAGAGAGAATCTTAAGCAGGCTCCACACTCAGTGCAGAGCCAGACATGGGGCTCCATCTCACAATCCTGAGATCATGACCTGAGCCAAAATCAAGAGTCGGACACTTAACCAGTTGAGCACCCAGGCACCCCAAAATTTTTCTGTTTTTAAATGGCTTTTTAAAAGTATCATGAATAAAGATATAGAGCCACTGAAAAAAACAGGGCCAAAACAGCACCTATAGGTTTTGGGTTTTTAAATTTTTCTTCCTTTTAAGTGAGGATACTATTCTCCTTCATATTCTGCCAACACCAGGATCCTGGTGTCTGTGATACTGAGTTCCAGGTGTGCTTAAAACATGCTGTTTGTTTCAGCAAAGCACTTAGTTCTTCATTAGGGTGGAGATACATGTTTACAGCTGAGTTGTGAGGCTTGTGTGGAGTGAAAAGTAATTCTGTTATTTGGAAGTCATCTAACAAATAGAAATTTTATAAAAAGGCCGTTGGCTCTAAGCTAGAGATGGCTGTGAAGTCACGCTTCAGCTTCTGGTGTGGACTTTTGTGGCTGCGTATATGGTGATCAAGGCAAGGTTCAAACTGGATTGATTGAATTCTGGTGCCTACAGGATAATTTGTTCCTGTTTTCTTCTGTTAAATTAGCTTATTAACGTTTGAAAAAATGTAAATTTTTTGTCATTTTGCCATGCAGAATGCTTTCTGTGCGTTTTTTTATTTAATCCTTAGCAACTCCATGGCATGCATACCGTTACCATGACTCTTTTATAGATAAAGAAGCTTAAATCACCCAAGATTACGTAGTTGGCACATGGCAGAGCCAGAAGGACCGGACTTCTGATTCCAAAGCCTTTTGATTCTTATGATCCTACCCATTGCTCACTGATACCCGATTGCCTGTTCAGTCTCTGATACCGGGTGATGGAAAGGCATAGGTTCACTTTTTTTTTAAACTGATCTACTTTTATTCTAAAGGTACTTAAAATCTTGATCAGAATCTTGTGAATGGGTTTTTAGTTAAAAATGAGAATTTAAGATTGAAAAGAAATATGCGTTTGTTGTGGTCTGTTTTCATATCAGTAATCTTCCAGTTCTGATAAACCAATGGCATTTTATTTTTTATTTTTAAATTTTTATTTATTTATTTTTTTTGGCGTTTTATTTTTCAGGTCCTAAACATGCAACTTTCAGATGGAGGACAAGGAGATGTCCCCGTTGATGAAAACAAACTCCACGGTAAACCTGATAAAACCTTGCGCTTTTCCCTCTGCAGTGATAATCTGGAAGGAATATCTGAAGGTGAAGGGTTACTTCATTCAAAGAGTTGTGTGATTCAAGTAATACTTTGTTTTGTGATCTTTAAAGGAGCCTTATAAATTATAATTATACCATCTGTTCCTCTCCCTGAGGACAGTAATGAAGTTTTCCTCTAATGATCTTGAACAGTTGGCTATAAAGATTGTTTCTGGAATAAATTAAGATTGCAAGAAAATTTAAAGAGAAAAAAAGAAAAAGATTGTGAGACCTTTGATCATACAAAATGGAGAAGATATAAGTCTTCACTGAGACTTGAATAATGCCAAGTTTCTCTAGTATTGATTAATGTATACCCAGCTTATGGAGCTCCTTTAGAGGGATATAGTGCATGTCTAAATGGGAAAAATGGACAGTCTCACTAGTATTTCAGGATGTTGTATATACTTTTAATGTTCTGTATTTCATTATTCACACGCACCTTTATGAAGCAGGAAGATACAGTGGAAATGGGAATAAAATTAGAAAATTAAAATCGTAGATTGTGAAGTGAGAATTTGTCACTTCATGTATGAGGACAAACTTTTTTTAATGAAGAAAGTTGAGTTTGCTATCATTTTAAACAAAACGTAGTAACTTTTCCTTTTTCTCCAACTTTTTAGAACAGAAGTAATGTACATTCATTCTAGGAAATGCAGAAAAGAAATGGAATCATCTGTAATTTTACCATTCTATTTCTTTAAGTAGGCTCCACAGCCAGTGTGGAGCCCAGCATGGGGCTTGAATTTATGACCCTGAGATTAAGACCTGAGTTGAGATCAAGAGTTGGATGCTTAACTGACTGAGCCACCCAAGTGCCCCTACCATTCTACTAATAACAGCATTTTGGTTTATTTATAGCAAAAGTAGGTTTATGTTGTTTTGTAACCCTTTTTTGTTTAACAGTGTAACAGTGACATTTCCCTTTGTAATTTAACATTCTTAAATAACTTAGGCTCTAAATGTTTTTTTTTCTTTAACTTCAGGTGGGCATGATTATTTAAACATTCTTGTATGATTAAACATAGAGTGTTTCTACTTTTCAAGCATTATAAAAAGCCCTTTGACAAGCGACCTTAGATGAATTTTTGAATTGTTTCCTAGGATAAATTCCTACAAGCACAATTGCTGGCTTAAAGAACGTGTGTATTTTTAAGGTACAGATGCAATATTAAAAGCACCTTGGGACACCTGGGTGGCTCAGTACATTAAGCGTCCCACTCTTGATTTTGGCTCAGGTCATGATCTCAGGGTCGTTTGATTGTGCCCTGTGTTGGGCTCCATGCTGGGCATGGAGCCTTCTTAAGATTCTCTCCCTCTGCCCCTCCCCCCATAAAAAAATTTTTTTAAAGCACCTTAATAAAAATAAATACATAAAGAAAAGCACCTTGGGGCACCTGGGTGGCTCAGTCAGTTAAGCATCTGGCTCTTGATTTCAGCTGAGGTCATGATCTTAGGGTTGTGGGATCAAGCCCCGCGTCCTGTCCTGCTCTGGGCTCAGCAGGGAGTCTGCTTGAGATTCTCTCCCTCTGCCTCTCCCCGTGCTCCCTGCTTGCATACTCTCTCTATCTCAAATACATACATACATACATTCATACATACATACATACATACATATAAATAAATAAATAAATGCACCTTAATAAGTCTTCAGTCTGTTATCAAGGCATGAAAAGTTGCATGGTGTCTCGTGACTTTTAAAAAGTTCACTCACAGTATAAACATTTCTCTAGGTCCGTCAAATCGCTCCAATTCAGTATCCTCTCTAGACCTGGAAGGAGAGTCTGTATCAGAACTTGGAGCAGGACCTTCTGGGAGTAATGGAGTTGAAGCTCTACAGCTATTAGAGCATGAGCAAGGTAAAGTGAAGTTGAACACAGTCGCACAAGTAGCAAAGAACTTACCTGGCTGCAAGATAAACTGTGTTTTCCATGTAGGTTGGCTGTTCAGTAAAAGAATAAATTTAAGTTGATTACATAATGACCATTAAACTTGCATTTATTCATAGTTCTTTCAGTTCTTAAACATGTTTAATTGGCAAATGAATTTTTTAGGTTTGTTACATAGAATAATTAAAACGAATTGCTTGACTTCTATAATATTCATTTCTGTAATATTGAAATTTTAAGGGATACAAAGATAAATACTTGGGATTAAAGGAACTTAGAATATGGAGAGGATGGTATACAAATGTCTAAAAGTGTTGTAAAAGTGCCTTGGCAGTTCCGAGTGAGAGATACATGTAGTTGGAAGTATAGGAAAAAGCTTAGTGGAAGAAAATGCTAGCCTAAAGGCCCGGCTTGCATTGCATTGGCAGAAACTAAAGATGAGGCATTGTAGGTGAAGGACCAGAATAGTGTAAGCAGGTCAGGGAAGTGTGAAACCATAGTACTTACTCAGGAACTATCAAGTAGGGGAATAGTGTGGGGTAAAAATTGAAAAGTAGATGGATCCCTGTTGTGCTTTAGGAAGATTAATTTGAAAAAGTTCTTTGGATTTGTTCATTTAAAGATCACTGGTGGCCTTTGAGGGAGTGTTGAGGGCAGATTGCAGATCAGCTGGGTCTGAGGCAATATTCTGAGACCTGAATGGGCAAAAAAATTACCTGGGAAACTAAAAAAAAAAAAAAACAAAAAAACACTTCCCATGTCTCATTTCTAGAAATCCTGGTGCAGGTCATTTTCAGAAAGGAAAAGAGCATTGCCAGTTGGGTTATGTGTGGCTTGAATAAAAGTAGTATTTTACTGCATTAGTTTGTCATATCAGGATTAAATTTTCTGCAAATAAGAGAGAAACCTAAATTAGTAGTTTAAGACAGAAGTTGAAAGAATATCATGTAACAAGCCCTCTAGGTGATTCTAATGTAGGTGGTTGGTAGTCTGCATTTTGTGAACACTAGGTTAATAAATTGAGACAGATTATAGACTGCTTTACTCATTTAGTCAAGAGAAGAGAGAAAACTCTAATATCAGGGGGATGTATTCAAGTCAAATGAAAAAATATTTTACTATGGGTTTATCAGTTAATTATTGCCAGAGTAATTGCTACATAACAAACCACCTCAAAACTTAATGACTTAAGTCCACAAACATTTATTTGTGCTCTCAAGTCTGTGGGTAAGCTGGGTGGTTCTGATTTAGACTAGGCTGACTCATGTATCTGCAGTCACCGGTGGTTGATTAGGGAGCTCTGCTAATCTTAGCTGGGGGACGGTAGGTCAGTGAGGAGCTGGCTGCTCTAGGATGACCTTTACTTTGTTCCATGTGGCGCCTCATCCACCAGCAGGCTAGCTGAAGCTTGTTCTCATGGCAGAAGCCAGGGTGAAAAAGAGGGCAAAAGTTTATAAGGTCTTTTGAGGCCTAAGCCTTGAAACCGGCACACTTTTTCTTTACTCTTTTGGCTAAAATGAGTAACGAGGACTGTGCACAATACACAGAGCGGGGAGTATATCCCAGTTTTTTGTCAGAGTCACACTGCAGAGGTTGCCCCAGTTAACTTACCAGAAATGGGGGTACATACGCTGAGCTTAGTTCAGAGAGGGGAAACACTACATCTATAGGAGGATAATTCATGTTTTGGTATTGCACGCTCAGTGTTAGTGATAAAATCCGTATCTTTAAAGTTGATTAAAAAAAATAGCTGTGGTGTCATTTTTAAAGTGCAAAATTCTGTTTTTGGTAGCTACAACACAAGATAATCTTGATGATAAGCTAAGGAAGTTTGAAATACGTGACATGATGGGACTGACAGATGACAGAGATATATCAGAAACAGTGAGTGAGACCTGGAGTACAGATGTCTTGGGAAGTGATTTCGACCCTAACATTGATGAAGATCGCTTGCAAGAGATTGCAGGTAACTGCTGTTTAATTTCTCTGGAAGATTGCTGTTTAGTTATTTATATCCACCTCCCCTTCATGGGTGGGGACTTCAGCCTCTGACAGGCAGACTGGGAAGCTGAGATAACTGTAGGTAACAAGGCCCTTGTGTCTTTTTTTCTTTACCTAAACATAGGTGGTGTTTTTCCCTACCTGCACTCAGCTCCCCCTCCACTGCCAAAAGAGAAAAACCAGTTTTCTGACTTAGCTTCTTGTTTTCAGGGCACAGTATATATTCTTAGAATATTCTTTTTGAGACTAAACACCTTACCTGAAGATGAAAATTCTTACAGATTATAGCCATAAAATCTTTCAGAATAATAGAATACTGAGATTCTCTAAAAATTGAATTTAAGAGGGCGCCTGGCTGGCTCACTCAGTGTAGAGCGTGCGACTCTTGATCTCAGGGTTGTGAGTTGAAGCCCCATGTTGGGCGTAGAGCTTACTTTAGGAGAAAAAAAAAAAAAAGAATTTTCTTCTGGAAGGACTAATTCAGTTCCAAAGAGTGACTAGTTTTTTCTTTTTTCTTTTTTAAATATCAAGTTTATTGAGGTACAATTTACATATTTTAAAATTCACCCTCTTTTTTTTTTTTTTAAAGATTTTATTTATTTATCCGACAGAGATAGAGACAGCCAGCGAGAGAGGGAACACAAGCAGGGAGAGTGGGAGAGGAAGAAGCAGGCTCATAGTGGAGGAGCCTGATGTGGGGCTTGATCCCATAACGCCGGGATCATGCCCTGAGCCAAAGGCAGATGCTTAACCGCTGTGCCACTCAGGCGCCCCTAAAATTCACCCTCTTTAGGATACTGTTCTGTGAGTTCTGAGAGATTTCGTACAGTCCTATAAGCAGCATCTTCATTTTCTCTTTAAATCATGGAACGTTCCAGGCAAATACAAGTGAGAACAATGAACTCTGTGTACCCGTCATTCAGCTTCAGCTATTACACGCACACACGTGGCCAGTTTTGTCTCATGTCTTCTCCCACTGCCCTTTTACCCTGTCCCCCTGTTATGTTTAGGCAAGTTCCAAACGTTATTTTATTTGTAATTATTTTATGATAATCTTTGAAAGGTAACTTTCACCAGTAACCTTTGCCAAAAGTTTTTTATGCACTGCAGTGGAATTGTTCTTTTGTTAGGTGTAATCAGATGTCCTGGAGCGTTCTGAACTTGAGTATTTCTCACAGGGGGGTATAATAATGTTTAATCCTTTCTATTTGTATTTTTAAGTAGTGTAAACAGATTTCTTAATTGGTTTTGCATTACTTTGTTTCAGGTGCCAAAGTAGTATTTTTCCTGGCAGAAAGCTCTGTTTGAGCAATGAGCTGTATTTGCAGTTGAATGCCTGCTACAGAGATGTGTATTTTCCTGCAAATATATTTTATTGCTCTGAATATGTGGCAAATGTGCCAGAAGAAAACATATTTGGCCAGTATAACTTTCTGTAGTTAAGTGTCTCTGAGTGTTTTTAATCCCTGTGAGGACTATACATTTTAGGTATTTAAGGACACATGTAAAAATGTGCTACAAAACCAAGATGAAAGCTAGTCGAAATGACTTGACCTAATGATGGATGTTTTCTCTATGGGGAGTCCAAGGTGAACAGGAGGAAACTGAGAAAAAGGAGCTTGTGCCATTGTGATCAAAGTGGGAAATCTGTGTTTTTAGGGGTGCTATTGAAATTACACTTACCTTGGCTTCCTTCTTGTGGATAGAGTAGAGACTGCGTTAGTTTAACTAGTGTTTAGCCCTTCTCCATTATCACTGCTCTTTCCATCAGGATCTTCATTAACCCTTTGCTCCCCACTGGTTATACAGGTGCAGCAGCAGAGAACATGTTAGGCAGTTTACTGTGCCTGCCAGGTTCAGGGTCAGTGCTTCTTGACCCCTGCACTGGTTCTACCATATCAGAGACAACAAGTGAAGCTTGGAGTGTAGAGGTATTGCCAAGTGACTCAGGTTAGTATGCCGTCATTGTTTGCTTTTTGATTAGCACAGAAGTTTTAAATGTAAGGTATCTTAATTTCTAAATTATGTACATTTTGTCAAGTATGACACAACCATATTACTAAGAATTTCAGATGGGCTCTTAGGGCATTTTCTGTCCATCAAGAAAAAATGCAGTGTTGGATGACATAGGCTAAGATGCCAGTTGCTTTTTGACTCTGTGTTCAGTTACTTGTAAGCATTTGTTAGCAACTCACCGGAGTTCTGTGTGGACCACTGAGGTCTGTATCTCCCACTGACTCATCCCAAGATAGGAATAGCAGTACAGCTTGAACCCTGAGCGGTTGGATGCGTGGTAAGCATGCCTAGATTCTCATCCCAGGGAGAACCTGACCCTTTAAAAGATATATATTTTCGAAATGTACTGAAATTGAGACTCTGGAGTCCTGAGAATTGTTTTGTGCAGGATTGTTATAAATGTATATAAAGTGTTTTTGTATTTTCTCTTTTCTTAAGTATTGCATTTCTCCTTTTTTTTTCTGATTATGAAGGTAGAACTTTGCTTTCAATTAAATGTCAACTACTAGAATGCAAATTTAAGTAGCTGTGTGTCTGAATTACATTCTGTATGCTCTACCTGGTTCAGGGATAATTAAGTGATTCTGGTATGTGCTTGATAATACTAATGCACTCAGACATGCTGACCTTTACATAAGGAGACCGTAGGATTAGCTTACCATCTATTGAGTGCCCGTAGGAGTTATATTTTAAAAATGTTTGGTTTAATGTGAAGCTCTTCTGTATTCTCTTGTTGAGTTCACTTGCTAACCAGCAGCATATTTTATGAGATTAGTGATCTACAGGCAGAGCTTCACCTTTGTACAACAAACTGGCCATATTGGAATGAGAATCACAACCTCAGCTTCTTTAACACTCAGTCTAACCAACTTTGCTGGCCCCGACTTAGGAATCTGTTCACAATGATTTCATTCACCCTCTGGTAGCTTTCCTCATGTGGGTCACAAGCTGAAACTTTGGCATGCTAACAGAATCACTAATGCGGCACCTCATGTCTTCTGTTTAGAGGCCCCGGATCTAAAGCAGGAGGAGCGTCTACAAGAGCTGGAGAGCTGTTCTGGACTAGGTAGCACATCTGATGATACAGATGTCAGGGAGGTCAGTTCCCGCCCCAGCACACCAGGCCTCAGTGTTGTGTCGGGTATGTCTGTCTTGTTTTAAGGAATAAGGATTGCAAGGTGTGCTCCCACCTCTCCCTTTATAAAGTTGATAACAAAGAGATATGTTTTATTTAAGAGTTGAGGAATTTCCAGGAAATAAAATTATTTCCGTGGGACCTTATATCTATGAGAACTTAACGTGTGGCTTTATAGAGCCTGTTGAAGTAATTGGCAGACAGTCTGTGTGTGTTCCCTCTCTAATTCTCTCTGTTCTTGGTGGCCTCTGCTACTGTATTTAGATACCACATGATACTTGTGATTATGTTGTACAAATCAAGGTAAGCATATTTAGGCGATAGTACAATAAAGGATATGATAGTAAACATCTCACACGTGTAGCACTGGGACAAAAATTTTTGGGAATATTTACATTTCTCCAAACTTCATATACTTTTTGTGTGGTTATTTTGTTCTTCTTGCTATTTATTTTTTACTTTATGTATTCATTTTAAAGGCATAAGTGCAACCTCCGAGGATATTCCCAATAAGATTGAAGACCTGAGATCTGAGTGCAGCTCTGATTTTGGGGGTAAAGATTCTGTCACTAGTCCAGACATGGATGAAGTAACTCATGGTAAGAAGAGATGAGAATGACTTAAAAATGATCACATTCACAGGTGAAACTGGCAGTCTTATACTTTTGCTGGTGATAATATCAGTTTATTGAGCACTTTGGGGCATAATTTGGCAGTACGTGTGTAAGGCCTTGGAAATTCACAAACCAGGGGTGCCTGGGTGGTTCAGTCAGTTAAACGTCCGATTCTTGGCTTCAGCCCGGGTCTTGATTTCAGGGTCGTGAGTTCAGGCCGTGTGTTGGGCTCCATGCCCAGGAGCCCACTTAAAAAAAAAGAGGGCACCTGGGTGGCTCAGTTGGTTAAGCGGCTGCCTTCAGAGCAGGGCATGATTCCCAGGGTTCTGGGATCGAGCCCCGCATCGGGCTCCCTGCTCAACAGGGAAGTCTGCCTCTCCCTCTCCCATCTGCCTCTCCCCCTGCTCATGCTCTCTCTCACTCTCTCTCAAATAAATAAAATCTTAAAAAAAAAAAAAGAAAATTCACAAACTAAATTTGGTTCATTTAGTCCACTTTAGAAATCAGTCATCAGGAAACCATTCCATGTATGCAGAAAGTCTTATGTTCTCTGTAGCATTTATATTCATGTTCTTCATAACATTTATATAGGCAGAAAAATGAGAGACAACCTAAGGGTTGAAAAATAGAATTGCTAAGTGAATTTTGATGCACCCACTCATAATTTATGTGGCTGTGTTTTGTTTTTGTTTTGCGGCTGTTTTTTTAAAATCCTTTAAAGCATATGAAATAACTTGAGGGGCGCCTGGGTAGCGCAGTTGGGGCACCTGGGTAGCGTAGTCGTTAAGCGTCTGCCTTTGGCTCAGGGCGTGATCCCGGCGTTCCGGGATCGAGTCCCACATCGGGCTCCTCCGCTGGGAGACTGCTTCTTCCTCTTCCACTCCCCTGCTGTGTTCCCTCTCTGGCTGGCTGTCTCTCTGTCATGTAAATAAATAAAATCTTAAAAAAAAAAAAAAAAGAAATAACTTGAAACTCTAGAAATACTAGATCATAGTGTCTCTTGGAAAATTTATCCCAAAGAATTTCATATATAAAATAATAAAACATTAAAAAACCTATCATAGAGAAAGCACAGGAAAGAAATACCAAAATGCGAGCAGTGGTTTTATGTACTGAGTACTGGGGTTTTAAATACTTTTTCTTTTTTATAAAAAAATGTTTTTTTTCTAAACCAGGATTTCTCATCCTCAATGCTATTAACATTTTGGGCCAGGTAGTTCTTTGTTACAGAGACGTGTTCTGTGCATTATAGGATGTTTAGTGGCATCTCTGGCCTCTACCAGGAAGACAGCAACCCCCTTCTTCCCCTGCAGTCGTGACAACCAAAAATGTCTCCAGATACTGCCAAATGATCCCTTGGGGAACAAAATAGCTCCATTTGAGAACCACTGTTCTAAATAAGCGATTTTTAGAGTATAGTCTCCATGGACCACGAAGGGCCCTTAAGACCCTTTTGGGGAGTGAGGGGTAATGAGGTCATACTGTTTTCATAGTAGTAAAAGGTTATTGTCCTTTTCACTATAGTGATATTTGCACTGATGGTGCACAAGCAAAGGTGGGTAAATTTGCTGGGGCAGGCCTTAGCGTGCAGCAAAACAGTGGTACCGAACTATTAGCCGCCACTATATTTTCTCGCAGTTAAAAAAGAAAGTTTTACATACGAATATCTTTCATGAAGCAGTAAAAATTATTTAATTATATCTTAACCCTGAGTACACGTCTGTTAAAAATTCTGAAGAAATAGGAAATATTCCTAATGCATTTCTACTGCAGTCTGAAATGTGAAATATCTCAAGGAAAAACACTTAGATGGTTATTGGAGCTGTGAGCTTAACTAGCTGTTTCTTCTCTTGTTTGTTTTCATGACACACCATTTTTACTGGAAAGAATGACTGACTGTAGTTATTCATATTTGGGTATTTGGCAGGCCTTTCTTGAAAATTAGCAAAGTGAGGCTATCACTTCAAGGAAAACAGCGGACAAAGAGTAGAGTTTGTTGCCAGTGATAAAATTCAGACCTTCAGATAAAAATGTGAATTTTGGAAAACTGTATCCACCTTCCTGAGCTTGACAGCTTTCTGATATTTAAAGACTTTTCTGATGAGATTGGTGGTTTTTTCTGATGAGAATGTGGCTTTTTGATACTACGTATTGAAATGTGTCAACATGTGGAGGATCTGCATATCTAATTGAAACAGTGTTTTCCAGGTGGTCAGTGCACGTGATGTAACAAAAATCATTTAAAGTGGAAGACAGACCAATTAATTTTGATGTAACAGAGTAAAAGTTCATTGATTTCGTTTCAGATTCCAAATTGTAGCCAACCTTTAAAAAACTAATCAAGATTTGGTGTCGTATCATAGAAGAATGTCCACAATTATCTGAGAAGGTTATTACAATATCTTCCCTTTTCCAACTACGTATCTGTGTGAGGCCAGCTTTATAGACTTCAATCAAAATATATATTGCAACAGATTGAAAGCAGAAGATCATATGAGAATCCAGCTCTGTTCTATTAAGCCGTACATGAAAGGAATTTGTAAAAATGTAAAACAGTGTCTGGCACTCTAATTGTTATTTTCTTATTTTGGAAAATAGTTATTTTTTCATTTAAAAGGGTTATTTGTATTACCATTTAACAGATATGTTTAAATGAACTAATATATAAATATATATTTGTTTTCAGTTTTAATTTATGATATGATAAGTATCAGAAGATATAACCAACATGTATAGGCTCTTTGGGGCAATAATATTTTAGAATGTAAAAGTGTCCTAAGACCAAAATTTTAGAACCAATATTCTAAGCTGCCTTTTATAATAATACACTATTTTTATAATTTTAATAGAGGAAGATAAATATATAGAACAAAAAAAAAAGCATAAAATCAAAGTACTGTCATTCATTAGCATTAAAGAGTTCAGACTCAAAAAGTTTAGAGTAACTTTTTTTTTTTTTTTTTTTGTAAGAGAGAGCATGGGGAGGGGTGGGGGAGTAGGGGGGACAAAGGGAGAGAGAGAATCTTAAGCAGGGCTCAATCTTACAACCCTGAGATTATGACCTGAGCCAAAATCAAGAGTCGGATGCTTAACTGACTGAGCCACCCAGGTACCCCTAGAGGAACAGTTTCTTTTATATATTTGATGAGCCTCTGCATACTTACTACCTGTTTTAATATTTCTGATTTTGGTATGTAGACGTATGCTTGGAGGAGTCATTTTTATTTTTTTAAGATTTTTTTTTTTTTATTTATTCGACAGAGACAGCCAGCGAGAGAGGGAACACAAGCAGGAGGAGTGGGAGAGGAAGAAGCAGGCTCGTAGCGGAAGAGCCTGATGTGGGACTTGATCCCGTAACGCCGGGATCACGCCCTGAGCCGGAGGCAGACGCTTAACCGCTGTGCCACCCAGGCGCCCCTGGAGGAGTCATTTTTATTCCATAGCTGAGAGTAGTTTGAGTCTGTTTTGTGGTGTAATGTGGAAGTGTTCATTTTTGTTAGGAGTACTTTTATAAATTGTCATTTGCTGAGAGCAGTATAAGAATTTCAAATTTTACAACTTTTTATTTATACTCCTTCTAGGTAATATTGCCCTTATTATTATTATTTTTTTAAGGTTTCATTTATTTGCGAGAGAGAAAGAGCACAAGCAGGGGGAGCGACAGAGAGAGGGAGAAGGAGGCTTGATGTGGAGCTCAGTCCTACGACCCTAGGATCATGACCTGAGCTGAAGGCAGACGCTTAACCGGCTGAGCCACCCAGGCACCCCTGCCGTTATTATTATTATTGTTAATACTATTTTTTGCCCTTATTTTTATAGGTGGAAGGAAGGTGAGGCTCGGCAGTTGTGACATTCTGAAAATTTTGATGATTTACATTTTTCGGCTCTACTCTTTGCATTAACTATAATACTATTTGGCCATTAAAAGTTATTAGCATGCGGATGCTAGACCACTTAAATATCATTAAAATCCATGTATGTAGATAAAAACATACAATGAATTTGAAGTAATCAGAATATGATATTTATTAGGTTCTCTTTTTTTCTGATATGCCCCTCAAGTTCTATTGATCAGAAAAGGAAAACTCGGGGTGCCTGGGTGGCACAGCGGTTAAGCGTCTGCCTTCGGCTCAGGGCGTGATCCTGGCGTTATGGGATCGAGCCCCACATCAGGCTCCTCTGCTATGAGCCTGCTTCTTCCTCTCCCACTCCCCCTGCTTGTGTTCCCTCTCTCGCTGGCTGTCTCTCTCTCTGTCAAATAAATAAATAAAATCTTTAAAAAAAAAAAAAAAGGAAAACTGGGGGAGGGGGCGCCTGGGTGGCTCAATCAGTTGAGTGTCCAACTCTTGATTTCAGCCCAGGTCGAGATATCAGGGTCATGAGATCAAGCCCTGTATGGGGCTTGAGCTGCGTATGGAGTCTGCTAAGGATTCGCTCTCCCTCTGCCCTTTCCCCATTTTGTGCACTCTCTTTCAAATAATAAGTCTTTAAAAAAAAAAAGAAAGAAAGAAAGAAAAGGAAAACTAGAATGGAAGAATGCTAGAACCTTTTTCACTGTGTAGAAACTCTTACTGAGTGATGAGTTCTGATTTGGTCTTGCACAAACAGTTTGCCTGTTTGTTTTTAGGCGCCCACCAGCTGACCTCTCCTCCTTCTCATCCAGAGTCTCTACTTGCCATGTTCGATCCACTGTCTTCACATGAAGGTAAACTGGTCAAATGAGCTTTTTGACTCTTACAGAAGAACAGAGCCAAAACCCTTTGTTGATGCCTTTTTGGATCAGTTGTATCTCGGTTGCAAACTTTTTTTCCCCTGTGTTCTAGGGGCTTCTGCCGTGGTAAGGCCAAAGGTTCACTATGCCCGGCCATCGCATCCACCACCAGATCCCCCAATCCTGGAAGGAGCTGTGGGAGGAAATGAGGCCAGGTTGCCAAACTTCGGTTCCCATGTTTTAACTCCAGCTGAAATGGAGGCCTTCAGGCAAAGGCATTCTTACCCTGAGAGATTAGTTCGCAGCAGGAGCTCTGATATAGTATCATCTGTCCGGCGACCTATGAGTGACCCCAGCTGGAACCGGCGTCCAGGGAATGAAGAGCGAGAGCTCCCTCCAGCCGCAGCCATTGGTGCTACTTCTTTGGTGGCTGCACCTCATTCATCATCTTCATCCCCGAGTAAGGACTCCTCAAGAGGAGAGGTATGGGACACAGGCCATCTAGAAGCATTTTGCTAATCGTGGTCAGCTTTCGTGTTCTGTCTGCCTGGTTCTCTTGATGCGTGAAATTAACGTGGTATATATAAATCGAAGAGTAAGGATGGGCAGCAGTCATGATTAAAGATCTATCAGTCTAGTTTGTCCACAACTGTAACCCATGGGAAACCTGTACTGTTTTGGTTTTGTAGTAATGTAATTTGCATTTTTATGACTCTTTGAACTTTTCTCCAAGCAATTTTGTATCTAATTTCATTTAAACCTCACAGTTTCCTTCTGAGATGAGAAATTAAATGATTTGTCTAAGGTCACCTGATAGGCTAGTAAAGGAACTATAGTCAGCTCTTTGACATGTGATTTTAATAACTCACTTTAATTGGTGATCAAAACATGAACTTTGAAGTTGCTTGCATCTGGGTTTGAGTCCCAGCTGTGCCCCAGGCAGGCTTTATAACTTCGGGGAAGATAGGGAGATAACCTTTTTTAGTCCCTTATTTCTCATCTATAAAAAGGGCTTAATAGTATTATTTATTTCCTAAGGCTGCTGTGAGGTGTAAATGAAATACTACGTGTCCTTAACAGTCAGTATTTGGCATACAGTCCATACTCACTTTTGTTATTACTACTGTGTCCTCTCTACTACCCCTCTAGACTTTATGTGTGTTGCGCTTACTCCTTCCAAAAGTATTTCTTGAGTGCGTACTCTATGCGAGGCTCTGTATTAAGGTTTTGGTTTAGTAACAGTAATGAGATAGTGCCTGCCCTCAGGCAGGTCCTAGTCTGGTGCTTAAAAGGTATACTTCCATGTTTCAGAAGTTGCCTGTACAGCAGTAAGAACAGTTTGGCTTTTAAGACAAACAAGAGTGGTTTTTGTATTTCACAGACAAACTGAAATCCTTTTCCTAGTAATTTATCCTGCTGTCCAACTCCAAATAAAGCATCAAACTTTTTCTACAGACTGAAGAACGCAAAGATAGCGATGATGAGAAATCAGACAGGAACAGACCTTGGTGGAGAAAACGTTTTGTTTCTGCCATGCCTAAAGGTAATTTTATAAAATATTAGAATTATATTAGCAACAAGAAGCAAAGCCCCCAAATCTCTTTCAGAGAGCCAGTATGTCAGCTCCTCTGTGAGGCTTGCTGGGCCTAAGTTTCTAGCCGTTTTGAGGGTAGAGAAAATGGTTTCACTCAGGTGAATGCTAAAGGCAGACCTTTAGAAATGATAGTTCTTGTTCTTTGCAGGAAGTGGTAGTGGTTTCATAAATGGAAGTCAGGCAGGTCACGGTTGTTTAAATATCGTATGCCATTAAGGTTAAACGTAGGACTTTTGACATATGTATTGCTAATAATTATTGCAGGAAAAAGGGATGCTACTGGTAATGAAACGTTGAAAATTCATCCTTTACATTCCTGGAGTAAACTTAAGCGCTTTTTTTATGTTTATGTTCATTAAGAATGTTTATATCCTGAATATATATTAGTGAGTGTTTATTTTGGAAGGCAGTTGTATAAAATTGTTTGCTTTTTTTTTTTTTTTTTTTAATAGCCTGGCATTGCAGCAATAGATATTGAGATTTGAGTTGGCAAAAGCATCTCTTCCTGCAAGGAGAGATCATCCAGGATTAAGGCTAGGGACTTCTTCCTAAGGCCTCTTCTCGGCACCATGGCGCTCAGGAGCTGAGGAGCACTGCTTTCAGCTGCACTCAAGCCCCCTTGATGAGGAGAAATTGAGGCTCAGAGCTTTGAATGTGTTGTTTTCGAGCAGCGGTTAAGAGGCAGTGGTTTTGATTTAGTCCCAACAGATTCGAATTAAATCATTCTTCCTGTGGCAGATGACCCCAAAGCAGATCCCGAAAGCTTCTTTAAGAACTTTCAATACTGTTGTAAGAATGATTGTCAGTTGACACTCAGGATTTCTTAGCTTTTAAACTTTTCACCTTCCTTTCACTTAGAAATGTTGGCACACCAGTTAATACTCCAAAATGACTGCTGTCTCCGAGTAGTGCAGTATGTTATGTGTCACACTACTGACTTTATTTAATTTCCAGCTCCTATACCATTTAGAAAGAAAGAAAAACAAGAAAAAGACAAAGATGATGTGGGGCCTGACAGATTCTCAACACTCACAGGTTTGTAGACCGTGGACTTCCTGGCTCCTTCATTCCCAGAGCACATATTTCATAGCACTGTTTCTTGGGCGCCGTAAGCGCTGCCTTTTTAGGAGAGCGTGTCTGTGTGTGTGCAGTGCGGAGTGTGTTCTTCAGAGCTCTGTGGCTTCCAGGTGGTGGCCGCAGTGAACCTGAGTGTGCTCTTCCTGCACACCGCCACTGCCATCCTCATCCTCATTATCATAACTTCTGTTTATGATGAGGCCCCGGTGCTGAGCCTCTAGGCACACCCTACTACGCGACATCCCAATGGGACAAGGCCACATGGGGCCGTGTAGGAAAGTGTGGTGATGGTTTTAGTGCGATGCATGCCACATCTTTGGATCATTGATCACATAGCTTTCTCTAACGTTGATCATAGAATTCTAAATTGATTCCCATCTGTAGTTCTTGATTATTCAGGGTCACAGTGAAATGCTGTTCTACCTAATCATTTCCTTGTTTTCGTGAGAAAGTGTTCAAATAGTATCACAGATTTATAAACTTTACTAATTTTTTACAGCTTGAATCATTTTAACATTGCTATCTGACCCAAGGAAAACACAACTAGGGATGGGGTTCTTACCTTATTCAGCATTTGTGTTTTTGCAGCTTCTGTTGGGCACATTATGAAAGAGCACCCTTAAAGGAATGAGTTCGAGAAGTAGTGTTAATGACCCAACCTTGAGTTTGATAGCTTTGTACTATTTCTGATGGCTGTAGAGCATCTAGACCGGAAATTAATTTCTCACCTCTTTTTTTCTTATCTCGGTTTCCAACTATGTTATCCTACTAAATTAAAATGAAGATTTTTATTAAACAATGGTATAGGTTTCCAAAGAACATCCTCCTCAAATAGCTCACCGTAGTAGAGGTAGAATCCCATTTTAATGCACGTTGTTCTGGTATCTGGTTCCATGTATTTGGATGTATTTCCACGGTCTCTGGCATACATCCCTGCTTTATCTGGTGCAGTGACTCTCCTGGAACGAAGGGTTTTGAAGAGCAGGAGCTGCGTGTCCAGGCCAAGGTTCTCTGCTGAGAGCCGTCAAGCCTATCTTACTCAGTCAGCAAATACTTGTTGAACATCTGACTCATGCCAGGCACTGTGCTAAGTGTTGTGGTTATTCAGTCAAATCACATGACCCCTATTCTTCAGGGGCCTACAGTCTGATTGAGAAGAGTTGGAAACATATCTCTATTTTCTTACCATGTTCCTACTGTTAGACCACCACCAGTATTTATGGAGTGAAATACTCTTAATGAAATCTCATGTTTTATAATGTTGAATTAATAACTGGAGAAGTTATAAATTATTTTTTGCTTGTGTCTTTGGGCAAGCGTTTTTCTTGGTTCTTGGTGCCTAATCTAGAAGTTAAGTAGAGTAAGTTTTTTTCATAAGGTATTTCATTTTCTTTGTGTTTGATTCAAGCAATTTAGCTTCCCTACTAGTGCAGAAATTTCTGCCTAGTCCTAATTAATGATCTGTTGAAAATTATCATTAAATCAACTTTTAAATGATATGAAAGGAAATTTCTTGACAGCCTGTCCATAATGCAGTCACCCTAACTATCCTTTTTTTCATGTTCTTTCCCAATCTTTCCATATTTGTACATGGCTTTTCATGATTGAATCAGAGTATTGTGTAACTTTGTATTCTTCTTTTCCTAAACGTTATTTCATAAACCCTCTCCAGTTTCTAGTAGACATGGTTGGTTTTAATAATTTGTATTGGCTCACAGATAATCTGTCATATGATTTTATAGCATTGTGAATGTTCTCTTGCTTTTGGATACTTGAATTGTATCCGGTTTTTTATGGTGAAAATGGTGTTCACAGCTTTGTATATGTAGCATATTTTGTTTGTTTTCGTTACTTTCCTGGGATAAAATATTTAATGGCATAGAAATAAAGGTTATAAGCAACATTATAGCTTTCCCTGTGGTTAGCCAGTTTTATTGTTCCTTTTTCAGAATGCTCAACACCACTCAGAACCAATAGCAAAAAAGTACTTCCCCTCCAAAGAAAGATTTTGTAATGATAAAAGTTTTATCAATTTACATTTTGAAGGTCAGATTTTATTAGGATTCTCTTCTCATGCATTCGGATAGCATTATAGCAGAAAGATTACATTAGTTTGAAAATCCTCTTTCTCTACAGCTTACTGCAATTTTACAGAGACATGGATACTAAATTTTTTTTCCCCATGGAAACAGAAGCTCCCAATGAGCATACTATTGAACCTCTCTATACCTGATTTCCTCGTCCGTAAGGTGGAGGTGATAACAGTACCTCCCTGTAGGGTTGTTGTGATGATTAATTGAGATTGTTCATATAAGGTGCTTAGCACAGTTCCTGGCACGTGGTAAGTGCTCAATAAATGTTAGCTGCTATTATTATTAGCTGCTGTTAACACACATACATATATAAAATCTAGTGATTTTTTTTTATGAGTTTTTAGACTTTTTGAAAAATGGGATTCTACCAGAATGTGGACATTTATGGTTACCTGCTTGGTCTCCATCTATCTCCGGAGTGTGCAGTTCACTATAGGACCCGATTTTGTCCCATAGATCTGTAGCAGTTCTTTGCCTTGATGACTGTTAATTGATGACTCTGCCTTCTTAGACTCCAGGAGCACATTTTGATGCGCTGATTTTGCTGACAGGATAATGGTCCTGACAGTAAACAGTGCTACATCTGTGATGGCGATAAGCTTTTTCTCCGTGTACCTTGGGTACAATTCCAGCACTTTCCAGCAGTGGCTAGATTCTCTCGGAGTACCTCTGACACCATTGCAGCACAAAAGTGCACTCTTCTAGCAACTGCACTGTCATGGTGAGATTCAGTAAGACAGAATATTGATACCTGAAGTTTTCAAATGTGGTGTAGAGAGAGAGAGAGATACAGGAAGAATGGAGGAAGGCATTTTTTATTATTTAAAAGGATTTAATTCTAAATTTGATACTTTTCCCCCTCCTTCCGCATGGAGATGTCTGAATATATGACTCTGCATTTAAAGATGCATTGTTAGAAGTTCTGTTAGCTTGAACTGCTAATAACAGTAACTTGAATGGAAGTGCTTCAGAAGCCCATCATCCCTGTAGACTGCACTGAACTTCCCAACACTGTCATGCAGAATTTTGGCCATGAGGAGCAAGTGGAGCTAACGCTTCCAATTTCGTGCTTGGGCAAGGCTCTCAGACCGAGAAATGGGATGAGCAGGCAGCTGCATGGTGCCTCTTAACGTTGAGATATGTGCTCTTTTTAAGTCTTACCTCCTAATCCGCCTTTGGGATTATGCTACTGGTGTCGTACTAACATCAGAATTGCCAGAAACCAAGGGGAGCTAATTCTCTCACTCTCCTTTCCCCTGCAGATGATCCCAGCCCTAGACTCAGTGCACAAGCTCAGGTCGCTGAGGATATTCTGGACAAATACAGGAATGCCATTAAGCGAACCAGCCCCAGTGAAGGAGCAATGGCAAACTATGAAAGTACAGGTGATCATCATGATAAAGATTTGAACACAGTTGACCCTGAACAGTGTGGGGGGTGTGGAGGGTACGTGGGTAGGGGCACCAGCCTTCTGCATAGTAAAAATTTATATGTGACTTTTGACTCCCCAAAAACTCAATGACTGATAGGCTGCTGTTGACTGGCAGCCTTAACAACATAAACGGTCAATTAAGACATATTTTGCATGTTATATGTATTACATGCTGTGTTCTTACAATAAAGTCAGCTAGAGAAGAGACAGTGTTAAGAAAATTGTAAGAGACGATGCATTCACAGTACTGTCTGTATTGAAAAAAATCCACGTAGGAGTGCTTCGTTGGCTCAGAAGAGCATGTGATTCTTGATTTTGGGATAGTGAGTTCGAGCCCCACATTGAGTGTAAAAATGACTTAAAAATAAAGTCTTTAAAAAAAAAAATCCGTGTATAAGTGGTCCCACACATTTCAAACCTATGTCGTTCACGGGTCAAATGTTCTAACTTTGGTATCATAGTGAAAAGTGATCTGAATAAAAAGTAGCTTTTTAATAGCTACTTTGAATAGCTGTCAGAAAAATATGGTACAATCCCTAAGATAAAGTGAGAGGAAAGAAAAGTATATAAAAGCGTAAACTGTATACTGCATGTGTTTCTGCTGGTATGCGCACAGAGTGTCCCTGGAAGAATCTGACTGGTAGCATGAGTTGGCTCAGGGAGAACTCGTAAAGAGCATAAGGGGGAGCCAAAGTAGAGGCGAATTTCCCATACTTACAATTTTGAAAAGTTTCACAGGGCAGAAGAGTGGAGGTCCATATTCCCTCTGCCTGGACTTTCTCAGTTGTTAACATTTTGCTGCATTTCCTCTCTGTATATTTTTCCCTTTTTTCCCCTGAATCATTTGAAATTATCTCCTGATAAAGGTAGTTGTTCTTCGTAAGCCCAGTATCTTTATTATAGTAATGAATTTTTATTCCTTTTGATTTTATACATGAGCGTATTCTCTGAATTGGTTAGTTAAAAATATAAAAAGAACTGCGGGAGCCACAGGTGCGTTGTGGCTGCATTTGTGAGTCGGTCCCAGCTCATCCTTGGGCAGTGGGACAAGCCCTAGTAAAGAGCCCAGAGGAGCGGGGGTAGGGTTCGCCAGGTAGCTAAGGGCTGAACAGCCAGCTGCTTTCTGGTAGGGCAGCATTCCATGTCTGTAACATGAGGGTGTTACGTAAGAGGATTTTTGAGGCCCCAATTCTGATTAAAGCATTATCTGTTAAGTCAGTGACTTTCATTGCCTTGGGTCAAGATTGGTATAGGAAGTAAAAGTCAGGGGTGCCTGGGTGGCTAAGTTGTTAAGCGTCTGCCTTCGGCTCAGGGCGTGATCCCGGCGTTCTAGGATCGAGCCCCGCATTGGGCTTCTCCACTGGATGCCTGCTTCTTCGTCTCCCACTCCCCCTGCTTGTGTTCCCTCTCTCGCTGGCTGTCTCTGTCTCTGTCAAATAAATAAATAAAATCTTTAAAAAAAAAAAAAGAAAAGGAAGTAAAAGTCATTCTCTTCTCAACAACTGCTCTCTTGATCTCTTGATCAACAATTGCCATCAACTTGTTGAAGCGAACTTTCTTTTTTTGAAGAACTCTTGACTGTAAAGCACGGTGCTAATTTATGGTCGAGTAGCTCTGAACACCTCCTCGTGCTAGACTCTCCCAGGTTAACCTGCTTTTATCCTCTCTTGGTGCTCGGTTTTGTGCAGAGGTCATGGGTGACGGCGAGAGTGCACATGACTCTCCTCGAGAGGAAACACTGCAGAACATCTCGGCCGACGATCTCCCGGACTCTGCGAGCCAGGCGGCCCACCCTCAGGATTCTGCATTCTCCTACAGGTATCTCTTTGACAGGAGTTCGAATTTGTGGGTTTGGACCTTTCATCACCACTGCAGTCGCTTCAAGTCAAATGATTCATTGAGCCACCTAGGAAATGTAGAGAGCAGAGAGATAAGAACAAAATGCTATTTACTGAAAAGACTGCTTCACTCGGATGCCATGTATCAAAGGCTTTAATTCAGGGGTGAAAACCAACCACCTCGTGTTCACAGGGGCCACGTCAGTCATTTAAATGACACAAGTGGCAGACCCCTTGCCCACCCCAGTCTCCCGGGCCACGTGAGAAATGCTGGGGGAGACCGACCCGGGGGCAGAGTCAGCTACAGTTTCAAGCAGTAGAGCCGTAGGAAGGGCTTCTTGTCGCGTGGTGAGCTCGTCCTGTGGATGGATTAGCCTTTCTCAAGAGATGCGGTGGAAGGCATTCTTGGTTTGGATGGTGAGATGGTTCTGGTGACCTCGTGGCCCCTGCTGACCCTAGCATAATGCCCCTTTCTCATTCTCCTCATAGTGCCCATTGTGGGACTCTGTGTACGTTACAGGGTTCAAAGGATTTGTCGTTTGAGTGATTCTGGTGATTTTACAGAATGATCCTTGCCCAGAGCATTTTTACAGCCTTGCTCTTCGGGTAACTAGAAAGCCTGTTCCTTTAAGTGAGGTGTCAGTAAATTAAAATTATCTTTTATTTATGATCACTTGAAACATTTGAGTCCTGAGGTAGCATATTAATTTATATAGTGAGTGTTCATAAACTGTGACCGTATCTGCATAAAGAAATTAATGTACTTTTGGGGCTCCCAGTGACTCAGTTGGGTGGCTGCTTTCGGCTCAGGTCGTGAGCCTGTGATCCTGGGATCAAGCCCCACATCGGGCTCCCTGCTCAGCAGGGGAGTCTGCTGCTCCCCTTCCCTCTGCCCCTCCCCCTGCTTGTACTCCCCCCCGCAAATAAATAAAATCTTTAAAAAAGAAATTAATGTACTTTTGACTCATTCTTCAGAGACGCAAAAAAGAAACTGAGGCTTGCTCTTTGCTCTGCGGATTCTGTTGCTTTCCCAGTGCTGACCCATTCAACAAGGAACGGTTTACCAGACCATACAGACCCAGAGGGTAAGTTTTTCCTGTATTTATAGGTTGAACCATGTGAAACTGCCTGTATTCAACCTATGTGAGCTCTATAGCAATTCCGTACGGTTCCATTAGTATATTTGTATTAGCATCAGGTAAGGGCAGTTTGATTCCTGATGCTTCATTAAAGTGAGTCTCAGTGCAGCTTCCGTTCTGCTGATCCCTGGTAGAGCAGAGCTGACATCCCAAAGGCTGAGGGAAGGTATACAATGGAAATTATCTTCTCGGCAGTAACAGAATTCTTTCTCTCTGACTTTTTGTTGTTGTTGTTCAGACAATGAAATTGTATGCTTCTTAAAAGTTCAAATAGCTGAAGCAATTAATTTACAAGATAAGAACTTAATGGCTCAACTTCAAGAAACAATGCGTTGTGTGTGCCGCTTTGATAACCGAACTTGCAGGAAACTGCTGGCCTCTATCGCCGAGGACTACAGGTAATTACCCCGCCTCCTGCACCTGTCACCCGGCGGCAAGGATCTTCTTCCCTGTCTTTATTTCACATGTGAATCTAGGCTTACTGCAGCATGCTGGGCTGTGTTTACCTGCATGTACATTTCCAAGGATCACATTTGGGTATTTATCTGGAAATGTAGTTGTAAATGAGCAACTCTTACAAACAGAGAGGTGCACTTTCCTTCAGCTTTGCACAGATGCAGCATTAGCAGAGATGAGGCCAGGATATCCTGCTCCTTTTCTTGGGGTGACCAGAAAAACTACTTCCCTGGAGCAGGGAATCAGGCGTAGCCTAAAAACTGCTGCCTTCTGTCTGCTGCCAGCCCTTTGCTAACAGTTCAGGAGAAGAACATCAGGGAGATTCTTGGGAGATGACGAGGCCCCCAGGCTTAGGGGATGGGCGCTCTAATGATTATTACAATTAGACTGTCAGCAAAGAATTGGTGATAGGTTTAATGATGTAGTGGTATATTGACCTGTATTTTGTTGTTTTAGTCTTCTGTAGCAATCAATTTCCTGTGAAGTGTGAGGTCCTGCCAGCATGGAGACCATGGGCCAATATAAAATAGATCAAGGATGCCAGTGAGTTAGGTAGCTAAGTGTTCAGCCCCGTAGGTGTTACCATTCACCAGCATGCAGAATGCTTCTGTTCCTTGAGCTGGCAGTACGGTTAGTCCTCAGGACAGTTGCCTGCAGCCTGACATGGCTCATTCATAAAACCAAAGTCTGTGACGTCGTATGTTTTTAAAGAAAAATTAGGACTCTTGGTCTCCAAGAAAGTGTGCCCTGTATGTATGTGATGTCTCCCATGTAGGAAAAGGGCGCCCTATATTGCTTATCTCACTCGCTGTCGGCAAGGACTGCAGACCACGCAGGCCCACCTGGAGAGGCTGCTGCAGAGGGTCCTGCGGGACAAAGAGGTGGCCAATCGGTACTTCACCACGGTCTGTGTGAGGTTGCTGCTTGAGAGCAAAGAGAAGAAGATCAGGGAATTCATTCACGGTAACTAAAGATAAGTTTAGGTTAAGCATCTCTTCAGCCCTGTGTTAGTGGGGAGATTTGGAAATTTTTGTATTGCTCGTTTGAGTAGTTGCATATCTTAAGAGTAGTCCGTTAAATTCCCAGGTGTTTTACGGATTCTTAATCATTAAACCTTGATGTCAAGCCAGTACATTTCATTTTTATCATGGGTTGAGTATCTGTAGTTTATACAAAATTGGGAAAATTGAAAACAAAACAACAACAAAAAACAAAATTGGGAAAATTGGTTAAAGTTTTGGATCCACAAAATTCTTCTCATATTTAAAAATAAAACATAACATTAAAATTTTTTTTAATTTTAATTTTTTAATATTTTAAAAAAAATTCCATTGTAGTTAATGTGTAGTGTCATGTTAGTTTTAGGTATACAGTATAGTGATTCAACAATTTATGCATTAGTCAAAGTATGTCATTTTTATAACAAACCCCTTGCTCTTAAACTTTTGCATATTTCTTACCTTTCTCCCGATTTTAATGATTCGGCCACGTTTTCTCCTAAAATAAACCATACCCAATACCTTTGACTTTAAGAGCATAATATCTGCATAGCTAGTTATTGAAATGATTTCTGTAATTCCCTTTTTAAAATTATTCAGATCGTGTATTAAAAATCATTATTTTGCATTGGAGACTTTCAGCAGCTCACAGCAGCTGACGATAAAACTGCTCAGGTAGAAGACTTTCTGCAGTTCCTTTATGGCGCGATGGCCCAGGACGTCATATGGCAGAACGCGAGCGAGGAGCAGCTTCAGGACGCCCAGCTGGCCATCGAACGGAGTGTGATGAATCGGATTTTCAAGCTTGCTTTCTACCCTAACCAGGATGGGGACATCCTTCGTGACCAGTGAGCACTCCCACGTTTCCGAGCCCCCGTTGACCACGTAGGGGTACATCAGCCGGTCCCTTGTGTTACACAAGCTGTGCCGAGACTTAGTATGGGACAGGGAGGGCAGTGCAAGTCCCGAGATCAGAAAGAAGGGTAACGCTCTCTTTTCAGGGAAGTGGGGAATTAGGCCCGCGTCCCTTTCTTTAGCACTTGCCGCAGTTGGGGTTTTCCATTTGGTGGAGTCATGATTCCTCAGCCTGGCGCCACTGACATTTTGGGCCGGATAATTCTTTGGTGTGGGCAGCTGCTCTGTGCCTTGTGGGACGTTTAGCAGCATCCCTGGTCTGTACACTAGATGCCAGTAGTACCCACCCGCTGTGAGAGCCAGAATGTCTCCAGACACTGCCAGATGTCCCTCGGAGGGCAGAATCACCCCCTCTCCCATCACCGCTGTGTGTGGTCGTCCAGTGAATGCTTCTCTCCTCCACCAGATCATTGGCTCCACGAGAGCAGGAACATCATGCTTTTATTCGCTCCTCTCTCCCAGCATCGGGCACAGTGCTTGACTTCCGTATGCTCATTATCTATTTATTAGGAATGGAGGGCTCTCCTTTGATTATCAGAAAATATCTGGAAATGTATGGTGTATGAATTATGTCTCAATAAAGCTGATTTTAAAAAATAATCCTAAAAAAATTAATCCTGAAAAAAATGCCTGGATTGGTAACAGGGGTTATATTTTGGGTAATGAGACTAGGGATGATTTCGTATTTTCATTTTTCCTTCTTTTCATTTTCTTGAGCACTGCTTTACAACCTTGTTTCTGGCCCAAGCATGTTGAGGCGGCCCCTGTGCTCCCCAGCAGTAACAGTGGCTCTCAAGGGGTCCATGTGATAGGACCTAGGGGTGACTCATGAGTGGTCTGTAGAAGGTTCTCTCATGGAAATGCTAAGATCTTGCATGTATGTTCTGTGGATGGGTTAGGATTGTTCCAGCCTGCCTCTCCTACTGGTTCATACTCTCAGAGGTACACCCAGGCTTCTGTACTTAATTTACCAGATGGAGCCTATTTTCTCTCCAGAGACCAGCTTTCCACTTCCAGAACGGGATATGGAGTTAAGGACATTCAAACTGTATTTACTGCAAAGAGTAGCTTTGAAGCAGGTTATTCCTGCCTCTATTCCTGCCCTCTCCTCCATGGCATTTCTGTAGGTTTTATAGAGTGGACAGTTAACACAGTGTTCTGGAAAGAGTAGTAGAAACCAGGAAAGCTGGGTTTAGCCCCTGCTACTAACCCCCGTGTGACCTTAGGCAAATCCTTCACTGTTTTAAGCCTGATTATTTTCATCTATGAAATGAGAGAGAGTTTGAGTGTTCTCAAGAGCCCCTTCTCTATCTAAGCTTCTGTGATCGTTGGTTTCTGGCTTTTGATCCCTCTACGTCCTCTGTGCTTTGTACTAATTAGCATGTCCAGGTGGCTTCTGGACTAGGGCCCCTCTCCTTTGTCCCTTGGAACGTTGTCCTCGGCTGGGAAGGAAGGTCTTCCCTACTCTCCTTGCCTCCTCTTAGCTCACTTAGCATTTCTGAGCAGATCCTACGTGTGACACCTTTTTTGACAAGACGGAATACTTAGAGCGAAGAGATACTATCTTAACCGTAATTGTAATCTATATCTCAAAATTAGTCTAAATGTTTTAAATGTTTTGAAAAAATCAGTTATGACTGTCTGTGTGCCTTATTATCGGAACTGCGTATTTACGTATGTGTTTTTGGGGGTTTGCAGGGTTCTTCATGAACATATTCAGAGATTGTCTAAAGTGGTGACTGCCAATCACAGAGCTCTTCAGATACCGGAGGTAACGCAGGGTTATGTGGCATGGGTGCTGCTCGTGGTTGCTCGATACACCCATCTGCAAGTCAGCAGTTTTTCAAGGAAACAGAATATAATAAATTCTAAAACACAATTTGCATTTGATGTAATTCTCACTGTAAAGTTCTCGGAGGTCCTCAGATTAAAATCACCTGGCAGGGAATGGCACCTCAGTGTGGAGATGAGCGGGGGGGGGGGGGGGTTGCACTGAGGGCCCTGAAGCCCCGCCGCCTCCTGCCGCAGTGCTCCCCGTGGATGTGTGTGTGTGTGTTTCAGAGAGAGATCGTAATGGAGAAGGTCCTAGGGGGAGAGAGAATCTAAGCAGGCTCTGGACGCAGGGCTTGATCTCACGACCCTGAGATCATGACCTGAGCCAAAATCAAGAGTCAGACACTTAACCAACTGATCCCCCCAGGTGCTCCCTCCATGGCTGTTTTATAATCCTGTTTCTGCAGAAAAGTGCCATTTGAATAAGGAATCTGGTGACACTCCACCGAGCGTGACAACTATTACTCCAGGGGAAGAAGTTAAATCTGTGACATCAAAATTACCTTTTAGGTCATACAATTTTTACAAAATAATAGGAAAATTTCAGGTATTAGAGCTTTCTGGTGGTTTTATTAAAGTCCCCGGTAATGAAATACTGATGAGTGTGAGTTTTTAAATTTTTTTTGTTTTTTTTGAATCTGTTATTTCTAGAGCTGTTGCAACAAATGTACATATTTAAAAATTTTTTTTTCTTTCAGAAGTAGCTTGTTGTGCTTTTAGAATCAGCTACTACATGTAGAGAAGTTCCATTCTAGCTACTTAAGAAAAGAGAATTATTTGACATTGCTTAAATTCTACGTTGGGTGTTATCGTATCCCCTTTGCTCCATTAATGGCTATCTGGGTTGCTTTATTGAAAAATGCAAAGCAAATTACTTAAAAGTTTAAAAGTTAGGCTTTTGTCTTAGTGGAGGGGAAGGAACAGCAGTCTGGCTTTACTGAAGAAAGGAAAAGGCACCGAGCTTGCCCTTCTGCTTCCTGACATGGAGGTTGCTGTGGTGGCCTCCCGTAGTCGCTGTTCGATTCAAGTTCTGTCTGTCTGTCTGTCTGTGGTCTCGCTTAGGTTTATCTTCGGGAGGCCCCATGGCCATCTGCACAGTCGGAAATCAGGACAATAAGTGCTTACAAGACCCCCCGGGACAAAGTACAGTGCATCCTGCGAATGTGCTCCACCATCATGAACCTCCTGAGCCTGGCCAATGAGGACTCCGTCCCCGGGGCAGATGACTTCGTCCCTGTTTTGGTATTTGTGTTGATAAAGGTGGGCCCCTCACGGTTACTAATGAAAAGAGTTTATTTGGCATTGCTGAGCAGGGCTTCACATGCTCCGGAGACCTTGGTTCCTCCCAGTCTTAAGCTCTGTGCTACCCAGGAAGAAGGTGTCTGCTGTGATTTGTGTTCTGTCCAGGAGGTACGGTTTTCGTAAGAAAGAATAGGAGGACCAGATTGCCAGATGAACATTTTCAGCTGTTACATGCCTGAGGTTCTTGGTTGGGGCTTGGTTGTAATTACTGAGTGAAGGGATGAAGAAGGAATGAGGCAGGTTCTTTTTAGTGTGCTTTTCCCATCTTCCACATTGAATTCTTCATAGTACTTGTCACATGAACTATCAAATTTCCCAAATACCTCTCCTCTTTTAGCCTCTTATTTTCTAATCGTGCCATATTATTTTAAAACGTACTGACATCTCTCTCTCTTTTTTTAAAGATTTATTTTATTTGTGGGGGTGTCGGGGGGGAGGCAGAGGGCAAGATCTCAAACAAACTCTGCACTGAGCGCAGAGCCTGACGTGGGGCTCGATCTCACAACCCTGAGATCATGACCTGAGCCAAAATCAAGAGTTGGACACTCAACTGATTGAGCCCCCCTGCCAGGCGCCCCATATTTGTGGTATTTCTGCAATCTGAACTCTTGGCTCAGTTAGCAACCCATAGGATCGTTGTGCGGTTGGCCTTTGTAACTCCTGCTGCTGGCCTCGCTCTTCTCTCGTCCACGTGTGGTGTGCCTGGTTCCCGTGCGGAGCCCGTTTGAATGTGTTCTGAGGCACAGGCCTTAGCTTCTCCCAGCCACTTAAAACACCTGTGTCCGTCCTTTCCCCGTGAAGAAAGTGAAAAAGCGGGAAATGTTCTGTGTCGCCTCTGGCAACAGAGGGCATGTTATCTTTTTAGTTTTTTTTTTTTTTAAAGATTTTATTTATTTATTTGACAGAGAGAGAGACAGCGAGAGACGGAACACAAGCAGGGGGAGTGGGAGAGGAAGAAGCAGGCTCCCAGCAGAGGAGCCTGATGTGGGCCTCGATCCCAGAGCGCCGGGATCACGCCCTGGGCCGAAGGCAGACGCTTAACGACTGAGCCACCCAGGCGCCCCTAGTTTGTTTTCTTTCTCAGCGGATTCTACCCAGGCTTATAACTCACTGGCGTATAGTATTTATTTCCTTATCAAACATTTTAGAATCCTGGGATGTTGAGGAAGTCTGCTGGGATTAGTTCAGTCTCTTTAGGGACCAGCAAGCTTCAGTGACTTACAAGAACAGAAAGCTCTAGATACAGTTCAGCAGGTATTAGAACCCGAGTTGCCTTTCCAGTATACTGTTGTTCTTCATACTGGCTAGGGGGTTTCTAAATCACTTCCAAAGAAGAATTTGGGGATTATTTTCAAAAAGGACTGGTATCTCTTTCACAGAAAAACATGTGAAGATGTTAACTTAGATGATTTTTGCAGAGCTATGCATCTGAGTATTTGACTCTCATTTTTCCCTTCTCTAGGCAAATCCGCCCTGCTTGCTGTCCACTGTCCAGTACATCAGCAGCTTTTATGCCAGCTGTCTGTCTGGAGAGGAGTCCTATTGGTGGATGCAGTTCACAGCAGCAGTGGAATTCATTAAAACTATCGACGACCGAAAGTGACCAAGACCAAGGCCCACCAAGGCAGCAGACTGTTAGGCGGGCAAACAGATCTCTTAGAAAATGTACCAGCTGCTTTGAAGGCTGAAGATTGTTTTTGTATAATATTGTACAGCATTCAGACATTTTAAAAACAGATCTTTACTAAACAGATTAATGAGCTAACAAGCAGGTTCTCTTTTCTTTGGGCTCTTTTCGTTTCTGTTGCATATTTGGTTATTTTCTTGTCCCAAGTAGAGAATTAGTACTGCAAAAAGGGACCACATTTTTCAGGTATTTTGAAACATTAAAAAACAGAACAAAATCTAGAAAATTCCTAGATCTCCATTCATGAGTACCCATTCTTTCCTTTTATTTAAAAAAATAAAAAGAACAATACACCTCTTTTTAGATGCTGTCTAATCTCATATGCATCTAATGGAAGGAGAATACCAGTTGCACTGAGAATTGTAATGGTGGTGACATTAGTGGCATTATCTATAAATACACTCGCCTAGATTGAAAAGCTAAGAAGGAAATGTAAATATAATATATATTTATATTTGATGTAATATGGACATCTTCAGATTCTAATAAACAAGGAATATTGCTGATAGTAGGTTGTGACGTACCCTCTTGTGAAATGGTTTGCTGGATAAAGTTTAAGCTAAGCTTAAAAGCAACAAGTACACAGAAATATTTATTAAAGTGGAAAACAGTTTCTTGAACTTTCTAGTTGTGGAGTTTGATGCACAAGGCTGCCTCTGATGAGGGGTATAACAATCACTTAGACATTCCTCACCACAGACGTCTTTGAGCCTACAGGAGGAGGGAGGTAGACCCTTTAATCGGCATGTGTTGCGTACGAAGGAACGGTAGACACCTAATACGTTACTGTGGTACTTCTTACCTGAAATACTAAATACAGTGTAGAAACCCCAAACAGAACTCCTTTCAAACCTTTAATTGTAATATATTTTTGATGATTATTCACATTGAATGACAGACCAGGAATTCAGTGAATGTCATTTTTTTAAAAACTAATTTGTATTGTCTGCTCTAGTGATACAAGTTTTACTAGTGATAAACTATTTTAATCAACCATATTATTCTTATGGAAAAAATCTATTTTGGCAGGTTTCTGTGCCTTTTTTTCCCTCTTCTGAACAAAAGTCTATGTTTCAGTATTTTGGTTTGACTGTATATTGATAATCAGGAATGGGTTTTGGTGTCTGAGCAATTGGCCAAGGAGGCGCACCAAAGCTTCAAGCACAAGTCTGTACATAAGTCATGACTGACTGGCTTCACTTGGTATGTTTCCTAAACATGGTGAGCTGCTTTTGTAACACACCTGGTCCCGTACTTTGAGTCCCTTGTTTGCGGGCAGCATTTCTAGGCATTTTTAAGGGCACTGACAGACAGCCGTGAGCAGATGAACACAGAGGCTGTGGTCTTCTCTGCAAGACCTCCGTGTTTAATTGTGCCTAAAGAAGCTGGATTTTCTTTATGCCTCCACTTCTTCTCATTGATTTATTTTAAAATACCAAGATACCAAGTTGCATAGGAGTGTGGGATGTGGTTTCTGCCTTTTAGGGAGAGATCAGAATTAAACGAGTACTACAAAATGTCCTTGGGAATGTTAGGTCAAGCAATCTGTGTCGAGTCCTGTGCTTCATGGGTTGTGACTGTCAAACTTGCCTCGGTGTTAGAAGTCAGATCCTATCGTAAAGACTTTATGAGACAAACAGTCTGACACGATTTCTGAGACCTAGGGGGAGTCCATTTACTTTAGCATTTGATTCAATAAATGTCAGTAGAAGATTTGGAAGAGTTGAAGTGCATTATTAATGGGATTTTATAGAGATTTTTTTCTCCAAATGGTTGCTACATCTCTGCTGTGTTCTCACTATGGAAATAAACGCGAAGCTGTGGACATGGCACAGGGCTCTTTTCTGGGGAGGACAAGGTGGCGAGTTGGTGCCAGGCTGTGCTGGAGGCAGGTGGTAAGAGCTGAGCGGCGCCGGAGCCAGGGGCGAGGCTGGAAGCCCGCAGACCCGGCGCCAGACGACGCCTCTGAGACAGGCAGGGGCTTGGGTCTCGCCTCCGCTGCTGGCAGCGCGGCACAGCCCAGCTGTTGGGGGAGCGGCGTAGTTTCCCTCTGGAAACCCTGTTGGGAGCACGGCCAAAGCAGCAGTCACCTTTGCGGGTGTGGCGTGGCTCGTTACAGCCTTGCTCTCTGCACGGAGGACTGGGTAACGGCGTGGCAGCCGTAGGGTGTGAGGCAGGCAGGAATTTGATTTCGCGCCTTCAGGAAGGAGGAACAGTTGTTCTTTGGTTCTTACTACACTTCCTCCGAGTACCCATTTTGTATGAAAGATTAGTGCAAAAGTATAAAATCACCCACAGGGAACATTCGGTAGCCACTGATGATGACGTGGAATTTGCAACGATAAGGAATGTTAAACGGACACAATGGCTCAGTTTGCACGCGGTTAACGTCTCTAATGAGAAAGGAGTTTGTGTCTTGTGTTAATATTCTGCTTCTGGAGAAAGGTCGTAGGAATACAGATCGAAGATTGTCTTTCCTTGTGAAGTTATTTTTTTAAGGCCTGGTAAACGTTTTGTTTTCTTTCTCCACTTTAGTTCCCATCTCAGCCACAGTAATTACTTTCTTCTGATTTTTCTTTTAAAAACCTGCTGATGAAAGCCTTTTTTACACAGATATTAAATCGCTGTAGTAAGAGAATTAGGCTTTGTGAGGGATTGAAAATAGATGTGTTGCATGGTTTTTCTTTTCCTGTTGTGTCTTGGAAGGCTTTGTTTAACGCAGACTTTCAGCATACGTGTTGCTGAAGTGCATGAGCGAGAGAACAGAAACCGGGCCCAGACAGCGGCGAGGCTGTGCTCTTGCCTGGGAGACCCTGTAGCCAACTGCGCATGCCCACCCAGCACCACTGTGGGGTCGCCTGCCATGGGGATTCCAACTGGGGCCAAGTCAAGGTCAACTACATACTTTAAATGGGGGAGGCTTTAAAGATTCCTTTCTCTGATGTGATTTGTTGTGGAAGGGGGAAGTAGGACCACACTTGCTCAAAATTCTTAGTGGATTACATAGAAGTGATAGAAATGTAGTGGGGTTAGCTTCCTCCGTGTGTGTCTTAGACGTTCTCTTCCTGCCTCTCCATTCCTGTTTCATTTCTTTAAGCAAAAGTCTATATTTTCCGTCTTTTTAGTTCTTTTAAGTCGAGTGGATTTATTCTGTATGTAATTGCCATAATTTGCTGGGTGGGGGGGATCAGAAACAATCTTCTTGAAGCTCCAAGAATTTTTAGTTAGTAGATTAACAGTGATGAGGTAATTTGAGATATTCTGAATGCCAAAATGCTTGCGAACTTTGCCAGATTAATACTTAATATATTTTAGAATGTAGGTTACCCAAGAAGTAGGATGACATGGAATAGCTTTATTACTCTTGAGGACACTTGGAGAAAGGAAAACACAGTTTGCTTCAGTGTCACGGTTGGTGTGGAGTCACTGTGGAGCTGGTGTGTCCCACAGGCCTGCGCTCAGCAAAGGTTAAGTTCAAGAGGGAGGAAGTCCTCTCTACTTGGTTAATGGCAGACAGTGTGGACAGCGGCCGCACGCCTTAAGAATTCACCCCTGCTGAGCTGATACTCTGTCTTGTTTACCGTATTCTTGTGCTGCACCTGTATTAAAAAGCTTTGTACTGCCTCTCCTCTGGAAACCGATAAAACCTTCTATAAGCCTCAGTTAATGAGCTTGCACAATCTTGTATATGTACAGGAAACTCCTCCTGTCTTCTAATGTGATGACTAATGTATCATATCATTCTGTAAAGCTGATTAAAAAGGGAGAGCAGTTGAATTCACTGGATTTTATGTTTCCATCTATTTTGTATGCAGAAGCAGTTCCGAAAGTGTTTTTGACTTCAGATATTACTAATTTCTCCATGAGTTCACACTTGTCTTTTTCCCCTGAACCTCTAAGGCTGTTTGGTAAGTGTGGTCCAGGAAGGAGTGAGCGTGGACTCGCGGTTGCTAACGTGATGGTGAACATTACTGTTTCCACGCAGGTCGTGTCTGACTCTTGTATGTCGTAGCTGCTCATCGGCCTTCGTTGTGCGAGCGGAAGCCCTCGTCCCGGTATTCACTGAAGCCCTTGTTAATCTTTTCGGTTGAGGGGAGGTGCTGTTAGACAGGGAACCCTTGTCACAAGGTCACCGCAGTCTTCCCTCACTGGTGGAAAGGTGCTTTCCCTATATTGATTGCACTTCATTTAGAAGGAAACATTAAAAATTTCGGTTAGGGTTCCGTTTTCATTCAGTCTGTTCAATATTAAAATTAATGCTATCACTTGCCTAAAACTGAAAATAGAATTCAGCTTTTCTTGCCAACTTGGCATTCCCTGTGTGCTTGGACTCCTGTTATATTTGTACCCACTCAACCCCTCTCTCCAAATAAGTGGCTCCATAGCCCTTCCCGAAGGATGCTGAGCCTTGACACTGTTGAGCTAGGCCTCCCTGTAGTGCTGCCTGTAAAATGTGTCACGATCCTGAGAAGCGACATCATTTCTCAGAAGCGCCTCTTAGCTATAAATGCGTCCTCTGCGTAGAGATTTAAGGATTCATTGAAGAGCTTTTGCTTCAGTCATTTCATTCCAGAAGAATCCTTTTCCATCTTCTTGGAGTACCAAGATGCAGTGCATAGACTATTTTTAAAAATTGACCAAAGAGACCAGAAACACTCTGGCTGTGGGGATCCTGAAAACATCTTCCATATTTGGGAATAGCTCTCGGTTGCAAGTCATTGAACCTGTCGTAGATGCTGGACGTGAAAACCACAGTAGACTTATTTCTGTTAACTAGGAATTCAGCATATTGCTGGCCAAAAACATTAAATTTTATGTTCCTGTGAAAAGAGTATCTGATGTGATTTTTTTAAAAAGTAATCTCTGCCCGACGTGGGGCTTGAACTCAAGACCTTGGGATCAAGAGTTGCCTGCTCCACCGACCGAGCCCCCCAGGTGCCCCTTCTGATGTGATTTTTAAAAATAGGACATTTTCACCTCTGCTTTCCTTACCCCTCTTAATTTGTAGGTTTGACAAAAGTTTTGTAACCAGGGTTGTTGATTCATATACATAGTCGCTGATGTTTCTACATCATTCCTGGGGATTCAGTCAGGGGATCTGTCCTCACTCTGACCAAATGAATTACAATCTCCGGGAGTGGGGCCCAAAATTGTGCGACAGCGAGTTCTGCAAACCACTGATTTCCAGACTTCCCTCTTGAGAATCATCTGTTTCTCTTGTTTGTAAATCCGAATTTATTGAGGATGAAACCAGGAATCTTTACATCCTTGAGTGATCCCCTGGCTCTAGGCTCTCTGGGCTAGAGAGTCAGGAAAAGACTCAAGATTAAATTGTAAAAAAAAGAAAAACAGAAGCCGCCTTTCAAAGAGCTGTATTACAGGTACGTGATCAGTTTTTAAGACATGAGTCTGAAATGGCAGGCAGCTTGGTTCTTGGAAGATCTCTGAATCGTGTGCATTTATCAGGGCACGTGGGTCAGGACCCCGTCATGAGACAGATGGAAGAAAAACACCCAGTCGCAGCGTTTTCTCCGGCAACAGACGAGATGTGGCGATGAGGGAATAGTGAAGCGTAGCAAGGGGGTGATGTCAGTCAAAAGACAACATGGCACAGTATATCATTATTCTAGGCAGGTCTCAGAGATGGGGCCCTATTGGTATATGAAGAAGGGTCTTTATGTGGAAGGGGAAGTAGACTACGGTGAACTCACAGATATAAAAACAATGGAAGGCGACCAGCAGCCACAATCTTGACAATTATTTCTGAATGACCAAACGAGGACATGGAACGGACAATTCTTATTTGGCCATTGTGTGGTGGTCTTGTTTCCAAATCATATATAGTCTTTGTAAGTTTTAAGGGCAAGAATTAAAAGTATTTTCTATAAAAACAAAACTTAGTCCTCCAGGTGACATTCTCAGGAAAGTTTGAGAAGTGCCCAGAGAGCCAGCATTTCACAAAGCAGGTACCAGTGGCCCATCTGCCCCACCCGCCTGGGGGTGTCCATTAGCTTGTGACCTAACCCCATAGCCACTGAATCAGAATTTCTGGGGGGAGGGCCCAGCAATTTGCATTCTTAGCAAGCTCCCCAACTGACGCTGGCTAAAATTTGGGATCCACTGCAGAAGGTGTTCAATTCGTAAAGGCTCGGCTCCAAGTCCTGCAAGGGTAGCAGGTGCGAGGAAGGCAGGCTTTTTTAAAGGAGAAGAAATTTTGCCAGCCAGCCAGTCCAATTTATCCTCTAGGGATAGCTCTTTTTATTTGCTTAAGCCCAAGTGTTTTCTTCATAACCTGTGTGGTTATGTAAAAACTTCTTCCGCAAACCTCAAATGGCTAAACATTCCCAGAGGATCTCGGTGTTCAACTGTCGGTACGAAAAGATACTTGTCTAATCTACCTCCCTGTTTTTGCTTTCAACATGTCTCTTCCATTTCTGTTGTGTTTTGCTTCTGTTAGTAACTGGTGTCCCCATGTGAAATGACAGCATGGTTCCAGCAGCCCCTGGCTTCTGACTTGACTTCAGCTCCCCAACAGCAGCCTGGGCCTGGCCCTGCCGGCAGCGAGAGAACCTTCGCTTCCCTCATCCCCTATTTCGGGTCCCCTCAGTCGCTTTGTGGATTCTGAGTCCTGGATTTATTTTCCTCCCTCCTGCCCACCTCACTTCCTGATCACCAGCAACCCCGTGTTCCCTCTCTTGCGGTGACGCTAGTGACAGGGGAGGCGCTGGGGGAGCGAGTGGGGAGTGAGTCCGGGGAAGGGGAAGGAGGCAAGTGCAGAGGAACGGGACAGATGACTGAAAGGGAAGGTGGCAAGGGCCTCCTTCCAGCGCAAAGCTGGGCCACACCCACCAGCCCCAAGAGGGTTTTCCCCCTCCCTGGAAGACTCCTGCCGCCCCCAGAAAAGCCGTGGTGCTGAGTGGTGTCTGGTGGTAGTACCTGGTCCAGGAGCCTGAAGACGGTTCCGATCTTAGCTTTGTCACCGGACCTGAGGCAGGTGACGCCTTCCTGAGTTGGGCTCTATTACCTCAGTGACCCTTCCAGTCTCTGGTTTGGTCACATGTGTATTACGATTATATATATAAAATCTTGAAATAGTTCTCCTACGTCATCATTTAACTGAGGGATGGAGCTGACGTGCACGGACACCGTGGAGGTCATGGAATGGGGGCAGCCCTGGCTGGGCCCCTAGACATTCCGGGCACGCACAGTCAGCCTGTGAGCACAGAAACCACTGGAAAGGAACCCAGTTTTAACTGAAAGGCTCCATTGTGAACCTACATCGATTGAGCTGTGGGGTCATGAATACTAAGTCCGGTGGAACAGTGTCTGAAACTTTCCTTTCGACCGTCCGGGTTTGGACACTCGGTCGGTAGGTGCCCCGCGGACCTGCCTCGTGCTCTTCTTCACTGCCCCCGTCTCTGGATCCCCCAGGATCCCCCAGGATCCCCCAAACTTCCTGAGGTCTCTGGAGCGACGTCTGCTGAATGTGCCCCCACCTCCAAGGCCGTGTTTCCTGCCCCACCCCCACCCCGTGTTCTCCCAACCGCCTCCCTCCCGCCCTTTCCCCTAGGTGCCCTTAGAACAGATCGGGTCTGATCAGAGTCCTCTTCTGCCTCAAATCTTCTCTCTTCTATTTTGGTTCCAACCTACTTTTCAGCCTTATGCCTCTGTTCTTCTCCAGCTCCACCTGGGGCCTCAAAACGCTCACCTCTGCCCCGAACTGTCATGCTTCGCCTGCCTGGAAACCTCTGCCCCTACTGAGCCCCCTGGATTCAGCGCCTCTCCCTACCACTCCAGCTTCGGAGGGAGGAAGGCAGACTCCCCAGTGCCCCCAGCCTTCCCTCCGTCCCCAGGGAGGCCTCATCCCCTGTACACTTCTCTGCAAAGCAGTGATCTGCCTGGACCCCATGCTCTCCTAGGGGACTGTCCCACCCCAAATGGCAGGTGTCCCCAGATGTCTGCAGGTGGGGGTGAAGGAGAGGACAAACTGTAGTAGCTCCTCGGCGGGGGGATGTCACTATCTTTTCTTCCCAAATGTGGCCCCCGTAGGCTCTCCCTCCCCCACCTACACATCCTCTGGGAAGGCACCTTGCCCCAAAGCCCTTGGCCTCCACCTCTGTAGCCCCAGCTGGAGGAGGAACGATAAGGAGCCTCACACCCACTGAAGTGTGGGCACAGCCATACCAAGTCCCGTCTGCAAGGAACTTAGACTGTGTGCTCAGCCTCCGGGCCAAGGTCAAGGTCCATGGTCCCTGGAGGCTCAGGCCGGCAGCCCAGGATACCTGGATTCTCCAACTGCAGCTGGTCCTCAGGTCTGCAGACACCAGGGCACTTGGCTGGGCCTCAATGTCTCCTGCTGCGCACCCCTCGCTGGTTCACTTGGGGCTGCTCCAGGGACTCCAGGGCTGGGGTCATGCCCTTACTCCCACTTCTTCCCTTCCCTGTTCCAGATCCAGGCGCCAGGTGGCTGCCACGCAAAGAATTGGTATGGGCCTTGCTGGGCCATGTGGAGCTGAACCACCAGGGAGATGACGTCACCAAGAAGAGGGAGCCTGGGGATGCCTTGAGGGCAGAGGCTATGCCACAGTGAGGCGTGTGCCCCCCACCTCTTACCAAGCACAGGCTGGGGATGGGGGATGTCAGGTACTCTGCTGAGCGCCTGCCCCAGTGGCAGCCCACTCACACCCAAGTTCGGCTGTCCGTTTGCACCACCCTCCTCCTGGCCCTTGTTCCCCAGGGAACTGTTTAATCCTACTCGGTGCAGTGGGGATTATCATATTTATTTATTAATGGAGGGGCTACAAACCAGGGTTCTCTGGGGCAACAGTGTCCTATCCTGCAGGAAGTCTGGGATTTGAACCCACTGCAGCATGCCCACCTTTGCAGGCTCTTCTCCGGAGGCTTACCCAGGATGGGGGCCACAAGAGAAGGGCTGGGATTTGCTGTTTCCTGGGTTGGTGCTGGGCTGGCCAGGTTCCTCCCAGGCCCCTGCTTTGCTGTTCCTTGGGTGACATCTTGTGGCCAAGGACAGGTACACACCAGTGGCTGAAAAGGCTTGCCAGGGAAGGCCCGGTCAGGCCCTTCTGGAGGAGGGCTCTGGAAGCCCAGGAGAGCGGGTAGGTTACTGGACACAGGAAGAACCAACCAGTCCCCCTTCATCGGGCTTTTCACCCAACTCTTTACTGGGACAGCTCTAGACAGACCCCGGGACCCATGCTTGTCCCCCCCACTCGACACACACGTACACCGCGTTCCTGCTTGCTCGCCCTGTGTTATAGCGAGCAATAACCATTATTCTCAATATAGAAAGGGTTTCCTTTTTTTTTTAAAGTAATCTGTACACCTAACACGGGGCTCGAACTCACAACCCCAAGATCAAGAGTTGCACGCTCCACCAAGTGAGCCACCCAGGCGCCCCTAGAAAGTGTTTCTACAGCAACCTAATGGCAAGGTTATTCTTCCCATCTCACTGATGAGGCAGCAGCCCTGAGTCACAGCCAATGAGGAGCTAAGTCAGGACTGAGCCCAGCTCTGGACAGGCTCCTGGGCTAGGTGACCTCGCTGGACAGTCTAGTTCTCAAACTGTGGGGATCCCCGCACCCCATCCTTCAGGAAGGAGCTACCAAGGGTGCTTGTGTGGTTAGTCACAATAATGCCTCGAGTTCTGGGACCATTTTCATGTGCCGGGCACGGTCCTGAGTGCTTTATACACGTTATTTCACAGAAGCCGGGTAGTATAAGGAGCCACATTTTACAGACGAGGAAGCCGAGGCTCAGAGTGATGAAGTGGTTTATCTAAAGCCACGTAGAAAATAAATGGCTGAGCTTGGATCTGATCCAGCTCTAGAGGATTCCCAAGTCCTTGTTTTTAGCTACTAAGGGGTCCTGTCTGCCCCTCTGCAAGATATCAGCCCGACAGGACTGGGGGGTGGGGGCCCTCCCAGGGCGTGGAAGCGAAGGAGTTTTGCAAACTGTAGAGGATGGCACCCCTGCCAGTTCTTTATTCTCCTGACCTTGCTGTGTGCTTCCGCTGCCCTGCGATCCTGTCGAGGGCAGGGCTGGACACGGGTGGCCTCCCCAGTGCCCAGCATGTAGCCTGGCACCCGGCGGGCACCAGCAGATCGGGCTGAATAGGATTCTCTGGAGCAAGGAAAGCTGACCTCCCCGCTTTCCCACGCACAGCCAGGTCCACTTCCCAGTGTCAAGGCCACGGCAAGGACGGAAGGAGCGTCTCCGCCTCCCCATTCGCTTTGTGCAGAAGAAGGGGTGACCTTCTTCTTTGTTGTAACAGGCTGGCACCTGGACTCCCACTCGGGGCCCGGGGGGGAGAGGGCCCGTTTGCTGGGGACCCTTTGCAGACCCCTGAGAAAGCAGCAGGGCGGGCGGAATATAAATGCGGCCGTGAACGCAGAGGAACAGATGAGAGAGAGCCTCCAGGTGACGGGGTGGAGAGGACCCACCAGGGCAGCCGCCTCCTCTCTGTGCACAGATTGAGCCCATGATGAAGATGAATGGAAACCCCTTTGCTGGAAAATGTGGAGGCAATCAAGAACGCTACCTGCGCCGAGGGGCCCTCCCACCAGCTCTGAGCAGGGAAATGTTAGGATTCGGAATTTCAGCAGCGGCCACGTGGTTAGCACGGAAACCAGGCAAAACTCGTGACAAGCAGCCCCAATTACAGGATAAATGATACAGGCCGCCCGTTAGCTTGGCAGGAGTTAGCGGACTCAAACAGCGGCGGCGGGCGGGGACCGGGCGGCCCCCACACACAGATGACAGCTTGCTCGAAAGAAAGGCAGCCCGGGTTGGTGACAACCACTGGCCCCTGCCTCGGGCCCCTCGGTGAGGCACTGGAAATGACCAGAAGCCTTTCGAGCCAGTGGCTGCGGGAATTTTAAAGGCTGGTTGAGGGGGGGAAGGTGGGAGATTGTTTTGCGGGTTATCTAGTGTTTGCTGATGAAAACAAACCAAAGTTGTCGCTTCCAAATCCCACACTGGGAGGCAGGACTGATGAGGACACTGTGTCTTCATTTTCCAGGCCGAAAAATCCCAATTTTTCTCAATATGTCCACCGCAGAGCAATATGTGATCATTTGGTCGCATGCACGGTGGACCAGGAGGAAAGGTTTGCTGAGCGAATTAATATTGTCGACGAGATTGCAGGGGGCACGTTTAACTCACTTCAGGTGCTCCAGAAGATTCGCACAATGGATAAGCTAATTACAAATCATGCCTATTTATTCATTAAAAAGGGCCTGGGGGAAATTCAAAGAGGCAACACTGTCTTAACTTCATTCAATTTGTAGTCTGTGATTAAACGGAACACAGCTGCAAGACTCCAGAAATGTTGCCTGATACCCGCCTTCTCCCTGGTGGAGACTGACCTCTTCTCTGGGGGCCTTTTCCACTCTCAAGCCGGGTCTTGTCGTCCTTCTTCAGCCCTTCGGACGCTCACTGGCTACTTGGGACTTTGGGCAAGTCCCTTTGCCAGCCCGCGTCTCAGTTTCCTCATCTGTGAAGTGGGTTCATGACCCTCTGGCTGTCGGGATTCCTGAGGAATAAGGAGGTGACGGATGTTTGGGGTTTGTTTCTGAGCTCAGACTGTAGCTGTGTGGCAAGAGCCTTCTCCGCCCTCCCGCTCTGCCTCGGTACACGGGGCTGCTTGCCCGCCTGCTGCTGGATAGAACTGGCCTGACGTCTCCCAGAGCCCAGCTGTCCCTCTGGGGCACGGTGACCACCAACTGTCTCAATTTGCCCAGGACTGAGGAGTTTCCCGGGACGTGGGATTTTCGGGACTAAGACCGAGACAGTTCCAGGCAAACCCGGACAGCTAGTCACTCTGTGCTCAGAGCCCCGCAAAACTCTCCTTATCTAAGTGCCCTAAAATAAGTGAAAAATAGAGCTAGCTTTATCTTCAGTCCTTGCAAACGTCCGGGAAGCCCAAAGGTTATTTATTATCATCAATAAATTAGAAGAACCCAACAGCCAACGTTTGCTTAGCATATTCCAACACACGAAGTGCTTTTAATTTACGGGATGAGTGTTTTGGGGCTTCCTTTCCATGCACTCAGCACCCACTCACGGAACCCCCAGAGCGGATGTGGGAAACAGGAGTCCAGGGGCTGTGGCAGGGTTCTTGTCCCTGGTCCTCTGTGAGGCCACAGATCCGGCAGCTCCTCGGATTCCGCACCTCGGCTCGGTGCACCGTTTCTGTCCCTCTCTCTGCCTTTTCCAGGGGCTTCCGTATCTTAGGAAGGGTCCCTAGCCTCAAAGTAAAAGATTCGCCTGGACCATATGAGATTACCCTCTCTGTGGACCCAAATATGGGTGGTTTCATTCGGTTCAACCTAGTACAGGAGTGGTGATGTTCAGACCACGATGCCGCTTGAGACACTCCGTTCATTTTTCTGAGCCTCAGTTTCTCATCTGAGGAATGGGGATATTAATAGTTTCCATGTCCCAGTGTTGCTGCTGGAATTAAACGAGATCATCCGTGCACAGCATTTCAATAATGCCTCACGTGACACAGAGTAGGGGCTCCCTGAATGAGGGCTCTTATTTTTGGCTCGTATCCGAGTGTGCCCATCTTTCTGAGTTGCTTGTGGTCAGCCACGTGGCAGGCAACCGACAAACGGTGGAATGAAGGAGAAGTAGATGCATGTTTCCCAAATGACCTTGAACTCACATAGGCTGCCTTCCCCTCTGCCAGCCAAAGGGCTCTTGCTCTGCCCCCCTTCCCTTGGAAGCTTCTCGGTAAAACACCCCATTTCCCATGGCTCCCCTCGGGGGGCCTGATGGGTTGTGAGACATGTTTCCGTCCCCCCTATGGTTTCCAAAACATACAAATCATTCTGGCTGCACTTCTGTGTTTCATTACTAGGGACGCACATTTGAAAACAGAGGGTGAGGTTTAAAAGCAACATGCAATTTTTATTACATATATCTCCAAATCTGCCATTAGGCCCGTCCCCGTGGTGTTATTGACCTTGATTCTTTCTCATTTGCATCCTGCATTTTTCATCCTTTGGAATATGGTGTTTTGGGACTTCTCCATCATTAAGTGGATTTACAGCAATTTCCCTGTGTGTTTTCTCCAAGGGATTCTGTTATGAGATGCACATTAAATCTCCATTAATACCTCATTATCCGACTGATAAGATTACCATGATAATGAGGCAGAAATTCTAATTGTTTCACTTCTTATTGTGCCTTCCATTTAATCCTTTACTCTACCTGGAAGTTGGTCACGAGCTGGTGAGCACCAGGCTGAAAAAGACTTTCCAAACAGAGGACCAGAGGCCGGGGTTGTTGTGATCAATAGTGACGGGGGGAGAGAATGAGGTGGGATAGTGTTTAAATTAATTACATTTCCTGGGCAAAAAGTTTGGGGGTGGGAAGCCGTCTGAGGTGGGCGTGGTCGGCTTATGGAGCTCCTTGGCTCCCGTCCAAAATACACTCACACACACACACATGCACACGTGTCCACGTGCACACACGGGCATGTGTATGGATGCGTGGGCACATATTTTCACCCACACACAACCACTCACGTGTGCGCACATAAGACACATGTCTGAACTCCAAGTTCAAGAGAGCCTAGCCTCTTGACCTCATGCTGTTTTCCCACTGGCCCGGACCCTCCTCTAGACCTTTCCTGGCTCTGGATCTCTCCGTGAACCTGCCTTCCAGATTGATGAACTCCTTTGACCAAGAGTCAGAGGCACTGAGCCAGAAGACACTGGGGGCAGGAAGGGAGGGATAGAGACAGAGGGCGAAGGGGCCTCTTCTGGGCAGAGCCTGCACAGGACTGTCTAGGAGGGCCACTTCCTCAGGGGCATCTCTGCGCACCCCCCCAGCCCCCTTCCTGTGTCCCGAGTGTGGTCATCTGCTTCAGGTCAGCTCCTGCCATCTGTTGGGGAGGGAAGTCCCCTGACACTGTCCTGGTGACACTGCCCCCCAGCTGCACGTCACCGGGAAACTCCCCCAAGGGGGGTTGCTTGGACTTTCGAAGAGACAGGCTCTTCTTGGCCTTTATCCTGCCCTTGTGCTTGGAGAGCCGACTCCCACCCCCACAGGAGCCCTCCCTTGAGGCAGAAAGAGCATTTCCAAAGATTCTGCAGAGATTTGGAAGTAGTTAGCAGGATGGTGGCTGCAGGGGCGGAGGGTCTGTGGCTGGAGAACTGGCACGTCGGTGGGCCCTGTTCTTCAGGCATCCGGAGATCTGGCTGGGCCTGGACGGCCGGGAGCTGACCCGCTTCCACAGGCGGGAAGGGCAGCATGGCTGTGGGAGCTGGTGGGGCCCAGACGTTGTAGACGTCAGTACAACACGGTCTTTCCTGTTCTCTGAGGTTTAATGGTGGACTGGTGCTAATTTTCCCATGGTCTTCTGTGTTTCCCAGGACTGCCGTCAGAAAATACCACACACAGCAGAAATTAATTGTCTCACAGTTCTGGGGACCACGGGGCTGAAATCAAGGTGTCAGCAGGGCCACGCTCCCTCTGAGACTCCGGGTAGAGCCCTTCCTGCCTCAGCATCTGCGGGCGGCGACCGTCCTGGGTTCCTTGGCTTGTGGCTGCACGTTCCAATCTCGGCCATCTTCCCACCCTGTGACTCCCTCCTCTTCTTATGAGGACACCGGCCAGATTGGGTTAGGACCCACACCAATGACCTCACCTTAACGCGGTTACATCTGCAAGGACTCTCCCCAAGTGAGGCCACAGTCCCAGGTACTGGGGGTTAGGACTTCAACGTGTCTTTTTGGGGGACACAATTCAACCCATAACACCTTCTGAAATATGTCCGTGTAATTAAGATATTACCAGTAACGTTAGGTAAAGACGAGTACGGTTGGCAGGACTCGTAAGTTGATGTTTGGGCCACACTGTAATGACGTGTCCAAGGCCGGACCAGATCAGAGGGTCCTTGGGGTCCCATTTTCCAAGGTTGAAGACCCACAGATTGGCAGAACTGGAAAGCCTTCCCGGGACCAGTTCGATCCTGCCTTTTGGCGGTTGTGAGTAATGCTGCGTGTGTACAAACGTGTCTTCAAGTCCCTGTTTGATGTTCTGTGGAGCGTACCCCCACGTGGAATTGTGGGATCCTATGGCAGGTCTATGTTTAATTTTTTGAGGGACCACTCCGTCTTCTCCTCAGTGGCTGGGCTATTTTCCATTTCCACCAGCAACGCACAGCTGTTCTGGTTTCTCCACTTCCTCGAACAGCACTTGTTATTTTCTGGGGGTATTTTGTTTATTTTAAATAATAGCTGTTCTAGTGGGTGTGAAATGGGATCTCATTGTGGTTTTGGTTTGCATTTCCCTAATGATTAATGATGTTGAGCATCTTCTCGTGCTTATATGTGTGTATCTTCTTGGGAGAATTGTCTTTTCAAGTCCTTTGCCCATTTTTGAATCGGGTGTTTGGTTTTTTTGTTGTTGAGTTCGGTTTTACACACACACACACACACACACACACACACGTACGTTCTTGATATTAATCCCTTATCAGATATGCGACTTGCAAATGTCTTCTTCCGTTCTGCAGGCTGTCGTTTGAATGCTCTGTGCCAATGTTATTTCTCTTATTTGGTTCTTATTTTTATTTTTATTATTATTTTGTTTAAGTAATCTCTACGCCCAGCATGGGGCTGGAACTCATGAATCCCGAGATCGAGAGTCACACGCTTCCCTGACTGAGCCAGCCAGGCGCCCCTCCTAGGATGTATTTCTCCTCCTCCCCCAGAGTTGGAGGGTTTTTCTGTTTGATTACCCCCAACTGCAATGGGTCTGGGGGCTTTTCCTGCTCTGTTCTCAGCTACTTAAGGCTCTTGTTCCATTGGGGAGAGGGTGGAAAAATCTTTATGCCTTTCCCACGGTGCTCGGTGATCCAGGAGTCCTCTGGCCCTGCCCCCAATCTTCCCTGAGAGCATGGGTGAGGTGCTTGGGGGTGAGCCTGCGAGGGGGTAGGAACTCCCCTGCGTCTGTAGCTCCTGGGGATTCTGTACCTCACACCAGCTCACGCTGCAGGGGCAGACGGAGAGAGAATTCCAAGCAGATGTCCCGCTGAGCACGGAGCCTCACCCGGGGCTCGGTCTCACAACCCTGAGATCATGACCTGAGCTGAAATCAATAGTCGGATGCTTAACGGACTGAGTCCCCCCAGGCGCCCCCTTTTAGCTGAGTTCCTCACAGCCTGTACGATGTCTGAAGTCTGTGCCGTCGCGTCCTGCCTCTCCTATGACCTTAGCTTAGAAAAGTTGGGATTTTGTCCATTATCCAACTTTACAGAAGCCACGAGTTTACTCTTGCGCCCTCACCAAGCACCTTCAGTGTGCCAGCTTCTCCGCTGGGCCCCAAAGGGGACAACACAGGAGCAGGCCCCCCCTCAGGGGCACACAGCTGTCCCAGTGGAGCTTGTCGGAGCCTCTCGGTGGCCTGAACCGTTGGCAGTTCCTGTCTCTACTGCACGATGGCAAAACCGAGCTTTGGAGGGGAGGCCGGCCCACCAGAGTTAGGGAGGCAGTTCGGGTCCTGGTCCGGCTGGCAGCTGAGTCCTGCCTGGGGCTGGCGTCCAGGGCTTCGGTCACTGGGCCCGGGCCTCCGCTTCCCTTCCTGCTTGCTCACCAGTCCACGTCCTCAGCCCCACAGGAGGGGGGCCGGGCCCCGTCGTGCGATTCTGCCGCTGAGTGTGAGGGAGGGTTGTTGGGAGGCCAGTCTCGGGGGGCCGGGTTGCCAGGCGTCGAAGCTGGGTCTGTCACTTGTCAGCTGTGACACCATGGGCCGGTGAATTCCCTCCTCTGGGTCTCAGTTTCCTCCTCTGTAAAATGGGAGTAGTCTATCTCTGCCTCGCAGGTGATTGCGAGGGGCCCATAGGGCCAGGCCCCGGTGAGGACAGAGCTGGGTGGGGAGGAGGCCGCTTTGTCCAGAAGCTGCTATAGTGGCTTATCAGACCTTCCAGGCGGTGTCTGCCATTGCCCACCGTCTCCACCCAGACGTGCGCTGCGCAAACGGGGCAGCCCGGCCGTCCGCCTTCCGAACGAACTGAGAGCAGCCTGCTGCGAATTTAACAGCGGAACCATCCAGGCAAGATTTGGGCAGCGCGGGGCCCAGGTGGCAAATCTCTACCACTCAGCGCATCTCAGCCACTGTTAGGGTTTGAATTTGTCTCTCATCCTCTGCGCCCCCCACTCCTGTCGAAGTCCTGACCCCCCATACCTCAGAATGTGACCTGATTTGGAGACAGGGTCTTTACTGTGGTAATCAAGATAAAATCTTTAATTTACTTTAATGAGTGTGGGAAGGGGCAGCAGTAAGAGCGGGTCCTGACAGTGGGGCTGGGGGAGGAAGGGATGTGGTGGTCTGAGCGGCAGGGGTGGCTTAGAAAACGGGGAACCAGGCCGAGGCCCTGCAGCCCCGACCACTCTTCCCAGAGGAAGCCTGATCTCGAGGGGTCTCGGCTGATCTACGGGTGGATGCAGAGTCCTGGGATGAGAAGCACCTGGGTGCCCTGGGGACCCCAGGCCCCTTGTCCCAGGCTCGTTCACCAGGGTCCTGGCTCACACCGTCTACCACACACGCCCTTGCCCCAGAGTCACAGCGCCACCGGGCCTCACCTCAAGGTAACATACTCGATCACCCCTCAGAGTCCCTGCTTCAAATAAGGAAATCGTTAGTCATTGGGCCCTAATCCAATACGACGGGAACCTGGTGTCCTCACAGAAAGGGGGGATTTGGACACTGAGAGCACATGGGGAGAGCGCAGTGTGATGTTAGGGCAGAGACGGGGTGTTGTTTGTACAGCCGAGGGCCACAAAGAAGCTGGGAAGAGACTCCCCCGCTTCCAGCCCCAAGAAGGAAGCAACCTGGCTCAGATCCCGATTTCAACCTTCTGGCCTCAGAACAGGGGGGCAGCAAGTTTCAGCTGTCCCCCGTCTGCTCTGTGGTGCTTTTTTTTGCGGTAGCCCTAGGAAACTACCACAGCCACGAAACCACACTACCTTCACTGGGAAGGGCCTGGGGGCCAGGCTGACCCCGGCTCCTCCACCCCTTACTCCCCGTGGTGCCTCGGACAAGTTACTTACGTCCTGGAGCCTGGCTTTCCTCCTCTGTACTGGGGGATGAGCGTCCCCGCCAAGTCACCTCGCCAGGGTTATTTCCAATGTCACTGCACAGCATGCCCTAAAGTTTGGAGGTGAAGTGTCCCCCCTCTGCTTAGCCTGGGCCCTGCTGTCCTCCAGCCATCACCAGACACCGCTGTCTACCCCTTCCAGGCCTCAGACGTGGCCCAGGGCCCAGGGCCTGCTGCAGGGCTGGCCCAGGGCTGGAGCTGTGCGCTCCAAGATTTGAGTCGGGTGTAGCGGGGCAGAAACACCTGCTCTTTGCTGTTTGTTTTTGATTTTTATGGAGGGGGTTCTTTTCTCCCAAACCAGATACTTTCAGAAGAGACTCAGCAAGTTTGGAAGCTGGAAAAGCTTCCATGGATGAGTCTTCCTTCCCCCTTGTGTAGGGAGGGAAACAGACACAGAAAAGGCAGGGCTTGGCTGAAGGCCCCACAGAGGCAGGGGTGGGCAGCAGGCCTGGTTGGCAGGGCGGGGAGGGGACATTGGTGGCGTGGCCCTCTCTCCACCTCCGACCCTGGAGCTGCTCTCTCCTGCCCTTCTCTGCTCCAGGACCGGACAGGACTTGCCCCTGTGCTCTCTCCCCTCCGAGCCCTGGCACAGGGGTCCCTGGGGCCCAGAGGGCTATGGGATAAGAGGTTTATTTACAGTTGGGCCAGACACGGTGTGGAAGGACCTGGGAAAGTGACGACCCCAAGGAGAAATTGGAGGGTCAGGGGAAGGATCACTAGCCAGCCTGTCTGAAGCCCGGTCAGCCGCAGCTGTTGGCTGCAAAGGGGGCACTCAGGGGAGAAGTCTACTTGGGGCTGTTGCTACTGGGGGGCTCCCCTCTGGGGGTCTGCGGCTGCGGGGTGTACAAGGCACACAGAAGCCCCTTTGTTCCTGTTGGGGTGATGTTTATTTCCCTTCCAACTGTGTCACACTCGCCCTCTGATGGCCTTGCACTAGAGAACCATACCTGCCTGAGTGCGTTGTACGGTCTATAAGGAGGGGATGGGAGAGAGAGAAAGAAGAATCGATTCTATATAAATACATCCGTATGTAGACAATGAAGAAATACAAGAGACTGCAGCCGTTGCTTCCGCAACAGGCCACACAGCAGGAGCTGGAATGAATTCCTCTCCAGCCACCCACTTCCTGCACTCTCGGCCTGCGCCAAGCAGCCGCCGGTGATGTTTCCACGCCTGGGGGATGACCCAGACCTTCCTGCCTGAAGGGTCCATGTCGTTAATGTTCCCGCCTGTTCTCCAGTCCAACTACACCCCTCCGAACCCCCATTGTACCTTTAGCAGCCCTATTTCAATGGATAAAGAATCTGGTGTAGCCAGCCGGCAGGCTCCGCTTCCGGCTTAGGGGAACTATTGTTGGGTCCCTGATAGGATTTGTCCTCCCTTGGGGACTCAGAATTGCAGGATGGGAAGCAAAAATTTTGCCAGTGGGTCACTAGGGATGATAATGAGAAGGGCAGGTCCTTTAAGTCTATCCTTTGGGGGCGCCTGGGTGGCACAGCGGTTAAGCGTCTGCCTTTGGCTCAGGGCGTGATCCCGGCGTTATGGGATCGAGCCCCACATCAGGCTCCTCTGCTGGGAGCCTGCTTCTTCCTCTCCCACTCCCCCTGCTTGTGTTCCCTCTCTCGCTGGCTGTCTCTATCTCTGTTGAATAAATAAATAAAAATATTAAAAAAAAAAGTCTATCCTTTGTCCCCTGGGCTCCTGAGTCCTGGCCGTGTTGCCTCCCCACTGAGGTCGCATGACCATCCCAGAGCACCTGGCCCCAGTCCTGTCCTGTAAGGTGTCTTCAAAACGCCATTCCGCCATCCCCTAAAGCCAGCTGCTTTAGCACGATGGGGAACTCCACAGGTCCGTTGCCATGCTGACTTTGGTGCCAAACGAGTTCCGCGGTTGGAAGCAGCGCTTCTCGGTATCCAGCGCTGGTGGATAAGGCGTTCTGTACGTGCACGGAAAGTGTTTTTGGCAGGGAAATCCATACTCAGAGTCAGCGTCTATGCCCGAGGGGAAGAAAGTAGCGCTCCTTCTAGGCTGGAGGCGGCGGGCTGTAATTCACCTGCTGCCAGCCGTCTGATCTCCTTGGGGAGCGGTCGTCCGGGGGGCTCAGGAGACTCGTGCGATGGTCTGTGGGAGGGAGAGGCTCTCCTGGTCCCTGGGGTCTAGTTTATGAAAGGGGGCTGGGTCGTTGACGTAACCCTGAAGGTGGATGGGGAAGGTGTATTACTGGCCCTGCCAACTGAAAGTAAACTGCTTTGATCAGAGAAGAGGAGCCAGATGTACCGAGCGGCTCCGGCAAAGAAACCACATCTGGAACAGCAGCTGCATTCAGAAGCACTACCTGAGTAAGCTGACGGTGTCTCCTGCCATCCTGCCAGCTCCATCTGTCCTTGGTGAGTCGAATGGGGACGTGGTGGGAAAAACCACCCCTGCACCCTGCGTGTCTTTGGCGGGGGCCCAATCTCCACCAACCCTCTGGGAATGTGGTCTGCTTCCGATTTACCATTTTGGGGGTGGGGGGGCTTCCATTTGGCCTTGCCTCCCCTAAAAGCCCTCACTGCACAGGTAGGGAGCGGCCAGTTGCTGAAGGTGTCCATTCCAGCTGTGCATTCCCAAACTAGAAAAACGACCCTGAGCTCTGTTCAGGGACCCACTGGGTCCACGTGAGCTGGAGCTCAGCCAAATGATCCTAATTACCTGATGTGATTTCCTGCAATATTCTTTTTTTTTTTTTTTAAAGATTTCATTCATTTATTCGACAGAGACAGAGACAGCCAGCGAGAGAGGGAACACAAGCAGGGGGAGTGGGAGAGGAAGAAGCAGGCTCACAGCGGAGGAGCCTGATGTGGGGCTGGATCCCAGAACGCCGGGATCACGCCCTGAGCCGAAGGCAGACGCTCAACCGCTGTGCCACCCAGGTGCCCCGATTTCCTGCAATATTCTTAACACACGGCCATATGAGCTTTGACATTTCCCCCCTCGAGAGGTGGAGCCTGTGTCCCCTCCCTTGAATGTGGGTGGGCTTGTGGCTGCTTCAAGCAATAGGGTATAAAGGAAGTGACGCTGTGCGACCTCTGAGGCTGGGTCACACGAGGTGAGGCACTTTCTACCTTGTTTGTTGGTCCACTTGCTCAGGGGAACCCCGAGTCGCTCAGGGAACCTCCACACTGCCACCAGTCCCAGCTGAGCCCTGCCTGCCGGCCAGCCTTGCCACAGAACCAGATATGAGAGAGAAGCTCTCTCGGACCCTCCAGACCAGCCCCTTGCCACTTGAGTGACCTCGGTTGACAGCATGAGAAGCAAGAGAATCTCCCACTGAGCCCCGTCGGCACTCCTGGCCCACAATCTAACAAGACACAAGAAAATGGTTGTGGTTTGTTACATAGGCACGGATCTCCAGAATTCCTCCAGAAGCCTGTGCTCTGAGTGGACCACGGTGGCATTTTGGGTCTTCTGGAATTCGTGTCGGCTCCGAACCAGCATCCAATAATCCCTAAATTATTTCATATTTCCTCTTCTCCGAGGCACAGTCTGGTAAGTGGCCTCAGGGCCCATTGGCGGAAAATCGGGAGGAAATGTTACAGTCTACACCTTTGGCCGCGCAGCAGGGTCTCCTCTCGAGCGGAGCCGGCCTGTCATTCAAGGGGCTCTGCGTCCCTGAACTGCCCAGTCCCAGAGACACAGTTCTCCATTTTGTGGCTTCAGTGAGACTTCTGTTTACCAGACCTGCAGCTTTGCTTCTTATGCGAATCAAGATTTTATTAGGCTGCCCACTTACTTCGGTCTCAGGGGCATGAGGATTGACCGATAGATCAATTAATCGATGAATTCCCTTGTCCACCCCCCGAATGCGGTGAGGGGGTGGTTGAACAGGATTTAAATACTAAGTTCACGTCAGCATTCGAGCCCTCCCTTGAATCTTTTGAATACTTTCTTCTACACTAAAGAAATTTGGGCATCTCAGCTTCCCTCGGTACAGGCTACCTTTGGGGTCCAGGTTTCAATGAACCAACTGAGCAAACCTTTAGAGCCACTTCTGGTTGCTTGAGCTAACAGAGGGAACCCAGGCTCTCTGCTGAGCACACCCACCCACATCAGTGAATTTGCCCAGACCCAACATTATATCCCTTCCACTAGGATCCACCACACTTCAGGCCCATTGCCATCCACGTTTCCCCGTTGGCAGGAACTGGCAACATCTTGGAATGCATTGGTGCACCCCACGCCACCTCATGGGCCATACCTTGGACCCGACCCCCTGAAACTTGCCAGCTCTCAAGTCTGGTTATACATCTAGAAGCAACTAGAAGTAAGGATGGGGGGAGATGGTCTTGAGGAAGATCGCTTTTCCCCTGCAAGGACACCACCTCACGAGGGGCCACGAGCGCGTCTCCAGGCATAGAGAGAACCTCTGGCTCTTCACTCAGACCTTGCTCTGCAAAGCCTGGAGCTCATCTTTGTTTTTTCTAAGCTTTCCGGTGCTCTTAGAAGCAACCAAGCAGCCGTACGGTCCTTTCTGTATTTCCAGCGACACGGGCCATGCCCGCAGCTGCTTGGTCACCCCCAACCCGCCCGCTAGGCCTTGACCGCAGGTCTAGAGGTGAGCATTTAAGTGACTGCTTCGGTCTTGCATGGCACGGACCAGTAGAGTCCTCGGCACCCCCAGCACGTATTCAAGCCCTCCAGATCTACTCAGAGCAGAGAACCAACACCAGATTCCCATCCTGAAGGTTCTCTGTTCTGGAAGCATGGCCGCTGCCAGTAACCATCAGGCCAGGTTCGGTCGGGAAGCAGAGACTTACTATGTTTATATTATATCAGTTCTGGCATGATTGGGGGTGGTGGTGCTGGGGACGCGAAGTTCCAGAGGGGTCCTTGGGGTCAGAGAAGGAGCCTCCCTGGGGCGACTTGGGAAGCCAGGCGTGTCCACTGTGTCTGGGAGCAGCCGCCCCCGTGGGTTCTGGGCCTGGGGCCACTGTTGCTCATGTGAAGGTGAGGAGTTCTTGAGGAAACGAGGGAAATTGCGGTGTTCTCACTTATTCTCCAGTTACTATCCGCACTTTTTAGACAAAAGGACAAAATCTCAGAGAAGGGCACAAGGCTGCTGGTGGAAGGGCCAGATTTCATGCTCAGCTCAGTCTGATTCCAGGGACCAATAAACACAGGAAGCCATGTGTTGAGTAAGAAGAAAGGAAATCAGGGGAAGACTCCTGTGAGTTACTCATTTGTAACTTGTTCTTTTATTAAAGCATGTGCTGCTCTTAACCCAGGGCAGGCCCGGGGCTCACAATGGCCGTGACCCTGCTGCTGTTTGCTTTTCTTGAAAGGGGAGAGAGCAGGCCGCCCAGGGCCCAGCCTAGGGGCTGCATTTGAGTCTGAGGGGGCCTCTCAGGGCAAGCCTTACCCTCACAGGGGTCATAAGGACGCTTCTGGAACAGCATACCTGGGCTCAAATCCCAGCTCCGCCCTCCACCACTTACTAGTGGCGTGACCTTGGGCAAGTTACCTCTCTTGGCCTCAGTGACCCCATCTGTAAAATGGGGAGAATAGTACCTACCTCACAGGGTTGTTACGAAATTTAAATGAGTTAATATTTGTCAAGAACATAGAACAGTGACCGGCACATAGTAAGTCTATCAGCATCTGCTTAAACACACACACACACACAACTACACATACATACATAATTGTTAGAAAATGTTTGACGGTGATCTGAGCAGCACTTATCAGGTTTTTTTTTTTTTTAAAGATTTTATTTATTTATTCGACAGAGATAGAGACAGCCAGCGAGAGAGGGAACACAAGCAGGGGGAGTGGGAGAGGAAGAGGCAGGCTCCCAGCAGAGGAGCCCGATGTGGGACTCGATCCCGGAACGCCAGGATCACGCCCTGAGCCGAAGGCAGACGCTTAACCACTGTGCCACCCAGGCGCCCCGCACTTATCAGGTTTTTAAACGAGCGGCACCCACTCAGCAACGCCACTTCATGGAACCGATTGATAGACCCACTCGTACAAATTCATGATAAATACTGAAGAATGTTGACTGCAGCATGACTTGTGAGGACAAAAAACAAAAAACCAAAACGGGAAACAACACAGATGTTTATCCAAAGAGGGTGTGGTTAAATAAGGTACATCCACAAGTGGGGGACCCCCCACAGGGGAAAAGAGGGAGTTCCATACATTCCCTTGAGTCATCCGAAATTGCTAACGGTTGGCCATTTTTGAGTTACGAAGTGGGGACCGGCAGTTTCAGATGCTGTAATCCGAGCAGAGGCCCTTGTATCAGAGCAGCCTGAGCACGTGGTTCCTGCTGGGGTCATGGTCCCAGGCTGTGGATGGACGGATGGACGTGAGATAAGCAAAGGAGGAGGGGGGCTCGCCTCCATTTGGTGCTTCGGCCCGGGCTCAGGAAGCTTCGGACATCATCTTCAGCAGGTGCGTCTCCAAGGCCGTTGTGCTGTGTTTCCCAGCGGGAAGAGGAGGAGCAGGCAGGAGCCCGAGACCCAGGCCTGGAAGGGGCTCCCCTCCCTGCGGCAGAGAGGTCAGTCCCGCGGCCACGCGGAGCTGCAAGGAGGCCGGGAAGTGCGGTCTCGGTCTCGCTGTGAGTCCGGGAAGAGGGAAGGAGGGGTTTTGGTGGGTGGACGGGCTGTCTCTGCCCCAGTACCTTCGAAGCCTTCAAAACGGGGGCAGTGCTTGTAGCCACCGCGGAGTAAATGGTGTCACGTCTATGTACCTCGCACAGCCCCGGCCCGCGGTGAACGCTCAGTAATTTCAGCGCGGCCCGCTAACTCCCACAGGCCCCCGGTGCACTGAGGTCCGATGGTGCACAAGGGAAACTTGCCTGGTGACTGTGGCAGAGTGGATCTCCCCACATACAGCGGGTCGTTGACACCCCACCATCCCTGAAGCTGGGCAGACCTTGCTGACACACCGTGGAATCGTCTTCTGTCTCTGTCTTTCTCTGTCTCGATGATTGCTGGTTGCTCTTGGAATCTGACCACATGTTTCAGGAACCCAGGCCACCTGGAGAGGCTACATGTGGGGGTTTCAGCTGACAGCCCCAACGGGACCCCCGGGGGACAGCCGGCATCAAGCACCGACGTGTGAGTGAGTGAGCTTCCGATGATTCCAGCCCCAGGCTTCGAGTGTTCCAGCCGAGGCTGCAGATGCTGGGGAGCAGAGATCATGCATCCCTGCAGTCGGCTGTCCTGACCCACAGAAATCTCGAGGAGTCACAAGTAATTATTGCTGTTTTAAGCTACTAGATTTCCGAGCAGTTTGTTACGTAGCAATAAAACGACCGGAGCAGTCTTGCACTGCTCGTTGGTTGCTTCCCTTTCTTTACTTTCCCCCCACTTCCCTTCTTGCTTTCCCTGGGTTGCCTCACAGGCCATGCACCTGCCTTCCAGTTCCCGTCTCGGGGTCTGCTTCTGGGGGAACCCCAGCAAGGGGACACGTTATTTCGAAAAGATACACGCAGGGAAGTGACCAATGGAAAATTATTGAGTGCTGTTTTCTGGATGGATTTGAGAACGAGAAACTTTACTTTTTATTCAGTATGTCTGAATTATCTACATTTTAAACAATTCTTTACTATAATTTTTTAAAAATACAAAAATTGCCCATAAAACCAGAGTCAGGTCTCATGAGACCGATGGACGGAGTGAGTTGACCTGAGGAAAAGGGCAAGCTTCTAACTTCAGTGCCTGCCAGGTCACTGGGCTGGATGGGACACATCCTTCCCCCCCGCCCTCTTCTCCTTCTTCTCCTTTATGCTTTACATCCACTAAGGAAGGTTATGGTATAGACACAGAACATACAATTTACCATTTAACTGTTTTAAGTGTCCAGTTCAGTGGCATGAATCACATTCACACTGTGGTGCAACCCGCACCACCATCCGTCCACAGAACTTTCTCATCTCCCCGCGCTGAGGCTCTGCACCCCTTAAACACTACCTCCCCGTTCCCTCCTCCCCCCGCCCCCGGCAGCCACCGTTCTGCTTTCTGTCTCTGTGAACTTGACTGCTCTGGGGACCTCATATAAGTGGCATCTCACACTATCTTCCCTTTTGGGTCTGGTTTATTCCACTTGGGGTGGTGCTTCCTGAAATGGTCCTGGGATCACTCTCACGGTCATGGCCATCGGTGGACATCAGTGGCCACGCTCCCTGGCATGGGACCTACACCCTGCACAGGTGTGGCTGGTGGACAGGGCTGGTGGCCGTGGCTGGCGGATGTGGCTGGCCCAGACACTTTGTTCCGGACCAGCTCACGGCGCCTCCCCTTCCCCAGTTCCGAACAGAATCGCCGGGCGAGGGTTAATCAACATTCAGTCATGTTTCCAAGTTTAAATGGAGCATTTGTTTAATTATGTGTAAGTAGCAATACATTGTGGCCATTATCTAAATCACTATTTTATTTCCTGGATGTGGTTTCATAATGCAGGGTTTCTGCTCAAGCCCAGCATCATTAACAGAGAAGAGTTAATGAATATAAAAGCGTAAAGGCTAATTACACTTTAATTTACAATCATGGTCTCATTTTGGGACCACATGAAATCTGTTTTGAAAACAATTAAAAAAAAAAAAACCCGCTCTTGCCCTGGTAAGTGGAGGGACCCCGGCCAGGAGCCCGGCTCTGTCTGCCACGTCGTGGCTGAGCGGCATTGGCTGGCACGGATCCCCTCTCTGGCGCCGTTGCTCATTACTGGGAGGCTGCGGAGGCCAAGTTCAGCGCCCTGTGACTCTGTCTTTTGTTTCCAGCAATTTTCCTCTTGCCTTCAGTGTCTGCCCTTGTGGCTGCTGGGGAGAGTTGGGGGAGCCCCCTTTGGAGCACTGGTGGCCTGGGCATGCCGCTCTGATGTGGCCTCGCATCGAGGCAATCTGCTTGGAATTACCGGATTTTTAAAGGTGGTGGTGATGGAAGTTCGTGGACTAAGTTTACTAAGTTCCTACCGGGTGCCAGGCACCAGGCTGGGTACTTTTACACATATTACATGTTCTTTGAAATTGTTGATCAAGGGCAATTGGTCTCCTTGAAATTTGAATTAGTCCCTCTGAAATGCTTAATGGAATGATGGAATAATTGTAAATTTTGAGGGGGTACAATAAAGGCTTTGTAGTTATGCAGGAGAATGTTTTTATCTTAGGAGATGAAAAGAAGTTTGGGAGTGAAGGGTCATGATGTCTACCACTTCCAGATGGCTCAGGGGGAAATATTAATATATACGATAAATATATAAAATATTAATATTATATATAAGATATTAATATTAATTATACATATGTAGAAAGAAAGAAAGAGAGAGACAGGTAAACCAAGTATGAATTGTTGCTGAATCCAGATCGAGGGTATACGAGTGTTCATTGTACAATTCTTTTGACTTCCCTATGTTTTAAAAAACCTTATAATAAAAATTGGGAAGAAAAAACATCATCCCTCTAGGTCATGGTCCCTTCCCATTTGACTTCTCAGCTCTTCTGCCTCCTGTGTGGTTAAATCCTTGGATCACGTTCCCCATGTAAATAAATACTCTTTTCCTGGTTGGACGTTAACTGATACACATGTTACCTCGTTTTGTCCTCAAAATGCCCTTCTGAGGAACGTATTGGGATCCCAATTTTGCGGACGAGGAAGCTAATGCTCAGAGAAGCTGAATAACGTAGCCAACGTCACACAGCCTGTCACAAACCTCACAAGCTCTTGGAGCTTGTATCGCTATATTATACTGTACTGCTTTTCATAATCACATCTATTAAAAGCAAAACCCCCCACAAATCCTGATTTCCAGGTCCTTCCAGCCCTGCCCAGCTGGACAAGTGCAGGACTGATTAGAAGGCTCTGGGGTGGCCCTGCAGACCCGGGAAGCTTCCTCGGGTAAGTCTAGCCTCTCTGCCCCGGAACAGTGTAGGCGCTGGTCCTGGAATCGCCCCCTCAGACTGCTCACTGAGAACCCTTGGGCTCCCCGCCCTTGAGCCTAGTTCTCTCCTCTGTCACGAGAGACGTCACGTCTAGCAGGTGGGCTCCTCAGTGTCCCTGGCTCCCCGCAGAGCCTGGCATGAGGCGGCCTGGGCCAGCCATCAATGCTAAGTGAGAGCACACTGGCCAGAGTGCCCACACACAGCCTGGCACGGACTCACACCCAGGAGCCTGCTCAGGTTTCCCGCCAGGATCCCCTCGCCAGGGGTCTGCAGCCGCCTGTGTGCAAAGGGAGAGGAGGGGGTGGTCGCTGTGCCTCAGCCCCTCCCAGGTCCGTGACTAATTCCACCTGTTCTCATTTACTTGTGATTTTTCTTGCTGCAAAAAACTATGTTCGTTTTTAATATCCATGAAATGTTGGACTTGAAGGGCTAGGTGTATTTTTTTCTGACACATATGGAATTACATGTGTAATGTGCAAAGCGCTCTTGGGAAACCCTGGGAAACCCCAAGCATGGGCATAGAGTCCCTCTGTGACATGGTCTCCAGCTGCCTCAGTTTCTTCCAGTGTATCCTGCTGCAGGGTTGGGTGAGGATTCATGGTGGTGTCAGTCACTCCTTGAGGGTTGTGGTCCCAACTGGGGGAGCCCTTCCAGCACCTTTGTAAGTTCTGAACCTACAGTGTTTGGGGATGGAGCCCATCTGATGTCCCCGTGAGGACAGTCCCCTCGCACCTCTCTGGCTGGCAGGAGGACTCTGCTGCCTCTGTCCCTCTCAAGGTTGCTGGCTTGACTCTCCTAGAGCTACAGTACAGTTATGGAAGTTGTGCACTGCTCAATCCTAGGGGCATTCACTGTTCATGTCATAGACATGGCAGATTTTTTAATAAGATTTATTTATTTGAGTGGGGGTAGGGGCAGAGGGAGAGGGAAAGAGAATCCTCAAGCACACTGCCTGCTGACTGAGGAGCCTGACGTGGGGCTCAATCTCACGACCCTAAGATCACGACCTGAGCCGAAACCAAGAGTTGGACGCTTGACTGGCTGAGCCACGCAGGTGCCCTGACACGGCCGATTTTCTAAAGTTAGGACAAGTTCCTGAGAGATGGGAGCAAAGAGGTGTAGTAAGGGCGTCTTCGAATTCTCACAGAGATGCCATGTTAACCAGAATCATTTCTACTGTGGGAGAAGGACATCTCAACCCAGGGAACTCCCACTCAGCCTTCAAAGCCCAGCTCCAAGGATCCCTCCCTGGGAAGCCTCTGCCCTCTGTGTCGAGTCACTGCCCCTTTCCTCACCCAGGGCTCCCTCAGCCCCTTCCTTCCCTCTGCCGGGCTGTGAGCTCCTGGGTGCAGAAATGGCTGCACTGGGTGGGACTCTACCCACGCCCTGGCCTTTGCCTGCCTAAGGAGAGAGTCCACGGGCATTCTAGAAGGTCAGCCTGGGCCTGAGCCAGAAGGCCATATGGAGTTTCATGAGGCGTCTATTATGGTGGAGCTGGGAGGGCTGGCCAAACTCTCACCCCACATTTACAGCTAGAAACACTGAGGCCCAGAGCAGGGAAGGACTTGCCCAAGGTCCCACAGTGAGTGGGGACTCCCACTGAGGCCGTCTGCATCCGCTTCCTGCCACGTGGTGGAGAAGCAGCCTGGAGACGTGAGACAGGTGGTGGCGCGGATGACATGGCGATGCTCGGGCCACCACGGGCCACCACGGCTCCAGAAGTCGGTGCCAAGCAGCTTCCCGGGGAGAGTTCCCGCCATGGAGCCAGGATGTCTGACTCCCTGGTGGCCGATGCTCTGGCACAGCGGTGGAGGTCTGGCTCGGGGTCTGGGGGCCGAGTGAAGACCCCGCTTGCAGCTGCTGGACACAAAGCGACCCTGTGCCCCCCGGCTGCTCAAGCGCCCGGCTCCAGCTCCCCTCCTCGTCTGATCCACTTCATCCTGCCGAGATTTATTCCCGGGCTTCAGAGCCTGGAAATAATTTGCTGACAAAGCCCCATCCCAGGCAGGTGCTTTAATTGGTTTTGTGGGAGCAGGTCTGGGAGCATCTATTTAGAAGGAAATAGAAATTATGGCAGTGCCGCCTGTCCTTTCTCTGTAATGGGGACTCGGGAGCGTGTCTGTGTGTGTGGTGGGGGAGGGCGGCTCTGAGGAAGGCGGAGGCCCAGTCACAGGGAACCCCGGGGCCTTCTCTGGGGGTGCGGGTGCTTGGGCCTGAGGTGTGTGGGGCCACGGCTGCAGGCCGGCCCCTCCCCCGCCCTGCTCAGCCTCAGAAGCAGGAAGCTTCCTGCCTCACAGAGCTGAGGATGAGAAGCATCAGGACTGAGGGGGCGGAGGGGCGGGGACATGGCGGGGACAGAGGGGGGTTAGAGCTCAGGGCCCTCTTCTCCACCCTTCTTCAGGGACACCCCAGACTTTGCTCAGTGGGCACCCTCTCAAACACAAAACCTGTTTGTAATTCCTTGACTCCAAGCCCTTCCAGGCCTTCCCACTGCCCTCGGCATGAAGCCCGATTCCTTAGCTCGACTTTCAAGGTCCCTCCTGGGCTAGCTGACCTCTGATGACGTCCTCAGCCGTGTCATTCTTTGTTCCTATCTGCTCCCTGCCAATGGTCTCTGGTCTTCCCTCCTGGGTACCCGTGTGCTCCCCTCTGTGCTCCCTCTGCAGTTGCCGTGTGACTCAAGAGGTCACCATTACTTTCATTTCACAGAGGAGGAGATGGACGCTCAGAAGGTTAAGTCACCAGCAGGGCTGGGGCCCCAGTCGGGGCCTATCTAGTGCCCAAGCCCATACTCTTAACTACCATGGTAGAAACTCCCTCATGCCAAGCCCCCTGTATGCCCTGAAATACCCCGGCCTTCGTTTTCCCACCGTCAAACTCCTACTCATCCTTTAGCGCCCACTGGATGTCACTTCCTTGGGACTCCTTCCCTGGCTGACCCCTCCGGCATCTGGTCGCTTCCTTGCACTTCCCCCAAGCCCCAGCCAAGCGCTTGTCTCAGCTCTGACCTCTGGGTTTGTTACTGTTTGTGTCAATATCCACCCCCTCCCCTTCACCCCTCCCAGCTCCAGCCGCACTGTTGATCCTACAGAGTGGGGCCCGTAGCTCTGGAAGCTCGGCCGGTCCCGGACTCGTCTTGCCCGGGTTTGGAGCAGCCTTGACCGCCGCTGCTGTGTGATCCTGAGCAAGGCCCTGTGTCCCTGTGGACCCAGTCTGCCCGGATGTGGAACTGGAGGGTCAGCCCAGAGGCATCTAACACGTAGGACACGGGCTGGGCTGGAACCTTACACCCCGTGACGATGCGACTGTGACTCTTGCGTGTATGAGTGGGTGGGTCATGGCACAAGGCCAGTCTCGACTCTGCCCCTCACTGCTCTGTGGGAGCTTGGGCGAGCCTCCCCGACCTCGCTGACTCTCGGGTTGATCTGTAGAAACAAGCAGTAATAACACCCACCCCCGCCCAGGGCCGATTTGTGGTGAGGATGACAGGGCCTGGCCCAGGGCGTACACTCCAAAAGTTCTCACTAGGGTCATGGTGCAAAAGAACAACGTTGGGTGCCAGTCCCTGCAAGTCACAACAGGGGGTGGCCGGGGGAGGGGCCTGAGGACCTCCATCTACACGTGCAGACTGACTCCAGGCCAGAGCAAAGGAGCCTGTGTAGGGCTTGGTTTTGTGGGTCCAAGGTGAGCCGGGAGGCTGCTTCTCCAAGCTTCTTTTTTCCTGGTGTGATTTTTCTAAGACTCCAGGGCGGTGTTAAATAGGTGGGAGCAGTCCCGGGGGACAGATGGGCAGGCTGGGGGTCGGGGCTCGGAGGAAGGCTGGGGACTCCGAGGACGGCTGGACGCAGGCAGATCTTCCTGGACGAGGCAGGGGTGCAGACGAGCGGGGTCCGAGCGGCCCCGGAGACGGCAGGCCAGCTTCAGCTGCCCGGACCCCACACGCCCCAGAGTCAAGGTCACGGCCTGGGCCCCCCACTTCCGGGCTGTGAGCCGAGGCGGCTCTGTAAGGTGGAGGGGACCCGCCTGGGCCCGAGAGGGGACAGCAGAGCAGGAGGGCAGCTGAGGGGGCAGCTGTGGGCTCCGGGGCCTCCCTGCAGCGGACGCGGTGGGCAGCTCCCGGGCCTCCCCTGGGGCCGAATCTGGGAGGGCCGTCGGGGCGGCGGGCACCCCGGGAGTAAGAGAATGTGCGGCACCGAGCTGCGGGCGCCCCGGGCGGGGAAGCCGGTGCAGAGCGGACCGTAGGTGGCGCCACGAGGCTGGAGTTGGGCCTCCCTGGCGGCTCCGGCGGCCGCGCATCCTGGCCGTTCTTGGTCCCGCGTGGCCGTCCCCGCCGCCGCCGGGCCGCCGGTCCGCGGAGATCCCCGTGTGTGTTTGGGGCGTTAGGGGTCGCTCCCGCGCTGGCAGAGGCCAAGGCCAAGGCCCAGACAGATGCGGGCGTGGGACAGGCGGCCGGACCCCCCAGCTCCTACGAGGTCCCCGCAGCTGCCCCCCAGGCCTCGGCGATCAAGGCTGCAGAGATGCGGGACCCTGCAGCCTCGGGCTTTCCCAGCTGGCGGGGTGGACGGTGGGGCAGTCTGTGTCCCTGCCCTGTGTCACAGTGGGTGTGCGAAGGGGTCCTGGTGACTGTGTGAGAGCGAGTGCTGGTCTACCCACGTCCTGAGAATAGCCACGGGTGGGAACAGGGACGTGTTCAGGACTCCTGAGTCCGTGGGGAGGCCTGCGTGTGTGCCCATCCAGCCTGGGGAATTCTTCCTTTGTTCCGGGGGAGGTCCCCGCAGGGATCTGCAGGCTTGGGGGACTGCTTGCAAAGGCAGAGATATGGGGTGTCTCTTCCTCCCTCTCAAATCCCTCCATCCGGGTTCCCTGGGCTCCTTCTCCAAAGGGAAGGCTTGAGTGGGAGACGGGCACCATCCCTATTTGAAGGAAACAGCGGGGGTGCTGCGTACATGTGTGTGCTCGCCTGTGAGTGTGTGTTTGTAGGGCTATCCTCTTGAGTCTCTGCTGGGCCTGGAGAAAACTTCTGATCTCCCAGAGAAGGTCCAGAGAGAAGCCCTGAAGGCAGGTGAGCTCCGGGGCCAACGTGACCTGTGGGAGTGGGGATTGACTTGCCCCAAATCAGCAACAGAAGACATGGCCTTGGGGGTGGTGAGCTGCCTGTGTCTGGAGGGTTTTGAGTCTCAGGACTTTTATATCCTTTCCAGCTCATTCCAGAATCCACACATTTCATAAGCAGCTGCCCTGAGCTCTGCCCCAGGAGTGGAAGGCGTGGGAGAAGGGTTTAGAGGAGTAAGGCCCCACCCCTGTCACACAAGCCCGGTTCAGCAGAGCAGGAAGGACATGTCTTTGGTGGCTGCATGTGTTGTGGGGGTGAGATCGGACAGGGAGGTGAGAAGAGAGATGGCCTTGCAGGAGGCAGAGCCTGGAGGACCTAAATGCCAGAAAAAAGGAAATTTGGACTTTCTCCTACAGAAGCCAGGAGAATTTCTTCCCCCAGTTACTGTGTCGCCACCCTCACCCCACACAGACAGACAGACAGACAGACACACACACACGGATTCAGGGCATGCTGTGTGATCTGGGAGGGTTACTTAACCTCTCTGAGCTGTATTTTCTCCCCTTCCCTTCTGGTAGCAAGCCCAGTGCCCACTCCTGAGGACAGCAAAGGAGGTACGATCCAGACCTGGCCAATCCGAGTGCCCCATCCTGGTGCTGCGGTTGGCTCCGAGACGGGCATGTGACCCCCTTGGCCAGGGGCTTTTCTGCTAGAAGGGCTTTCGAATCCTCTCTACCACCTTCTTTCTTTGGCTTTTGAGTCATAAATCCCTTATTGACTTCAGCTGGTTTGCGTTTTCAGTGTCCTGCAATTGGGAAAGTCCTGAGCAGATCAGAAATAACGACGTATTTCCCGTGTGGCAGGTTCAGCGACACGGTGTGTGGAGTGCCAGTCCTCAGCGGAGCTGCTCGGGGAGGGCGAAAGAGCTGAGGTTGAGAGTCAAAGAGATCTCAGGCACCCCCTCTCTGCAGTTTCTCTCTGAGTGACGCTGGGCAGGTCACTGCTCCTTTCTGAGCCTTTGTTTCCTTGGGGAAAATGGGTCACGTAGTTCCTCTCTCAAGGCAGCTGCGAGGACTCGGTCATGGCAGGAGCAGCTGTCCTGGGACGGGGAGCGGGGCTCAGAAGAGGGCCTGAAGAGGGCTGGGGCCCGGTAAGCGCCGGAGTGAGGGAGTGCAGTGATGGGGACCAGGGGACCTCCATTCTTGCCTCACCCTGATCAAGGGTGGGGGCTGCAGTGTCCCTGGTGGGCTCGGCTGGGGGACAAGGAACTGGGAAGAGAGAGGAGAGAGGGGGCAGACTGACTGTGGGCTGGAGCCAGTGGGTGGAGACGCTGTGACAGGTGTGCGAACCTCCGAGCTGGGACACCGGGAGTCCCACCAACTCGGCTCACCAAGCGGCCATGTGAGCAACGATGTCTGTGACTATGCCGCCTCTGTCCCCGAGGTCTCCAGCCCACCCTCCCTCCTCACCCCTTCTCTCTCTCTCTCTGGCCACCACTACCCCTTCTTGTCCTCTAGGCTTCAGTCTCTCTCTCTCTCATCCACTCCCCACAGGAAGGCCTGGTAGCCTTAAGCCCAGATGTGACTGTGAGTCTCCCTGGACCAAGTCCTGAGTCCCTGAACCCCCTTCTGGGCCCTGCCCGGCCCTCAGCTTCCATCTTGCTGCGTGGCATCCCCAGGTGCTGGGTGAACTGTGTCCTGGGCGGCAACCCCAGGTGCTGGGTGAACAGAGAGGTGAGGGGCACTGTCCTCTCTCCTGTCCTGTCTGCGTGTCGCTGGCGAACCCCACCTTCTGTGAGCTAAGGTCCCGAACCTAGAGGTGATCTCGTGATCACCCGTCCTGCCAGGCATCTGGGGCCGCCAGGGTTCCGCCCGGGGCCTGGCTTCCAGAAAGGCCAGCCCCGGGGAGTTGTGACTTGTTGTCATGGTCAGTGTGGTCTAAGGAGGCCCCTCCAGGCTCTGAACCCAGCCCCCCAGAAGCTTCTGCCAGCCATCCCTCAAGGCTTTGCTCCCACCAGGGTGGCGGGACCAGTCTTTGGGGTGGGGCCGTCGTCCCCCCTGAGGCTGCTTGTGTCTGCTGCTACCCTTCCCAGGAACTCAGACCCAGAGCCGGGGACAGTGGGACGCCTGGCCGCAGCACAGGCGGTGGCGGAGAGTCCTGAGAGGGACCTGGAAAATAAAGAAACAGCTGTGACATCATTTCCAAATCACTGCGGCAATCAAGAAAGGCTCCACGTTGTGTCCTGACGGAGGAGGACGGTTGCGTCCTGAGTGAGGCAAAACTTGACCCGGGCGCACTCGCTTGGGCAGGGTGGCGAGTGCATTGTCCGCTGGAAGGATCGTCGCTGACTAAGGTCTTTCCCAGGCTTACTTTTCATTGTCTTTGTTGTCTAGGCTGATGAAAAACGTACTCTTTTCCCATCACCAGAGAACAAGAGAATGATCAAGCCTGTTTACCGTGTACTGCTTCTGCGTCCTCCTGTCGGCGATCCTGTCAGGTGTTCCTGCTTCTGGGAACATGGAGGGATGTCGAGGGAGGGGCACGACCCCCACCCCTTCCCTGAGCCTTCCCCTCTTTCTAGCCTGCTTCACCCCATCTTCCATGAGATCTGTGCTCTCTGGGGGCAGGTCCAGCTGGCTCTTCCCCCGGCCCTCCACTCTCAGCAGGGCCCAGCACTGGGGAGGGTTTGAGGGATGCTGGAAGGGCTGGGGGTTGGCGCTTTTTTTTACGCAACAGTAGTCATTTATTGAGCGCCTCCTGTTTGCCAGGGCCCATGCTGAGCATCGCGAGCCTGGCCTCCCTGGGCTCCAGGTCTATGAAGGGCCGGGTGCTAATTATACATTGTTCGATTTCAAGGAGGACAAGAGCTCATAGCAGGGCCTAGTCTCCACTGGGGGTGCTGGGAGCTGGGACCCCAAAGGTGAGAGGATGAGGGGCCCAAAGGGCAAGTTTGGAGAGAGGGACCAGCCAGCCAGGTGCAGGTCCTACAGTAGGAAGGGCATCATTTTTTGAGGACAGGAAGGCAAGCCACGGAGCCAGGGTCTGAGAGGGGTGAGTAGTGAGGGCTGAGGCAGGTGAGGCCTGTGGAAGGCAGGCATGTAGGAGCCCAGGCCATGGCACAGACTGTGGGGGGCAGCCATTGGAGGGTTTTAAAGCAAAGTGGGGTGGGGAGGTGGAGGGACCTGACTGGATCTGGGTTTCTTTTCTTTCTCTCTTTCTCTTTCTTTCTTTCTTCTTTCTTTCTTTCTTTCTTTCTTTCTTTCTTTCTTTCTTTCTTTCTTTCTTTCTTTCTTTCTTTCTTTCTTTCTTTCTTTCTTTCTTTCTTTCTTTCTTTCTTCTTCTTTTTAAAAGATTTATTTATTTTAGGGATTGAGAGAGAGAAAGAACGCATGAGCAGGGGTGGGAGCAGAGGGAAAGGGAGAAAGAGAGTCTCAAGCAGACTCCCCACTGAGCATGGAGCCCCACACGGGGCTTGATCCCACAACCCTGAGATCATGATCTGAGCCCAAACCAAGAATCAGATGCTCAATGGACTGAGCCGCCCAGGCACCCCTGGATCTGGGTTTCTGAAGGATCCCCTTTAAGCTGTTGAGGGGAGGATGGTTGGGGTTGTGGAGGGTGAGAGATGGGGGTGCTGGGCCAAGGGAGGGAGATGTGGGGCAGGGAGAAATGGTTGGATCGGGGATGTGCTTTGTATGGGGGCGATGGCGCTTGCTGAGGGAGGGGATGGGGAGTGACAGGCAGGAGGCAGGAAGGCCCTCCCGGGTTTCTGGCTTGTATAGCCTAGTGGGTGGTGGTGCCGTGGCCGGGAGAAGGGGCAGCTGAGGGGCCCCCAGCCTGGCCTGATGGGAGCCCTGGTGAGCCTTTGGCCCTGATCCATGCCAGGCTCTGGGACTTGGGAACCTTGAGTGGCCCGTCTACATTGGATGTCAAGCCATATGGCCTCCAGATGCTTTCTGATCATTAAAAAATGTGAGTCCTGGGCAAGTGGGCCTGTGGACATGGCCGTGGTGGGCTGCTGGGCTCCCTCAGAGGGGCTGACCTGCCAGGGGTCTCTCAGTTCTGCCCAGCCCCTGTCACCCAGGGACACAGGCCCCGTTGTTAGAGGGACAGGAAGGGACTAGGGAATGAGGGAGAGCCAGGCCAGGTGGGTTTGCCCAGGCCCCAGGCTCCTTGGTGTCTTGGTCAGGGGAATGGACTGGATTCAAAGACTGTTGGTCCTCCACGGCCTGGGGCAGCGGGGGAGCCTGGATCTGGTTGGGGGAGGCAGAGTGGGGGGGGTGGCAACGAGCATCATCTCTGGATTCAGACAGACCTGGGTTCAAATTCTGACTCTCTCACATACTGGCTTGATGTTGGGCAACTGGGCCTCTCTGAGCTTCAATGTCCCCATCTGTAAGTGGGAATACTGATGCTCCCTGCCTCGTCATAGGGTTGTTGGAAAGAGTAAACTTAGAGAACACGCATGACGTACTTGGTTCGGTACATAGTCAATGCTCAATACGTTTTAACTGTTATTATTATAGATCTCGGAAACAGCAGTCAATAGTCTACTTCCAGACCTTTGCACACGCTGTTTTCTCCACTCAGAACGTCCTGGTCCAGTTGGTTTACTCAATGCCCAGGTCAGGGGCTTATCTTGGAAGCCCCTCCGGGCTCACCCCAGCCGACTAGAGTCATCCCTTCGTGAGCCACTGTCTCAGCACTCACTCACAACGGCTGTCTCTCCTCTCCTAGACTGGCCACCAGAGGTGCTGAGTCTGACTTTTCTGTGTCTCCAGGACCCAGCCAGAGGCCCCAGAACCCCCCAGACCATGTTTTCTGGCTCTTTATCCAAATTCCAGATCTCTTTCCCCTCAGATGAGCAGGGCCTGGACTGGGCTCAGCACTGGGGGGCCTGGGCAGGGACCAGCAGTTGGGCATGGGATGCGGGTCACCATACAGCTTAGGAGGGCAGGATCCACACTGGCCTGGGCTGGGCTAGGTGTGAGCAAGGGGGTCGGGAGGTTCAAGGAGAGCTGAGGTGCCTATGGTGGAGGTGATGGAAGTTGAGCCCACATGACAGAGGCGGCGGCCATCTTTGCCTATGGCATCCTTGAACACAAACACAAGTAAGAGGGAACAAGAAATGTGGGGATCTCCGTCAGGGGCCAAAGCCCAGGCAGGCACATGGCCTAGGCCCCGGGGGCACGGGTGGTCCTGCTGCTCTGTTGGCTCTTGGCTGAGTTCAACAGCAGGCCTCTCTCCTCAGCCTGAATGGGAGACCCTGTTAGCCTGGTGTCGGGTTTTGAGTGGAGAGGAGGGATTTTATGGCCTTAGTGAGGGGAAGTGGCAGACAGGCAGGGGGTAGATGGCTTTCCCGGAATCCCAGATCGCGCTTTAATAATTTGTTTCAGAATTAATGTCCATTCATGCCGTCTTCACTGTTCCAGCTCATTGGAAGATTAAATAAAACCCCGTGTCCCCCCTTCCCCCTCCCCCAATGGAGGGAGACCAGCCCTGTTCTTTCCGGCTGGGCTGGCTGCCTAAAGCCAGCGCAGGAAATAAATCTCTCAGAGAAAACCACTTTGCTCGCACGATTTCAATCCAACAGGGCATAGTGGCCCCACTCGCTTCTTGTTTTATTTAGCTGATAATCTTTTATTGTATCAGGAGACCCTCACAGAGGCACCATGTCTTTACAGGCCCGAGGCCTCCCCAAACAGCTGGGCCAGGCCTCCTAAGTGGAGCGTAGGCTCTCCCTGTCTCCCCGGTGTCTTCCCCTTGCTGTAGGTGGCAGAGCCAAGGACCCAGAAAGGTGGGTTCTTGGGTGCCAGGGCACCGGGGAGGGGACAGGCAGTGGCCGCCCCTGGCTCCAGGGCACAGGCCCGGGCCTCTGTGGGGGCGGGATGGCAGAACTTTTGTGTTCTGGGTACCAGGCCTCAGGAACCCGACCCAAGGAGGCCCACTGGCCTGTGAGGCCAGGGGCAGAAGTCCAGCTGAGGTGTCACTCACTCACTCAGCCAGCAAACTCTTATTGTGTGCCTTCTCTGTGCCAGACTGGGGATGCGAGGTGATGGGACAGACAGGGTCCTGCCCTCTGGAGTCACGGCCTCTCCTGGAGTAAGCCTTTGTTTTACTGCCTTGTCCGATTAAACTTTCCTACTCGTGTACCATGTTCGGACTCAGGCGGAATCTTTTTTCTGTTTTTTATTTCATACGGGCTACCAAGTACAGAAGCCAAGGTATTCATTAACGATGTTTAGAAATATTAAAAGCTGATAGAGCATTCCAAAAATGAGTAAAAACAGGTCTTCACATCAAAGAGGCACATGGTCATGAAAAATCAGCATTAAGATACTAGAGTACTGGGGAGCCTGGGTGGCTCCGTCGGCTGAGTGTCTCTTGATTTCAGCTCGGGTCATGATCTCAGGGTCCTGGGATCGAGTCCCCCGTCAGGCTCCACGCTCAGCAGGGGGTCTGCTTGAGATTCTCCCTCTCCCTTTCCCTCTTCCCCTCCCCGACTCACGCTCTCTCTCCAAATAAATAAAATCTTTTTAAAAAGATACTTGAGTACGACTTTGTCCGATATTTATGATTTTTTCCCTATTATTCTTTCCAGTGTGCCTCTTTAGGCTCGTATCAGCTGAGCTTTGTTATGTATTAGTAGCTGGCCCACACTTTCCCAGACTAAGTTCTTTGAGTTTATAAATCATATCTCTCCTATCTTTCATAGCCCAACCTGGGTCACTAGACCGCTCTGAATTCTCTCCAGGGCTTAATAAATGTTACGTAAATAGAGATTTGGTTCTGATTCAACACATTTCTCGTTTTTAAGTTTACTAAGAAACTTTTTACTTCAACGTTAATGACAGACTTACAGGGTAGTTGTGAAAATAGTAATGAGAGTCCAGGATGCCCTTCCCCCGGCTTCCCCCAAAGGTGATACCTTGCACAGCTGTGAGATGGTATCAAACATGGGAAATTATATTGGCACGATTCTGCTAGAGAAACACAGCCTGACATCGGTTTTACCAGGTTTTACACGACTTCATTTGTGTTTCCATGCAGTTTAATCCAATGTATAGATTTGTATGATTCAGATGCATTAAACATTATTTTTATTTTCCCTAACTGTTGAAGTGAGGTATAACTTTCATAAGACAAGATGCACAGAGCTTATGTGGACACGTGTGACTGCTCTCCAGATGGCACGGCCCCTCTGAAGGCTGGTGGCATGGAGGAGTTTTGCCTGTTCCTGAACTTCCAGAATAGTCTCTGCTTTCCTGAGCCTGGCTTCTTTTGGGCGGTGAAGGGAGGTTCTGGAAGGTTCTCGTGGACAACTTTTGTCACGGGTATAATGTGGTTATTTCATTGCTGGCATTAACCATGTTAGGAAAATCCGTGTTGATTCTGTTTGTTCAATAAATGTCTATGGGCTGTGTTTTGGGCAGAGCCCAAAAGAGCCTTTACTGTGGAAATGAATGGGAAATCCACATAAGCATGCTTGCGTTGCTCGGACTTGCCGTGGGAGGTGGTCAAATCCACCTCTCTTGGAGGGGGAGGACCTGGGCAGTTACCTGGTACCTGACGGGGAGCTGGAGGCCATCAGACTGAAGCTGTGTGTCATGGAGTAGGCCCAGGGGCTGGAGGAGCCGGGGACGCGGGGCCCAGGGAGGGGGGAAGGCACAGGGGCCCGCGCAGGCCAGGCAGCCGCTGAGCCCTGGGTCCCCCGTGGAGAAGGGGCCATTGGACCACAGATCAGTCTCTGGCCCAGGACCTGGAGGCCTACTTCAATTCCTGGGAGAGGTCCCCTAGGTCACTATGCCGTGTGACAAGTTCTCTGGATGCCCCGAGGGCTATGCCTACACGGAGTTTGCTGCTGAGAGCTCGGCCCCGGCTTCAGTGGAGCTGGACAAGAGTGTCTTCCGAGGCCGGGTCATCGAGGTGCTGCCCTAAAGGACCACCTCGCCAAGAATCACATGGACCACGGGGGCTTGCGGAGACAGTCAGGTGCCCCAGGAGGACCATTCCCGCGAAGCATCCGCCGGGGTGAAGCCCACTTCAGACCACAAGGGTGGAACCAGGGCGTGGAAGGTTCTCCTTGTGGTATTCACCCTTTCAAAGGGAGGACCTGACTTTGAGAGTGGGGCTGGGGTGGGTCAGGGGGAAACGGCCGCGCTCTGGGTGGGACTGGGGGTTCAGGGCAATAACTGCCCTGCCCCCTTCACTCTCTGGGACTCTTGCTGGGGGGGCCGCGGTGGGTCCCCTCCCACGTTCCTATGCTGAAGTCCTAACCCCTAACCCCTAACCCCTAACCGGGGGACAAGCCAAGGAGAGAGGCTTCAGGATAAACCGACCCTGCCCATACGTTGATCTGGCGCTTCTAGCTTTCAGAACTGTGGGAAAATGGATGTCTTTGTTTAAGCTGCCCAGGCTGTGGTGCTGTGTTATGGCCGCTCTCTACCCGAATCCGAATCCTCTCTCCAGTGTCCCAATCTGCGCTCAGGGGAGTGAGCGGGGCAGCTGCCAGGAGCGGATGCAGGTGGAACACAAGACACCCAGCTCAAGGGGAGTCTCAGATAAACAAGGAGTAATTTTTTTTTTTTTGCATATATTGAATGGGACACACTTACACTAAAATAAATTCATTGTTCATCTGAAATTCAAATTTCGCTGGCTGTCCTGTATGTCCGTTTGCTAGATCTGGCCACTGGCCTGAGAACCAAGGCAGAGGCTCCCGGCAGGACAGCGGCTCCAGGACACACCGCCCAGCCCTGCTGCCCAGACTGGGGTGAGAGCCCGAGGCTGCTTCCCAGGCCGGGGCCTCTCTCCCCAAATGGTTCCCGTCTCCCGCACAAACATATTTATTGGGCTTGATGGCAAACAGATTATGCTTGTCCCGGGAAGGGCAGCTCGAGAGAGAAAACCTTGAAGTCCGGGAAATAATGATGAGGGGAGTTAAATTAAAGTGCATAAAATCCTCCCGAGAGATAACGTCAGGGTGAGTTACAGGCCCGATAAGGGACGGGGGGCTCGCAGAGGGGGCCCAGAAAGGTCGTCCGGCGGCGTGCAGAGGACCAGGAATCATAAATATGGGGCAAGATGCCCAGCCGGGGTCGCCGGGGTGAAAATATTGGGGTCATTCCAAAAACAATTATCCTGCTTGGTTTGCTCTTCGGGTCTTGTAAATCTTTCACCTTTTATAAAAGATTTCTGGGGAAGGAAGCACTTTGGAAGCTGTAACTGATTTTTGCGGCCGCTTCTTGGTGGTTCTGCTAAAGGAAAACGGAAAGACAAAGGGGAAAACGTAATTACCCAGCATTCTCAGGGGCGTGGGGATGGGCCGACTGGTTTCTTCTCACTCCTTGGAGAGTTGAGGCTGCCCTGGGTTTTGACTCGCTCCGTTTGGAGCCTGGTCACGGTTCAACAATTAATTTGCTCCGTTTCGAATCCAGTCGTGCAGTGGGGCTCTTGGTACCCAGTGGACCCTGCGTTTGGGGGCAGACGTGGCTGCCACATGGTGGCCACCATCTCGACTCACGCATGGTCATCGTGGCAGACAAGGCCGTGGGCCCCTTGGCCAACAGGTGCTGAGGCTCATGTGTCCACACGGGTTCTGGGAGCTGGAGCATGGGTTTAGGCGGTGTCTGGCCTCAAGCTCACTGTTCCCCTGAAGCTGCTAGCTCATGGAATCCACATTAGGGATTATTAGCCCTAGTTTACAGATAAGGAAACTGAGGCTCCGAGAGGTGACATGACTGGCTTAGTGTCACACAAGTAGAGTGTGAAGCAGAGGTGGGATTTCAACACAGACTCCAGAACTATGTTCTTCCCTGTGTCCCCTGCCTTTCAGTCAAGAACGATGGAGGGTTAAAAGACTGCCGGGTCTGGGGCGCCTGGGTGGCTCAGTCGTTAAGTGTCTGCCTTCGGTTCAGGGCGTGATCCCGGGGTCCTGGGTCCTCCACTGGGAGCCTGCTTCTTCCTCTCCCACTCCCCCTGCTTGTGTTCCCTCTCTTGCTGGCTGTCTCTCTCTCTGTCAAATAAATAAATAAAATCTTAAAAAAAAGAACTGCTGTGTCTGGAGTCAGGTGAAAACTGCCCTGCTTCCCCCTCGCTGTGTGATCTTGGGCGAGTCAGTGAACACTCTGGGGCTCACGCTCTTCATCTGTGTAATGGGCACAACGCTATAGTCCCGCCACCGGAGTGTGGTGCGGAGGCCAAAAGCTCAGGCCTGGCTCCTCTAGCGCCCTCCAGCGGTGGAGGCTGTTGCTTATGCGTGTATATGAGAGAATTTCTCCCAGTCATGTCTCTGGTCAGCTATCTCCCAAAAGGATATAATTATTCAAATTGAGTAAATGTTTGCTGAGTGGGTCATGGACTTCCTTTAGGTTCAAGCCAGACTGAGGCGCAAGAGAAGGTAGGAGGAGGACCAGAGTCGGGGGGTGGCCATGCCTGCCCCAAACTAACCTCAGTGTTCACATAGGAATAGCATTCATTCATTCGTTCATTCATCTAGCAAATGTTATTGTGTGCCAGGCCTGTTCTGGGTGTTGGGAATACAGTGAATGGGGAACAAGAGGACTTGAGTCCCCTGCACCCAGAGATCATATCCAAGGCTGAGAGGCAGAGGGCAGCCAGAGAGGCCAGGGAGGAGGCCACTACTATGTGTTAGAGAATGGCAATGATGGCAGCTGGGACAAAGGTGGAGTGGCCCTGATGATCCCCATGGAAGTGTATGGGGTAACTGTGGCTCAGAGAGGTCAAGTGATTTGCCCAAGGTCACACAGCGAATAGGCAACAGTGCTGGTGTGCCTGACTCCAGAGGCCACGCTCTAGCTGGTACCTGACACGGCCTCCCTTGGACTGCCTGAAACAGCATTACCACCCGAGTTCCAACTCACCCCAGTTCTAGAAATGTGTACACATGGTTTGGCAAAGTGCTTGGGCGATGCAGCCTACGTCACCCCTTCCCAGAACATAGTGAACAGTGGTCAATTAAAGGCTCTGAGGGGTCCTGCAAGAGAGGGACCCGCTGAGCAGGTTCACACAGCCTTTCCCATCCGTGTCCACGGAACCCACCTGGGGACCAGGACACCTTCTAACATTCATTCCATTTCTGCACGAATATTTGTTGGGCAGGGGCTACCCGCCCGCACTAAAGGAGCAAAGAAGGTGTGGTCCCTGCTCCCAGGTTGCAGACAGTCGGTGTCAGTCACTGCCCTGGGGCTTTGCGCTGGGACAGAGCTCCCTGGCAGGAGGAGGGTGCAGAAGATTGGGTGATCACCCAGCTCCACGCTCCTGCCTTCCTGTGCACAGACACCTCCCTGCACTGGCCCGCCCGGCCCAGTCCCGCCGGGAGCCTCCCTCGGGGAGTTAGTGCTCGGGGTGGAGGACTGGGGGGGAGGGTGGTGAGGCAGGTGGGGAGCTCGCGGTCTTGGGGCTGGCGGTCACGGGCATCCTCACCACTGGGATGCCCCAGGGGAGACAGAGAGAGGGAGAGGTGACCCACAACCCAGCCCTCAGAGAAGGAGAGTGTGGCTCGGTCCTGGAGGGCCCGGCTTGTGCCCATGCTGCCTGGGTGGCCCGAGAGCTGTGGGTTTTTATGGGACTCCCATCGCCTGCATTCTTGTGGGCTCCCCTCCTTGAGTCAAAATGTCTTGGCCAAGAGGATGACTTCAGGGGGCCAGAGCCACCCAGGGCTAGCAGCCCCCTCGCTGGATGCACTGGAAACCAGAAACTCCAGTCAGCAGCAGGTAAGACAGCGCGGCAGACAGGTCCTGTCAGCTAGGGCAGGCTTCCCGGAGGAGGAGGAGGTCTTGGAGTCAGGCCAGCAGGACCGCCCAGCTCAGGTATCTGCTGGAAGGCTGTGGACATGACGGTGATGAGCAAGGGCTTGGGCGTCTGGAAAGGCCCTGTTCAAACTCCAGCTCTGCCCTTAGAAGCCGTGTGACCTTGGGAAAATGACGTGACTCCTGTGAGCCTCGATTTCCTCATCTGTCAAATGGGACAAAGAACCTCAAAGTGCTCTTTAAGGACGTGGCCCAGGGTGACCCGGAGCAACATTCCACTGGCGTGAGTGTTGGCCCTGCAACAGAGACAGGATTCTTTCTCTTCTCTTCACATTCTTTTTCTCCCCTGAAGGACTAGAGACTCTCTGGAAAATACTCCTTGACCTGAAAAAGCCCCAACTGGACGCTCCTGTGGGTCTGTTACAGACAGGACTTTGCAAATCAGATGTGACAGGGAGATGTGTGCCAAGGTGGTGGCCAGCTGTTCGGCTGTGGGGAAGGGGCTGCTTGGAGACGCGTGCGGCCTCCTCATAGAGCAGTCGGCCGTCAGCCTCGGCTGTGCCCGGAGCATAGGTGTGAGAGCGTGGACACCCCTGCCTGGGAGGGGAGGGAGGGTTAGCGGGCCGCCGGTGGGTTAAACTCACACACACACACTCACACCCGTGCACACACACACACACACTCACGCACACGCGCACACCACTCTTCCTGAGGGGTGCTGGGGTTGAGCGAAGACTCCACCGTGCCCACGTGCAGGAGGTAGACAGTCGGGATTGGAGTCAGAAGCAGGTGCAGGTCCCACGAACACCCCTGCTTTGCTGGGCAAACTCCTTCACTCTTTAGGCCTTGTCGTTGGGAAGGAGGCTACGGGTCCCGGCTTCTCGGTGAGTTTGAGAAAATTTTTTAAAAATTTCGTTTTTTAGTTACAGTGGTTGGCACATAATAACTGCTAAAGGGGTCCACTGATTTTACCTGCCCCCCCCGCTCTGGTAAATGGGGCCCCTTCCCCGGAACCGCACGGGCTTGGAAGGCGCGCCCATCGCCACAGGGATTGGCCCAGGGATGGACATGCGACCCCTGGGGGGCCAGTCAGAGACCTGGCCTGGGATGTGTCTCCGGTATTTGGGAGAGAGGTCCCTTCTTCTGAGGCTTGGAAGTCTTGTCTGGGTTGCTCTTGCCATGTGGAGGATGCCCTCCCCCCCTTTTTAAGTGTATTGTTTCGTTTATTTAAGTAATCTCTACACTCAACATGGAGCTCAAACTCACGACCCTGAGATCGAGGGTTGCCTGTTCCATCGACTGAGCCAGCCAGACGCCACAAGGACGCTCCTCTCAGGAAGAGAAGATGAGGCCCAGAAATGGGACAGTCGAGCTGCGGGTCATCAGGGTGACAGGGCAGCTGCTGACCGTCCTGCCCACTGGGTGACACACTTATGGACCAAAGCCTGGTCTCCGGCGTTGGGAAGCACGAGCGTCAGCTGGGAGCTGCTCTGCTGCAGCCTAGGAAGGATATCTGGGTCCTGTCCCCAGGGCCCCTCACAGCGTCCCAGGCAGTGACACAGATAAGTCCCTCCCACCGAATACAAAGGCCTCCTTTTCCAACATGGGAGAAACCAACCATTGGGGAGTAGCCACCAGCAGGCCCTCTTTCCACAGGAAGGGGAGAATTTCTGGGCTTCAGGAGGAAGACAACCATCTGGCACGATGAGCTCTAGGCCCCTGTGGCACTGCGGCCATGGGCCCCACCACCAGGCTGCCTGAGCCCAGAGGGAGGCTGGGGAGCCCTGTCCTGCTCACACCTGTCCCCACGGACGGGCTGGGCTTGCTGGACACTCTTTCTTTTGCTCTGAGAGTCCTCCTGGGGTTCTCTGCCTCAGAATCTGTCCTCCCCAGGCATCCACCGGCGTGTCATCCTCCAGCTGGCTCTATCAGAGCCTCTCCCTGGAGTGTTCTCAGCCCCGGCTATGAACGGAACAAGGCTGTGTCTGCTGTTACAGACATCTGGTCACCTGAGCACTAGAGACTGGGCCATGGCCTCATGCACCAGGAGTTCCCAAGGACAGGCTCCGCATCACATCATTTCTATACATTCAGGGCCTGTTCAGGTGTAACACAAGGTAGACGTCAGTGGACACTTATTGAATGAGCGCTGAGTGCTTACATTCCTCCAGAGTTGGGGAACTCACTCCCCATCAGGAAACAGCTCTCATCGTACAGTGGCTGCCTTGGAGGGATTCCTTGGGCTTCTTCTTGGGTGAGTTGGAGAGGGTGGGTCCCTATCTGGCTCCCGGGTCCCCCCACCATCCCACGCCAGCAGTAGCTCGCTCCCCCCATGTCTTCCTCTTGCCAGGATGGAGACCCTCTTTGTAAATCTAAGTTAACCAGGCGGCTGCTTTAGTCACAAAGGCTGGTTGGAGCCTAACTGGGGTTTGTCTCTGTCCATCAATGTGTTATACCTTCCCCGAAAGTGACTAGAAAGCAGAGCTGCCCATCTCACCGGATTGCACGTCTCCACACTGTAAATTTGTCATTCTGGCTAATGATTGCTTGGACAGAGGGCCAGTGAGCCCTTCCCTACCCATCGCCTTATTCTCGAAGGCTCCTCCTGTGCGTGATCTCGCCGGGTCCTCCCAGCAACCCCACGAGGGAGGTTTTATTATTTCTTTTCCTTTTTCTTTTTTTAAGATTTTATTTATTTATTTAAGAGACAGAGAGGGTGAGAGAGAGAGAGAGAGAGAAAGAGAGAGATCACGAGCAGAGGGGAAGGGTAGAGGGAGAAGCAGGCTCCCGGTTGAGCAAGGAGCCCGATGCGCAACTCGATCCCAGGACCCTGGCATCGTGACCTGAGCCAAAGGCAGACGCTTCACCGACTGAGCCAGCCAGGCGCCCCAGGTTTTATTACTTCTGCCTGCATTTCACAGATGGGCCGTCAGATAGATGGCAGGATTCTCTCGAGGCCCCTGACATGGTGACTCACGCAGAAAGGTGTGGGCCTGGTGAGTGCAGGCCAGACCCCAGGCTGCGAGGCTGTGGGGAGAGCTCTCAGGCAGGCCCTTCTTTGACCTCAGAAGCCCTAGGGGACATGAAGCCCCCACCCTACTTACCCCCAAAGACCGCTGTGAACACCCTTCCTTGGCATTTTCAGAGGCTTCTCCTGGCTCTTCTTGGCCTACCCCAGGCGAGGCTGCAGCCCCTGGGCCAATCACGAGGCTTTGCAAAGACACCCTTGTGTGTGTGTGGGGGGGGGTGGGGGGTGTCCCTGCAACGTTGGGTGATTGAGACCTTATTCTAGGGCCAGTAGCAGGGTACAGATCAACCAAAATGACCTACTCGAGTTTGCACACATGTCATCACCCTGGACCCCTTGGCAAGGCCGGCCAGCTCGCCCTGGAGGTCATCTCCTCTGTGGAGCCAATACCGCCCCCTTTCATGTGCAAACATCACCGCTGCACAAGCTGACCTTGGCCCCATTTGGGGGCCAGGAAACAGGCACAGAAAGCAAACCAAAGCCACCTGCCGGCAAGTGGCAGACTAGGGCCTGACCCTACCCTGACTGCAGCACCCATGCGCTCGGCCCCAGGCTGTCCTGGCTCCCCAGACCTGGGCCGCTGTGGTGAATTCCCCTCGTACCCAATATAGCCAGTCACAGCTGCTCTTTGCAGCAAGGAAACAGAGACTTCTGACACCTCCCCAGAATCCCAGGGTTTGACTCAGTTGCTCCCCAGCCCAGGAGAGTAACTCCTAAGATGAGGTGGGTGCAGAGGTTTGGGGGCGACCTTGCTTCTAGAACTTTCTCTCCTAATTTACAGCCTCTGCCAGACCTTTTCTCCAATGCACATCAGCTAAACCCTTAAAAGAGTCAAGGGCTTGAAGAATGCTAAAAATTTAATGTATGTTAAAAGGGTATTAAATTCTAAACTAAAATTTACATGGAAATATGACATTAAAATATTTTTAGCTTTCAGGAAGCTGGGGGCTGGAATGCTATAATACAGATGAATTTTATCATTTTAAAAAGAATTAGCCTCACAGTATTTCTTATGTATTCATAGAGCAAACGCATAAAGAAGGGAGCCCTGCCTAGAGTGTCTCCACAAAGGCAGGCCGGGGTGGTGAGAGGGGGGCCTGGAGGGAGATTCCCTGGGGGGGCTGGGGCTGCCCCCTGAGGCCCGAAGTCCTGCTGGCAGGGAAGGCCCTGACCAGTGTGTTCCCGGTGACTATGTGCCTGGACACCCTTGTCTCCATGGCTACCTAGTCTCTGCCGTGCACCAGGCTTATGACATTATCTCATTTATGCCTCACGCGACTCACTGCCATTGGGCTCCCCCCAGCTGGTGGCCCAGCTCAGTGTCCTGCTTCTGAATTAGGAGTGGGGGGTACCTGAGGGACAGGCAGAGCTGGGATCCCTGACCCAGCCGCCTCTCCGCCAGCCCACCCCTGCTCTACACATCGTCATAGAGCAGAGAGCCAGAGGGGCTCCTGCCTCCTGGCTCTGTGGCCCTGTGACCCAGCAATTAACTGTCCACAAAGGCCTATTACGCCAGACGCCGTGGTCAAGGGAGGGCCTGGCACTTGGTGGGCCATTCTCTCCTTGTCACAGCCTGGGGGCGAGGACCGGGACAGTCGTCCTAGGCAGCGCAGAGTGGGAGCTGAGGGCAGCACCAGCCCAAGCCGGTGTCCTGACCCCTCACGACTGAGATGAGCTCTCTTACCTTTTCCATTTTACAGATGGGGAAACTGAGGCTCCTCCACCAAGGGCAGGGTAGGGGTTCCCACCTGGGGCTTTGACTTCAGGCCGTGGTTGTGTACTGGAGGAGGCGCCTGGCCCTCGGGCTGTGGTGACAGCCGAGGGGCCCGGCAGATCGCTCTCCCCACCCCGGCTGAGGGCATCCGCAGCCCCGGCCAGGACAGAGTGGGGAGCGTGGCTCAGCCTGGCAGCGAGCTCTGGTCCCAGGAGGAATCCCGGCCAGGGCAGGGGCTGGCGCGGGAGGAAATGACCACTCGCTGCCTGGCGGGCGCCTCCCCGCCGCCGCACCTCCGGGAGGTCACTCACTGGCAGTTAAAAATCTATTGTGACTTGTCAGAAAAATGAATAAATGGGCACATTATTTTTTCATTCCAGACCTCAGCATCTGTTTGTCTAATCAGGAAGGAGAGTGGGGAAGTCGGCAAGGGCTGCCTTGCACGTTTCATGTAAGTTTTCCTCTGTCAGAGGAGTTTAAATGGGTAATGAACAGGCTGTGGTGATTTGAAATATAATCCCATTACGCTGACGAGATTACAGGGCTTCGAGACTTCACAAATCACTCTTAGGGCTTTTATAGCAAACACCACCCTGTTGGGACTTCGCATTTAAGCAGAGGTGTTTGGTGGGAACAGAACATGACAGGCTTAACTCTTTCCTCCTCCTGGGCCGCTTTCCGAACAGAAGGGCCCTGCGGGTGGGGCCTTGGTGACACCTGCAAGATTGGGCCGTTTAGGCTGCATCGGCTACCGTGGGCCCCAGACGGAGGCCAGCTGGGCGGGGGGTGCGCAGTGGGAGGTGGGAGAGCCGACTCGCTACTTCCCCACTGCACGGCCTCTGGTGAGGGACTCTGCTGCTCTTTGCCTGTTACCTCCTTCGGAAAACGAGATTAGACGAGCCTGAGGACGGCTGGCCAGGAGCCATCATGCTGGGCCCTCGTCAGCCCTGTTGGTGACGGCCCAGTGCAGCTCTTTGCCGAACTCCTGGACACTGTGTCACCTTCCCCTGGGGGAGCTCCAGGACACCTGTGATACCCAGCGCTGGCCACTGCACCGCACACCTCAGGCCTCCAGGCCCACGCGGCCCCCACAGAGCCTCCGTGGCATTCACTCTGGTGTGGCCTGGGGGTCACCTGCCCACCTCCTGGGCCTCACCAGACTGTGAGCGTCTTGACCGCTAAGTCGGAACTTCGGCCCCCTCCCTGCCTCTGGGGTTTTGCAACCTGACCTGGGGAATGGGAACCCTAAAAGCAGCCGACAAGTTTTCGGGGACACGACAGGGGTGGGCATAAGCTTCTTAACCCATGGAGAGAAGACTCAGAGGGATGTCAGTGTGGTCTGCAAGCAGCTGGTGGGGCTTCTCGGGCAGTGGGGACACCGGTCCTGGGGCCCAGGTAGGAGTGATTGGGAGGCAGCTGGCATTCGGGGTGGGAAGAGGGGTCTGACATGCAGAGGCTGAGGCGCGTTGGGTGGGTTCTGATGGGCCATCAGTGAAGGTGGCCTAGGGTAACCAAATGGGCCAACAAGGAAAAGCACTGAGCCGAATGGCAGTGAGTGCCCCGTTGGTAGAGGTGTGCAAGCAGAGGCTCCAAGACCGGGAGGGAACATGCACTTGCTGCCCCAAGAGGGGAGGACGGACTAAGTGGCCTCACAGTATTTCGTAGAATTCTCGCTCAGAAGCAGAGACGCTCCTGCAAGTCTTGGCACACAGACACCACCGGAAGGAAGGCTGGGTTCACTGTGATGGAGACATTTAAGACATTCTCTAGAAAGGTCTGCAGAGGTCCCCCTACTCCAGCACCTTTATTTCCAGAGGAGGAAACGGAGGCCCCACGGAGGCAGTGCCCACCTCAGCCCCACGAAGTCCAGAGCCGTGGAGGGCGGAGCCCAGCGGGGACGAGCAGGGCTGTGGGGTCAGAGTCGCGGTGACACCCCCCCAAGCCCCAAGTCCTCAGCGCTGGAACGGAGGCAATGACAGGACCTGTCCCCCGCTGGCTGGGGGAGTTACACGGGCTCCTGCAGATTTGTAAGGAGCCAGCACAAAGCCGGCCTGGCGAGCTGTCGGCCCTCAGACCTCGGGGGGCGCCTCCCGGCGGCTCCAGGGCCCACTGCACAGGTGCCAGGCCCGCCCGCGGCAAAGCCCCGTCGGTGAGTTGGCTCGTCGGGGTGGGAGATGCTGCCGGAGAGCCGCCGTGGGGCCTGGAGGGCCACCGTGCGCCTCGGGCATGCTGAGCTCCTGCTTGGCCGTCTGTCCTCGAGGAGCTCATGGTTTTATCTCAAAATCCAGGTAGGGGGCTGAGAGAGGGGCCGAGGAGAAACTGAAATTCCATAGTCTCGGTACTCGGTTGACCCGGGAGGTTTTACAGCGTCAGTCTTCCTTCAGGTGGACAGGTAAAGCGCAGGCGCGCTGTATTTCACACACGAGGACGCTGTTGATTTTGTACTCGAGGGACGTGAAGATTTCAGTGCCGCCGTGAGCGAAGAGGGTCATCCTGTCTTGCGCAGTATTTAAGGACGCCCACGGTGCATTTCAGGGACCGTTGGTACTACAAGAACTGCCAGCAAATGCCACTACCCAGAGCGGTTCGCTGTGGAGGCACGAGTCAGGATAGCGTAACTCGAGACTTCAAGAATTCCAAGCAATACACAAAAGATGGTATTTATATGACTTTTGTTTTAATATTTTAATATTGAATATGTCACAAGATTTAATGACCAAATTAGTCATTTACACTTTTCAAAGATATCTAAATATAAAATTGCTAAAAATTCAAATACAGATAGATAGCAAGCTACAAATAATATTTCTTTCGTTTCTGGGGTGGGTGGGAATGGAAGACGTTAGAAAAGGATGCTTCTGTGGGCTGAACAAAGATTAGAATGAAAGAGGAATTCATTAAAATGCCCCCAGTGCAAAGAAACACACTCGACTTATGAGATGCAGTTTTTGGCACATCTCTTCCTATACAACAACTTAAACAACTCTTTGAAATGCAGGTCCTCGGTGAAACGTCTGGTCCTCGACCCTGGCCGGGGACAGTGCGAAAGGATGTCACCCTGGGAGGGACCCTGGAGAGGCTGGTGAGGACCACAGAGGCAGCTGGTGTGGCCAGAGGTGTGGTGTCAGCGGGTGCTCGACCCCTTGCCCGCCCGCCCGAGCAGTCGGACCCCACGGGGGCAGGCTCCCCTCTGGCCTGCCGCCTCTGCTCACCATCCCCCCGACAGAGGGAGAAATGGCAGCTTCCCGCCTGCTCAGACAAGGAGGCAGGCACTGCATGGAGACGAAGAAGGGGAGCGGAGGCCCTTCTGAGTCAGTGGAGCAGAGACTCTTCCAATTCCAGGAAAACTACACATGCAGGTCTAATGACTGGCTGAAAGATACCTGCTATTTAAGAAATGGAAAAGCTCACTTCTGCCCGGGAGCTCAGTGTGACCCGAAGACCAGCTGTCACCCCACTCTCCCGGCGGCCCGTGCTTGACCTGCAGTCCCGCGTCTCTGAAACCAAGAGGTTCCAGGACCAGCTGAGGAGAGGTGGTTTCTGAAGGGGGAGCCTGGGACACACACCACCAGGCCCCCCATCCTAACTTTAGTGAGATGCTATCCTCAGAGCAATGCACTCATTTAAACAAATGGCATAGTTAAAACTATTGACTAAGCCCTAAACATTTCTTCTGAGAAATCGAGCCATAGCTTTTCCAATCTGCCTGTTCAATATGGGAACAGGTTTTAAAGAGAATGACATGATCAATCCTCTGCCCCAAAGAATGGCCCGTCATACCAACCATGATAAAGAGTACGCCTGTTTATTAAAAGGAAAAAAAAAAAAAGAAATGTACATTTTTGTTCTTCGTTTAAGAAATTTGATCAAGTTGCAAGGAAATGTCTGGGCATGGCTATGTACATCCTCAGGCAGGGCCATCGGGCAGTGAAGATGGCTGGATGTGTGGTCTGTGTCGTCGGGCCCCCTGGCACTGCTCATCAAAGCCACTGCCACTCGGCCTTCGGTCCTGTGGAGACGTCCCTAGCTCCATTCCCCCCAGAAGCCCCCCAGCCTTGTGCCTGTGGGACTGCAGGACACGGGGTGGGCTCTAGGGCCACCTGGCCCTGGCAGGCAGGCTCTGAGCTATGGTGACAGATTGGGGCTGGAGGCCAGTGTCATTGCTGCCCTGATTTCTTCTCCTTCTGGAAGCTGAAGCTTGTACGTCTGTTCAGTTTTCTTTGTTTTTGAGCAAAATAGTCAGCCCGGGCAGTGCTTGCTCGTGATTCCAGGATGTAGTTAACCTAGAAAGCAAGAGGACACAGCCCAGTCACTCGGCAGCCACTCTCTGCTCGCTCAGGGCAAAGCAGGGAAGGGCCCTGAGCCGGGCTGGGAGCCCCAGGGCCAGGTGCTCTCTTGTGCGTGGAGCCGAGTCATCACAGCAACCCGGTAGGCGGGGACAGAGACCACTTTCCAGCGGGAACACGGAGGCCCGGAGAGGACCCGGCCTTTCAGTCCTGTGGGGCGGAGGGAGGACTTCCTGATTCCACAACCCTCCTCAGCACGTGCTGCCTCCCAGAAGGCTGTGCGCCAGGCTTCCTGGTTCTGGTCCTCACCTGCTGTGCGACCCTGGGCCTGCACACAACCCCTGAGCCCCCCTTCCCTCGTCCAAAAGACGAGAACGCTTCAGGAATGAAAACCAACTGAAGCTGGGCTGTTTTCAGCCTCCCCCTGGTAGGTACAGAGTTTCCAACTACGGGGTTTCCTCTGCTGCCCACGAGCACCCTGCCAGCCAGGGCGCGTTTGATAGAAAGGAGTAAGGCTCAGGAAAGAGGGCTGAGCTGACCAGGATCACCCAGAGGTCAGGGTCAAAGCTGGGAGAGGAGCTGTGGAAGTCCCGTGTGAAGAGTGCACAGCCGGGCCGCCCCCGGGCAGCAGCTGCACGCGGTCACTGTCTTAGCACCTGCCATGTCTGAGCCCGGCTCCAGGCTTGGTTCGAGACAGAGGGAAAAGTAGGACTTGGACCCTGCTCCGAGGAGTTCACTGTCTAGTGAGCATCCAACAGCATGACATGTGTGACACCAGAGACAGAAGAAGCAGGAAAGGAGGGGTAATGATCGGGGATGTCCCGTGGGGCAGGGAGATCTTGCAGAGGAATAAGCGAGCTGGGTTTTGAGAGATAAATAGGAGCTCAGGATGTACCAGGGGCAGGGGAGAACCAGCACGCATTCCAGCATGGCAGTGGAAGGCAGCACGGGCGGGCAGGGGGGTGTTCTGGGGAACTTAACTGCTTCGTGCCCAGTCCAGGTGGGGCGGGCAGAGCCAGGGGAGGGCAGTGGTGCTGGGATCGGACCTGGGCCCCAGTGCAGAGGCTGAACCCCTGGCTGGACAGCGTGGCGGCAGCAGTGCTGCTGGAGTGCTTTTCAAGGATGAACTCATGTAACCTTCACAACAGCCTTGTGAGACAGATGCCACTATCATCCCATCGCGCAGATGAGAAAATCAAGGCACAGAATGGTAATGTCTTTACTCAAGGCCACAGAGCTAGTAAGTGTCTGGGCCAGAATCCCCCTTGATTGGCAGACTTGCAGTTCCCCAGCCCCCTGGCCTCCCCAGAGGTGCTCCCACCTCCTTGCCCCCTCAGATACCGCTCCTCCCTCTGTCCTTGCCAGCCTCTGGCTGGGGCTTTTTGTAGCAAACACCTTTTCTCTTCACTCTCAAATATCTGTAAGTTATGACCAGCAACCCGAATAGTTTTGGCTACAGAGACCCGCCAGCACCTCTGCTGATTCTCCTCGGAGGGCCACGTGGCCCACGCCCTGAGTGGGAGCGGCCCCCGCTGCCTCTGAGAACGCAGCCGAGGGTGTGCGGGTGAGGCAGGCGGGATGGCGTGCCTCCCGTGGGCCGAGGCTCCAACGCTGTGTCCCCTCAAACTTTCTGCTCTGATAGTCACCAGCAGCAGGCGTTACAGGCTGGCGTGTGAGTACAGAAGGCCTGACGTGCTTGGCCCACTGCCTCGCCGAGTTACCAGCTGAGAGCAATAAATCATGAGGACGGCGGGGCCGGGCTGACGATCCGGGACACTACAATGTATGGAAATGAGAGGTTTTATCGTTCTTAATAAGAGCAATCTTTGGATTATATTGTTTGCACACTCAGCCAACCTAGTGTTTTCAGTGTATTTTTGGCACATATAACTTGACGAAAGCATTTAAAAATGATCCTTAACTAGCCAACTATCTCCTAAATTTATTATCTTCAGTGCTTTGTGATAATCACATAGATAATTTTAATGGAAGATTAATGTAATAATCAAAAGATAAAAACGCCCTTTGGTCTGCCATTAGCTGGTTAATATGCTGTGGCTTAAAACTTGCACAATTTTATGCACTACAGAGTGTTTCACTTTCAGTGCGTTTTACAGCTTAAGGCATAAAACTATAGGGAGTTTTCATGGTCAATAAAGCCACAGCCTCCATCACTCGATCACAAGAAGAACCCAATTTGAAGAGACCAATGATTCCTCTGAGATTCATCTCGAAGCCTGCAGAATTAGGGACCACACATGGCTTAGCTCGATGGTGGCTGGGGTTGGAGCCGAGGCTCTGCCTTTGCACATTCCGCGGCCTTGGGCCTCTGTCTCCTCATCTACAGAATGGGGATAACAATGTCTACACTCTGCAGGGCAACAGTGAAGACTGAACAGTTACATAAGACATCTTGTATGCAGTTGGTGTTCAATAAATGGGAGACATTAATATTTCTACATGGGGGAAAAACATGACGGGATAAAATCACTCGATGGAGAGTTGCCTGTTCATAACTGTTTCTTGGACCTTGGCTTCTGGCCCTTATCTTCTTTAATTTCCATCTAAAGCTCCCGTTTTATGTCAAACTCCTGAATTCTAACATGCATTATTTGAGTCTAAGACTGACTCCTGGAAGAGCCTCTGGTGGAAACATTTCTGCAAACTCTGGGACACAGGGCTGGGGCCTCAGTCACTTGGTATTGGTGCAAAGCTCAGACACTGTGGGGATGGCAGAGAAGGCTAAGTATTTAAATTGCTATAAAAATCAGAGACAGAAAAAGTGAAATTTAATCTTCCATCAGGATCATGACCATTAGCTCTCTAAGTAAATCAGGCCTGGGCACGCTGTGACTCTCCTGGAGTCTCGAGCTTGATGCAATATTTCTACAAACATTTTCATACGAAAACAGACATTTCAGGGGAGGCGACAGGCCTCCGGGACTTAGCAGAAAAGCATCTGCTTCGAGGGAGCATTTGGTCCTGTAAAATGATTTCTCTCCACTTGCTCTTGCACAGCCTCATACTGAAGTCATAAACCTGTGTTTCTGTCATCAATCTGCTGTTGTGAAAATTATTTTGATGTCAAACACAGGATTATAATTTTACTAGAATCCTTCTCAAGTCTTGAATATTTTAATGCCGGCTATAAAAAAAAGGCCAGCCCCTGATGGGGTAATGGAATATTTCTTTACCTGGCCCCCGAACACTGAGCAAGTCCCTGTGCTGTCTGGTGACAATCTGGCAAGTAACTCTTAGCTCGCTGGTTTCCAGCACTGCAGGCAGGCCCTGTGTCCCTACTGCCTGGTCCCCCAGCAGTGTTATCCTTTTCATTTTCATCCACTACATTTGGAAATCTTTTGTAGCCATGAGGGCTTGGCCTCCAAATGTCTCTGCAAAATAATGCCATTTGGTTGAAACCTCTCCTTCAACTCCTCAAGGGTACACACATCCAGGGGGTTAGGAGCACACGTTCTAGAAGCTGCCAAACCTGGGGTCAGGTCCAGTTCTGCCAGTCATGGTCCTGGCTAAGTTTCTTTGTTTGAGCTAGTTTTCATCTAGGAAATGGGAAGAATTTTCCATTACTGCCTCGCAGAACCACGAAGGTTCTGTGAAAGAGGCTCAGCTCAGGTCCTGTACTCTGCAATCCCTCAGTACAGCTTGGCTACTTTTTAAAAATTTTATTTATTTTAGAGAAAGCTGAAGAGAGAGCATGAGCAGGGGGAGAGGCAGACAGCGAGGGAGAAAGAGAATCCTAAGCAGACTCCCCGCTGAGCAGGGAGCCCAATGTGGGGCTCGATCCCAGGACCCTGAGACCATGACCTGAGCTGAAGTCAAGAGATGGACGCTTAACCAACTGGGCCGCCCAGGCGCCCTCAGCTTAGCTCCTTCCATTATTATTACTTGCTGGCTTTTACTCTCAAGAGGAGATTGAATACTCATCTACGTGGGTTTACCCTACCTCATTTGATCTGTGTTCTAGCAGCCTTTGCTGGGGTGGGGCGGTGCACCTGCTATGATCTCCACTTTACAGGTAGAGACACTGAGGCCCTGAGGTGATGTGACGAGCTAGAGTCACACGGCTACTGGTGGGGAAGGCCCCTTGGCCTGTAAATGCCGCTCTGTTGAAGCAAGCAGCTCGGCCGTTTCTACCTGTTCTGTCTGTGTAAGACTCCGCCTGAGGGAAGGGTTCTCGGTTTGGAAGTCTGAACACCACCAGTGCAGGGCAACTCCGAGTGTGGTGCACGGACCGGCAGCCTGGGCGGCACCCGGGAGCTTCTCAGGGACGCACCGTCCCGGGCCCCACCCCAGCCCCGCAAACCGGCAAGGCCCCAGGGGAGCTTTTCTCAGCCTGTCCCCACTTTGCAAGGTTCTGTGTGACCCGGCCTTCCTGCCTGCTCTGCTCCAGCCACACAGGCCTGGGTACAGCCCCTGGCCTCTCGTGCTCGCTCTGCCTCTCCGTCCAAGGTGCTTTTTCTCTCTCCTCACCTGGTAAAACCTGTGCTTTTTCATCCATCCTTCAGGGTTCAGCTCTCCCTGCACCTCGCCCCGCCTCCCCCTCTGTCAGTTCACCTTTTCTACATCCACGTGGCACCTTTGTGACTGCTTAACAATCTCCTTGTATTGTAACGTTTCATGTCTGTCTCCTCTGACAGAGGCAGAGCTTTCTGGCGGCAGGGCCTGGGTCTGTCCCTGCAACGTCCCAGGGACTAGGCTGGCACAGAGAAGGTTCTCAGTGAGCACTGCTGAGACATGGTAACATACCATTGTAGCATAAAGATGAATACGTGTAGAACAGGTTGCCAAAATGATCCTGAATACATTAAGTGTCTTTACCCAATAACAACAATTTCCTCTGAGTCCATTCCAGGGGCCTTGAGGAGCTCCCGACAATGGATGGGAGGAAGCTGAAGGGGGTCCTGGTTTGGCTGAATCGGGAGAAGGGCAGCTGACCTGTGGTGTGGCCCTGGGTATGGGTGCTCCCCACCTGGGTGACCAGAAGGCAGCTCCTGCTCTGCAAACCGGGCCCGGGAGCCTTGTCCAGTGCCGGGAGGAGGCGGCTGCTGCCAGCCCGAGACTCTGGGGCCTGGCCCGAGGAGGAGCACTCACCTTGAGCACGATTTCGTTGACAGTAGCAGCGTCAGATTCGAAGTAGAGGTGCTTATAGTCGTGATTGCTTAGATACGTGAGTTTAAATATTGCGTGACCTGGAGAGAGACAAAGAGAGAAAAGGCAGCATTGAGGGGGTTCTGGTGAGTTCCCCTTGGGGAGGCCCCTACATGTTCTCCCCTTGGCGTTCCAGTTCAAGCGAGAGCAAGTGGAGGCGGTGAGGCCGACTGTTCCCGGGGGCAGTTCATTTTTCTCATCACAGGCCAGGGAGAAAAAGGACAGTGGGGGAAAAAAAAGCAAATGGCTAGTTAGCTCCCATTCCACTGAGTGTGTTCAGGGCAACGCCACATTAGGAAGGCTTTACCGAACGACTTCTAGACAATGAGTACATGGAAAAGGTGGTATTTTTAAGGTAGGCCATTAACTCCATATTATTACTCTAAAAATAAAATAACTGTGCTTAAAGGCGAATAAATGAGCAACAGGAAGGGCAAAGGCTGCTGGTAATGCTATCACGGGGCTTCTCCATGGTCCTGGCGACTGCGGGCTAGTGGAGTCCTGGTCTCGTGACCCTGCCTGGAAGCTGCTCCTGGGCCTCCCGTCATTTCTACCCTAGAAGGATGGCACCTCACACGGCTGTCCGACCTCAGGGGGTCAGATCTCTGAACACACACCTCTCTCCCAGAACCAAATTATTTCAGGCCCCTTTCCCACCACCTTCAGAGTAACCTTGTCATTTCTGGGACCGCTTCTGGCCCAGCCCCTCTCACTTCATCTCACTCCCACGCACAGACCGGCCCATGGTACTGCACACCCCCACCAGCCTCGGCCTGACATGTCCTCTCTCACTGACCTGTCTGGAAAAGGGCTGCCGATCTTGGGTGCCTCAGCTCACCTGCTACCTCCTTGGGTAAGTCTTCATAGCTATACTTCTAGGCGCCCTTCTCAGGAGGCCTCCCATACCATATGTGGCCTGTCAAAGAAACCTGCTTACTATGTCACAACACCTGCAGACAGGTGCCACGTGCCTGTCCTTTGGGCCAGACATGCCAATCAGATTCCCTCTTCTAAACAGATACGGATGCCAGCCTGTCTTCAGTCCCAAGTGAAGCCCTCCCTGACCCACCAGTACATGCTGCCCTCGAGGTATGGGAGACCCTGTGGCCCTCCAAGAAAGTCTTCTTTCTCCTTAAGCTATTTTGAAGTTGGTTTCCATTACCGGCAACCAAATGAGCAATGCTTCCGAGAGACATGTAGTCAGTGCTCAGCAAAGTTCCCAGACTCGGGAGCAGCTGCTGACACCCTCCCGCAGACAGCCTCAGAAGCAACCTTCCCGAGTCTGCTCTGCAGACCTCAGGGCTGGTGAGATTAAGCATATCCTTTCTAATAGGCCTTCTCATCTGTTTTCCTTTTAATTGAAGTAGCACTGGTCATAGTTATTAATTAATAATATATCACCCATATTACTGTAAGTTCACCTCTTTCCCGGAGAAATCTTCTTGGGGACTTTATTTACAGTAGCTAATTCTTCAGATCTCCAAAAATAAACTGATATATGTTGTACGTTTGTGGCCCGAAAAGTTGAGCTGCTGGTATTTTATCCTGGAAACATCATTATGATATACTAATTGTGACTATAAATTCTATATTGAAAAATTAGCTAATAATTTCTGAAAAACCTCACTTTCAGTCACTTGACAAATTTAGCCTGATTCTAAATCGTGGTACTAAAATGTTAGAATTCTTGGCCAGAAGCTAATCATCCTGTTAATATGTAAATTACTTGCTTCTGATAAGAAAGTGAATCTCACATACATAGATCTGTATGTACGTGTGTGTTCCTTTATTTTCACAGGACCCATTCTGGAAGAGGAGTCTTGTTGGTGATATCGCTGTGCAGAGGAACAATGAGGTTATCTGTTGGCCATGCTGTGGCCAAGCAGGGACATCCATGAAGGTCACAGGGCAGTGAAGGACAAACAGAGACCTGCCCTCCAGGAGGCCTGCCCATGACACCTGCCCGTGACAGACACAGACACCAGGGCCTGGGGCTAAAAAGGACCAGAAGGTCTCAGGGAGGCCCGTAGACCTGAAGCTTCAGGGTTCACTGACCACTCTGATAAGGGATCTCATGGACTGTCTAGGCCACCTGCTCCCACTCGTCACTGACAAAACCAAACCAAACCTCAAGATGTTAGACCATGTTTTGCCCAAACAACTGAGATGCTACTAAAAATCTTTTCTGCACTCTTTAGGTCGAGCCAAACCTATACGTAGCATATGTGATATGCAGTCTCACTGGCCTGGGGAGCCTCTGGAAACCCTGACACCTGTCCTCTTGGGATCACACTGCCTGTGGAGTATACCGACCGTGGGCTTATAGAGGGGAGGTCCGCAGCTCATCTGCACCAGAGTCACATGAAAAACAAAAAGAAAACACCCCAAGTCAAGTCTCCTGAAAGGCTGCATACTTGGGCCAGGTGAGCACAAGCATACTAACATCTGCATTTTGCTGCGTGTGTTCCTTGCCTGTCCCTGGTGCTCATTCCAGAGCCCCAAGGAAGAGTGAAAGGATGATGAAGAGTCCACCACTTACCATCTCTCTGAAGCCTCTGATTTATTTGTCTTTTCCAGAGAAAGCATTCACGTCACAGAGAGACGAGAACACTGAGAATGTTATCTGGAGGACCTGTACTTTAATTTCAGTGAAGCAGCCCTTTTGTGATTATTACAGAGCCACAGATGTCAGTAACTGGGATAAGGTATGGTGAGATAGTGACAGCATATAGCCCTTTCATACACTGTGGCAGAAGTTTCGAGGGATAGCTCTGGTGAAATCAGCGGGCACGGTTTCACCCATACTGGAGCCATGGGACATGGGGCAGACTCAAACCAACGGAGAGTTTTTGCTATGAGGACTCTGCACTCACTCCAGGGATCCCTTCTGCTTGGTGGCCAGAAGGGCAGTTTTACTCTGTTCAGGCCCTGCCAGAAGCACAGGCTTAGGCAAGGGCCAGAGGAATGAACAGAGTCAAGAACAGTGAGAGCCAAGAGGGTGCTAAGAGCAGGTCGCTGCTGTGGAGACCGCAGGGGGAGGTGGTGGCCCAGGCAGGGAAGGGTCAGCAGAGTTTCTTGGAGGAGCTGATACTGGAGCAGTCTTAAAGGAGGATGGGGAGTGAGCCGGGTAAGGGTAGGGGTGGAGAAGGATGCAGCAGGGTCAGGGCAAATGTCCAGGGGCAGGAAACAGCAGGTGTCTGGGGAGATCCCAGGAAAGTCACATGCAGTGGGCAGGCAGGGGGCAGGGCACAAAGAACTGGGAATGCCAGCGTCACCAGCTGAGGGAGCCCCTTGTGGGTTGTAAAGCTGAGCAGTAAAGGAAATGGTCAAACTGTGCTTTTGGGGGTTCTCCCTGCCTCCCCAGGGCCAGGAGGCAGGGAAACCAGCTGCCACAGTCACCCAGGTAGGAGTGTATGAGGTTTTGAGCTGGGCAGACGCAAAAAGGAGGCTGAGAAAGGGACTGACTTGAGAACTGTAGAGAAGATAACATTGGCCAGACTTGGGGATTGTTTTACGACAGAATAACAGTTAATAAGCAGGATTCACACTTGCGTAATTTCACCCAGTCCAAAACCTATATAACAAGTTGGGTGACTTCTTGCTGGAAATGAATCTACCAATAAACGTGAGTCATACATGCTACGTGGCAAATTTCCCCCAGAGGTGGAAGCAGGGAAGAAGGAATCACTGGCTTTTCAACATCGACTAAACAGGCTGAAAACAGAATAAGAAACTCTGTTATCATACACTTTATCAGCCTTAGGCACCTCCAGGCTCACCTTACATAAGGGAGGAAAAGGGGGCAAATGACCTCCCCAGCTGCAACCTACCAGGGCATCTGTCCTGGGATGTTAGAGGGAATCTGAGCTGGTCAGGTTATCCCTGACAATTCAAAGAACGTCAGTTTTCATGGGGAGGGGGATGCCATAGGGGCAAAGTGTCTTCGTAAAAATGTCAGTTGAGAAAAAAGTATGATTGAAAAGAAAATGCAAAATCTAGTATTTCAGTTAGTCTGAGTTACTTTGCTTGTATTGTTATATTCTATTTGGAAACCAAGGCATGACAAGGGCCTGGGAAGCAGAGGGGGAAAGTGTAAGCTCTGGACTCAGGCTGAGGATGAAATTTCAGCTCCGCTATGTTCCAGCAGTGGGACCTGAACAAGGCACTGTCCCCATAGGCGCCCAGGTTTGCCCTTGGGTGTCTCACGAGGCACCGAGATATAGCAGGGCGCAATGGGTGGTGGCAATCATTCTTACAACCGTGATGGAAGATATCTGAACAGAAAATCCTCATGATTTTGAAGACCTGAGCCGCCTTTGAGCATATTTGCTTTTAGTGTTGTAGGATAAAATGCAATATAACGGGGCATAGAATGGGCATCTAAGCACTGGTCACATGCTCAGGGCAGACACGATAACTATACATTTGCTTCTGAACACGAAATGGAAATCTGGATATGTAAAAATGGACTTACATTACATATTTTTTTTCCAAAATAAAACAGAGTAGATGGAATGTAACACTGAACAGAAACTACTCAGCAGCACAAATGTCAGAAGTGGAGACGCTGGAATTCATGCCCTAATTTCCATCCTGTGTTACGGATTTTAACTTAAATAAGAAGCTATGCCGAAACAACAGCATTTGGGGGAAATGACTAGAGATCATTCCGAAAAAGCTGCTGATGTCACACGATGGGCCAGCGTAAGCAAAGAGGGGTGGAAGCTTCCATCCGCCTGCTAGAAGTGCTCCCAGATTTCCTCCGCACTCGGACCGGAGATTATGATTTGAAGGAGCACGGCCGGTGGTAGGCAATGACTGGTCAAGCTGTGCTTTTCAAATGGACCTGCGTCTGCCTTTGTCTAAAATGCCTCACGGAAGCCAAAAATAAGTTTCCTTTTTTCCTTTTCAACCAAAAAACGCCCCACTTTTTAAAAAACTTACTAAAAACTTAGAAGTGAGAGGAAAAACCTCCACACTCTACCCACAGAATATCAATACTTGGCACAATGATTTCCACGATCTCTATTCATTCCCACACGTCTGTTTTCACATAGCCGTAATCTGATTACACACCAAAATTTGGTGGTTTTTTTTTTTTTAGTTAACATTTTACCATAGCCCTTTCCATATTGCTACATAGTCTCTACAACCACGTTTTTCAACGTGCGTTCTTTTGCAACAAGTGGGTGCGTGCCAAGGTTCATGCTCTCACGGGCATTTAAGATATTTATAAAATCGCCAGTATTACAATAAAGCTATGAAAAACATCTTTGAGGATTTGGATTACTTCTCAATTCCTTTATATCAGGCATGGATGCCTTTAAAACTTTTTTTTTTAAAGAAGAGCACTCTAATTTTATTGAGAAGGATACACTTCTTTTTTTATATTGTGGTAAAGTTTACCATTCAGGCATTAAGTGTAAACTTAAATTGTATTAAGTGCGTTGACAATGTTCTACAACCACCACCACTATCCATTTCCGAAAGTTTTTCATCACCCAGGACACTGTACTTACTAAATAGCAGTGTTCCTTTCTCCCTTCTCCTGGCTGCTGGTAACCTCTATTTTACTTTCCGTATCTAGGAGTTCGTCTATTCTAGGTGACAAATATCGTGGTATTTGTCCTTTTGTGTCTGGCTTATTTCATTGAGCATGGTTTTCAAGGTCCATCCGTGTTGTGTACCACGTATCAGAATTTCATTCAAGGCTGAATAATATCCCAGTTTATGTATCTACCACATTTTGTTGATCCATTCACCTGCAGGTGGACGGACATTTGAGTTGTTTCTACCTTTTGGCTCTTGGGCACAGCGGTGCCGTGAACACTGGTGTGTAAGTATCTATTTGAGCCTCTGCTTTCCGTTCTTCTGGGCATATACCCAGAGTGGAACTGGCCGACCATATGGTAATTTTACGAGCCAAACTGTTTTGTGCACTGGCCGCGTCGTTTCACATTCCCACCAGGATTCCACGAGGGTTCTAACTTCTCCACATCATCATCACATTTATTCTTTTCTTTTTTTCTTTAATAACAGCCATCCTAATGGGTATGAAGCAGTATGTTGGTGTGGTTTTGATTTCCCTGATGACTAATTATGTTGAACATCTTTTCATGTGCTTACTGGCCATTTGTATATCTTCTTTGGAGAAATGTCTATTCGAGTCCTTAGACCACTTTTGAATTGGGTTGTTTCTGAGGAAACTGAGTTTTAAGGCATTTATAATTTGTATTTGTATTGTCCAAGAATGTAAGTGGCAGAAACAGGATTCAAACTCTATTCAACCCCTTGCTGTCTTTACAATTCCAAAAGGCCTCCTTGCAAATCAGTGCATCTCAGCCAAAATTCACTCTGCCTGCCACTGTGGACTCAAACAAAGAAGGAAAACAAACATTTATAAATTCTAACAGCTGCTACGAATGGATACGTTTTAAAACTGGGTGTCCAGGGTCTGATCTCTTCTGGTTCCTCTGGCCTGGAAGGAAGTGGAAAGCTGTTATTGGAATTCTTGGGGAAACAAATGGGAACACAGAGCTGTACCCTTCTGTAGACCCTAGAGGAAAGCATGGGCTGGAACTCTCTGGTTTCCAGGCTGAAAACCCCGTCTGGATCCAGCCTCCACTCTAAGCAGCAGTTCTGTGCTGCCTGCAGGAGCTTCAGGTCAATGTAATTCAACTGGCAAAGGCTGGCATCGGTTCCCCAGCACTCCTACAGTGGCAGAGGCCTGGGGAACTATAATGACCTCTTTGACCTTTAGAGCAGGGGCTGAGTCTGACCTACTTACGTTCTGCCTGCATCTTTCAAACCTTCTCTCTCTCTCTCTTTGGCTCCTTCCTATAAACATAATTAAAGCTCTCTGATTATAAAAACTCCCATGGCAATGTGATTCCCCTCCTTCCTCTAATTTATTGAAAACATTCTTGCTAAGGTCACTGCGACCTTTGAGAGACCCAGTAGCTACTTCTCAGCTTTTAGTTTGCTTGGCTTCTCAGCTGTATTTGATACTTCTCCCTGAGCTCCTCTCTTCCCTGGATTTCCACTGAACCACAGTTACCTGATCCTTCAGTAGACTTCTCCAGCCAATCTGCTTCTCATACGTCTTTTGTGATCCTGTCCTTCATCTGTCCCTTAAAAGATAGTCTTCCCAGTGTCCTGTGCTTGACCAGTGTTCCTTCTAACTCTGCATAGCTTCTCTTCCAGGTTTGCCCCTTAGGTTTTAATTACTACTCACGTTGATGATCCTGAAGCAGAAATCAGGCCTGGACCTCTCTCCAGAGTTTCAGAGCCAGCCACTGAGCACCGCTGACATCTTCACCTGCCAACAGTGCAGCATGTCTGGAATCGATGTCAACATTTCCCTTTAAATCAAAAGCTGTTCCAGGCATCCAGTCTCCTAAGTAGTTCTCACATATTCATCTTCTGCTCCCTTCCATCCTGTGGCCACAGCCCTCTCCCAGGTCCTGACCATCTACTGTCTCCTCTCTGGTTTTCCTACTTTTGATCATGACTTCTTCAGATCCAAACATCTACCCACAGGAGTCATCCTTTTGTAACACATATCTGGTCACGTCACTCCCCTAAAACCCTGTGTGGCTTCTTTTCCTGTTGTCCTCACAATAAAGTCCAAATTTCTTAAGATGATTTTCAAGACCCTCGATTAGCGGTTCTCAAACTTTGGTCCCAGAATCGCTTTACATCACAAACATTACTGAGTAGCCCAAAAAGCTTTTGTTTGTGTGAATTATATCAATATTTATTGCATTAGAAATCAAAACTGAGAAATTTTAAAAATATTTAATTCATTAAAAATAACCATAAACCCATTACAAGTTAATATAAACAATGTATTTTTTTAAATGGAAAAACCCTGATATTTCCCCAAACAAAAAGTTTAATGAGTGGAATTATTTTACATTTTTGAAATCTCCTTAATATTAACAGAAAACATCTGGATTATCCTATCTGCTTCTGCATTTGGTCTGTTGATCATGATACACTATTTTGGCTGAAACATATGAAAGAAAGCCTGCCTCACATTGATATGTTTTTGGAAAAGGGAGGCATCTTTTAATATTTGTCTTTGCAAATATTCCTTTTTCTTTGACATTATGTCAAACTTGGTACATGGTAGTTTCCTAAAGAGTAGGTGCAATATGGAATCTAAAACCACATTAATAAACTCGCTGTATTCTATTACATTAAAATCCATTGGTCTGTCTGGCACTATTTTGGTTTGTTTTTGTTTTGTCTTGTTTTTGCTCTGGCACTTTGAACGAATCTTTTACTCTTGAAGGATTTTGTAACATCATGCAGTCGTCTGGAAAATACTGGTTCACAGAGTTATGCAAGTCTTCCAAATGTGGACACATTTCATTATGCAGGAAGTATCACAGAAGAAATCCCATTTATTAATATGACCACTGACCTCATCAGAAAAGTCTTTAAGCTATGAGAAACCAAGCCCAGTGACAGATACAAGCTTTCCAAAATTCTAATTGTCACCTGAAATCTTGAATTTCATCATTGGCTTCAAATATTATCACTTGTTTTCCTTGAAGTGAAGGGCTTCCCTCCTTCATTTTCAGGAAAATGTCTGCTAAATACTCAAATTGAAAGAACCATGGTTTCTTAGCTTTTTTCAAGTAAAAGTGGTGTTCCATGAAATAAATGGATAAATGGCTAGTTCAGCTTGCAACTCAAACAACCATATGAGTGCTTTTCCTTGAGATAAGTATCCTACTCCCATATGCAGCAGAAATGCTTATGTGTACTTCAGGAAATGAATTAAGAACAATGGTCTGGGGCGCCTGGGTGGCTCAGTCGTTAGGCATCTGCCTTCGGCTCAGGTCATGATCCTAGGGTCCTAGGATCGAGCCCCGCATCGGGCTCCCTGCTCTGCTGGGAGCCTGCTTCTTCCTCTCCCACTCCCCCGCCTGTGTTCCCTCTCTCGCTAGCTCTCTGTCAAATAAATAAATAAAATCTTAAAAACAAAAACAATGGTTTATGGAGTCTTTTGATTCTCCGATTGATGTGCGAGTTGTTCTAACAAAATCATATGGCAATTCAGTAACCAAGTACTGGTTGAGTTTTACCCTTAGCTTTTAGAGGGAGAGAGACAAGAAACAAGTTTTGTATATGGACATTCTTCCAGTTTGTGACAAAAAGTTTGAATTTCCAAGTACCCTTGGGAGGCTAAATTACAACACATGAAACCCCATCTATCCAGAATCCTTAGAGCAGACAGCTAGTGTGAGCTTTGTGGAAAAAAACCCTTTTTCAATTTTAAGCATTAAAATGTTGTATTACAAAATTTCCTCCTGAATTAGAGTATAAGGAAAATAAAATTACTGTGTTATGTTCATTTTTATAGGTACAGAATATGACGATTTCCTCAGGGTTGCAGAAGGCTCTATGTCCTGCCACGAAATAGTTACATGCTGCCATACTACTCTTACTGAGTTCTCGGATTGCTTTTTAATAGTTTTTTGTTTCAGGGTTTTTTGTTTTTTTTTTTTTTTGAGAGAAAGAGCATGAGGTGGGGGAAGGTCAGAGGGAGAAGCAGGATCCCCGCTGAGCGGGGAGCCGGATGCAGGACTTGATCCTGGGACTCCAGGATCATGACCTGAGCCGAAGGCAGTCGCTTAACCAACTGACCCACCCAGGCGCCCCTGTTTTGTTTCAGTTTTGGTCAAATCTTGTAAGTTTGCACTTCTCATTGTCTTTATTGTCATCCTTTCTCTCCCTCTTCTAATTTTCCACATTTAATATCCCTTAGGATGAAAAACCAGATAATCAAGCATGGTTGAAATTTGTTAAAAAAGAAGACTTTAGGGGCACCTGGGTAGCGCAGTCATTAAGCGTCTGCCTTCGGCTCAGGGCATGATCCCAGGGTTCTGGGATTGAGCCCCGCATCAGGCTCCTCCGCTGGGAGCCTGCTTCTTCCTCTCCCACTCCCCCTGCTTGTGTTCCCTCTCTCGCTGGCTGTCAAATAAATAAAATCTTTAAAAAAAAAAAAAAAAAGAAGAAGACTTTATAGAGTCTGAGTTGGGGCCAGGGATACTCTTCCATCAAAGCAGCACAGAAGTTTATGTGCCTTGGCTTCATGTCAGTGGCAGAGAGAATATAAACCTCTCTTACTATTTATACAGACGGCCATTGAACATGGGTTTGAACTGTGTGCATTTACTCATTCTTAGAGTTTTTTCAGTAGGCATATAAACTTATGGTATCAACAAATACAGTAGAGTATTATAAATGTATTTTCACAAGTAATTCTTATGATTTTATCATTTTCTTTTCTCTAGCTTACTTTATTGTAGAATACAGTAATACATATGACGTACAAAACGTGCTGATCCACTGTTTATGTTATCAGTAAGGCTTCTGGTCAACTATAGGCTATTAGTTAAGTTTTGGGGGAGTCAAAAGCTATACATAGATTTTTGACTACATGGGGGTCAGTGCCCCTAAAGCCCCACGTTGTTCAACTTTGGACAAGTTATGTAACTTCTTTGAGTCCCAGTATCCTCAATACTTTAAAATAGGAATAACCTTGGCCGCATAGCCTTGTTGCTAAGATAAAATCAACAATTCTAGAATTCTGTAATAAATGCATATAAAACCTCACCAGAGCTGTTGTAAAAATTAAATGGTGCATATAAAGCATGTGGCACACTGACTGGTACGTGGTAGGTTTCCTTTGTCTCTTCACTTCCACTCTCTAAGACAAGCAAACCTTTCCTGAAAAGGACCAGACAGTAAATATATTAGGCTTTGCAGGCCAAGAGCAAAATTAAGGACATTTCATAGATATTTATGAGCAAAAAATGTCCAAATTTCTTTTTGCCAAAATTAGAAATATAATAGTTAAATGCATTTTTTGGCAGGTGTAATATAGGTCTACTAAAGAGAAGGACAGAATTTTTTCAAGGTGGTAGATAACTCTGCTTAAATGGAATTCAAGGTTAGTGTTCCCTATCATCAAATCAATCGCAAATGTTCACCTGTAAAAACCATTCTTAGCTCACAGGTGGTAGGCTAGATTTACCTTTGGGCCACAGTTTGCCAATCCCCACTCAAAGAGGCCTCTCTTATTTCCTTTTTCTTGGTTCATTCTCTGCAGTTGCTAATAATGACATTTTGAGTGCTCCTTGTGTAGATCTGGGTTTCGATCTGGGATTTCCCCCCCTCCAGCCTTTAGCCTTTCTTATAGTGAAGGTTTAATGGCAACACATTCTTTCATCTTTTGAGTGTCTGAAAATGTCTTTATTTCACCTTCATTTCTGAAGGATATTTTCATGGAATATAGAATTCTAGATTGACAGATTTTCTTTTAGCACTTTAAGAGCTGTCACTCCATTGTCTTCTGGATCGCATTATTTCTGATGAGAAGTCAGCAATCATTCTTATCTTGGTTTCCCTGGCTGTTCTTCTTCTTCTTCTTCTTTTTTAAGATTTTATTTATTTGAGAGAGAGAGAGAGTGCAAGAGAGAACGAGTGGGGGGAGGGGCAGAGGGAGAAGCAGACTCCTTGCAAAGCCAGGAGCCTGATGTGGGGCTTGATCCCAGGACCCTGAGATCATGACTTGAGCTGAAGGCAGATGCTTAACTGACTGAGCCACGCAGGTGCCCCCACTTTCCCTTTTTAAAGATTTATTTATTTGAGAGAGACAAAGAGAGACAGTGAGCACGAACAGGGGGAGGGGCAGAGGGAGAGAGATAATCTCAAGCAGATGCCTCACGGAGCTTGGAGTCAGATGCAGGGCTCAATCCCACAACCTTGAGATCATGACCTGAACAGAAATTAAGGTCAGACGCTAAAGCAACTGAGCCACCAGGTGCCCCTCTCTGGCTGTTCTTAAGATTTTTCTCTTTATCACTGGTTTTCAGCAATTTCATTATGATGTGCCTTGATGTGGTTTTCTTAGTATTTATCCTGTTTGGCCTTCACTAGTCTTCCAAAATTGGTGGACTGGTATTTTAAATCAAATCTGGAAGAGTTTTCTCCTCCATCCCTGAAACTTAAGTTACCTGTTATTAGAACACTTGATATTATTCCACAGTCTGTTCTTCTCATCAATTTTTTGTCTCTGTGCTTCAGTCTGAATAGTTTTATTATTCTATCTTAAAGTTTACTGATTGTGATAGGCAGATTCTGAAGTGGCCCCAATGACCCCATCTCCTGCTTTTCATACCTTGTGTCATCTCCTTGTCTTGTGTGTGGGCTAGACCTAGTGACTTACTTTTTTTTTTTTAAGATTTTATTTATTTGAGAGAGAGAGAGAGAGCGAGTGAGCTCAAGCAGGCAGGGAGGGGAAGAGGGTGTGGGAGAAGCAGACTCCTCACTGAGCAGGGAGCCTGACATGGGGCTTGATCCCAGGACCCTGGGATCATGACCTGAGCTAAAGGCAGATGCTTAACCAACGGAGCCACCGAGGTGCCCCTAGTGACTTACTTCTGATGAATAAAATTCAGCAAAAGTGTATTTCTAAGCCACTTCTAAGGTTAGGTTACAAATGACCGTGACTTGTTCCTTGCTAGTACTTTCTTATTCTTGGTTATTTTGTTGAAGCCAGCTGCCATATTGTGAGCTCACCTATGGAGAGGACTATGTGGCAAGGAACTGAAGGCGTTCCCAAAGAACTGAACTCTGCCGTCAGCTACTCAGGGAGCTTAGAAGCAGATCCTACCCCAACTGAACCTTGAGAAGATTGAACTGACTGAAACCTCGGGAGAGACTCTCAGCACCCAGCTAAGTTGTGCTGGATTCCTGACCACAACACTGTGGGGTAATACATGCTATTGTTTTAAGCCACCAAGTTTTGGGGCAATTTGTTATACGGTAATAGGTAACTAACACACTGACCTTTTAAACTGATTTCCTAATCTGGTCGCATCAGTGTTGATTCAGGTATTGTATTTCTCAGCTCTGGAGTTTTCCTGTGGTTCTTTTTTTAGTAGTTTCCATTTCTCTTGAGTTCTTGTTTTCCTTTAACTCTTTAAACACATTTATAATAGCTATTTTAAAAGTACTTACCTGCTAATTCTGTGATCCCTACCATTTCTGGCTATTTCTTTTGATTGAATTTTCCCCTAGTTACAGGACACATTTTCCTGCTTCTTTGCATATCTGGTAATTTCTTACTGAACGCTGGACACTATAAACATTACATTGTGGGTTGTTTGTCTTCTGTCATCATCCTTCAGAGAATATTGGGCTTTATTCCAACAGCCAGGTAATTTACTTGTGGATCATTGTGATCTTTTTAGGACTCACTTTTTTTTTTTTTTAAAGATTTCTTAACATATTCATTTGAGAGAGAGAGAATGAGTGAGAGCATGAGCAGTGGGGAGGGCCAGAGGGAGAGGGAAAAGCAGACTTTCTGCTGAGCAGGGTGCTGGACACGGGGCTTGATCCCAAGACCCTGGGATCATGACATGAGCTGACGGCAGATGCCTAACTGACTGAGCCCCCCAGGCACCACTTTTTAGGACTCCTTTTAAAGCTCTATTGGGAAATCACTATATTGTACACCTGAAACTAATGTAACACTGTATGTTAACCAACTGGAATTAAAATAAAAACTTAAAAAAAAAAGCTTTATTAGGCAAGGATTGGAGTAGTTATTAATCTAGGACTAGTTTAACCTTACTCCTAAGATATGGCCTTTGTGGAGTCACTGCTATATGCCCTGGAAGCTCCCTTCTGGTTGGCCAGAACTCCAGAGTATAGCGCCCTAGTACCTGTGCTTTGACCAGACTTGTGAGGTCCCACTGTAGGCATGCACAGCTTAGTATACAACGGAAGATTTGAGAGCTTCTTTCTGGAGCTTTTTCTCAGTGTGGCTCCCTACTCTTGCACTTAATTTATTGTAAATTTCAGCCTCCTCCAACTCTGATTTCTGTCTCTGAGCTTGGTGAGCCTGCTGTACTCTCCTTGGGAAACCCTGAAGAAAGCTGAAGTGATAGTAAGTCTCACCTCATTTGTTTCCCTTCTCTCAGGGCTCACAGTCCTGTACTGCCTGTTTTCCAGTGTCTGAGAACAGTTTCTTACATTTTGTACAGTTTTCCAGTCATTCATGATCGAAGGGCTAATCTGGTAGCAGTTAGCCTGTCCTGGAAGTTGCCTATGGGAATCTTGTAAGCAACACACACTTTGATTTTAATGAAAGAATGGCTTACTTTTTCCATGTCTGTGAGAAGAACTTAAAATCTAAGCACCCCATTTATTTATTATGAAAACACAATTTGGAGCTTGGCAGGAGGCAAGGGAAACAGATTTTTCCTATCATTTATCCAGCTGAGAAATCTTTCACACAGTTTTTCAGTAGGGAACAGTCTCTGCCCTTAGCCTCTTCTCCAGTAGGATCTCTTCTGATGTTAAAATCAGGAAAGAAAAATTTTGAAGAAATGGTAATCAAAATCTGGGAAAATATAAATGTATACAAATTTTCCATGATACCTGTTTTGTTATTATGGGTCTATAATGCCCAAGTCAACAATTAAGCAAAAGCTTAATAGCAAAAAAAAAAAAAAGGGGGGGGGCTTTTTCCAGGAGGAAAAAAAGCTGATACCTCAAAATGTTTTCTACTCTAACAAATATCAACATTCTAACTGACACAAACATATTCTTTGTTCATTCATAAGTTCTAGGGAAAAACAAAGAAGGTTTACAGAGAAGATAATGAAAACCCACCGAGAATCTCAGCACCAGACAATTTTCCTCAGAAACATAGATATTTTTACATGTTATGTAGTTAGCAAACATGCCCCCCGACACCTCCTATGAGCGACTATAGTATGTGATAATGAATATGGGAGATGTGTTGTTCTTATCATCTGTCTGGGGCTCAGAGTAGAATCTCCTGCCTCCTAAATTCATAGAGAGTTGACCTTCCTGAGACCACACTCTGTACCGAAGCACATCTTTTCCATGAACTACAGAGACAAGCACACTGGTCCCATCTATCATATGCTGAGGGCAAACAGCAACAGTAGGTTAAGAACAAGATGTTGGGTTTGCCTTTTTACTACAACCTTGAGAAGTTCTCCATTGTACCTCCATATCTCTTTGTTGAACAATCACACTTGCTCTTGGCTAATTCCAAATTCTAGAAGCAACTTTTAAATGCTTCAGGTGCCCAGGCAGAGTTAGAGAGTCATCGAGCACTGACTGTAGCTCCTGGACAGAAGCTCCGGGATTTCTAAAGGATGCAGCTGAGAGCATAAATAGGCATGCCTAGTGCAAACATCAGGTGTCAGTTAATAATGACCAGGTCAATGGCACACATGCTGGGTTGGTTCCCACTGGCTGAGTTCTCAGGGGCTTGACCAATGTTATCCAGCCCCAGAGAAGTGTTCCCTGAAATACAGCGATGGCCTATTTAACAGCAGATCACAGCTTGAGGTTACTGGAAACCAAACTGGGTCAGAGAACCTAAGAATACAGCCTGGCAGATGATGCACACTGGCCCCAAGCTTAGAGTTTTTCCCCACCTTTATTCTGTGGCACACTCCAGGTCTTTTCCTCCCACACACTTGGAAAAATCGAGGTGGTTCCCCTGGTTGCCCAAACCCATCTCCCCGGCAGCCCCCTTGTTTTGGAAGGAGATGATAAATAAATCAAAATGCACGAAGCAGCACTTCCACAGGCACTCGCCTCCTCCACTGAACGTGCACCTCATCAATCACACTATTGTCTGCTTGAAAGGCGAGCCTTGTAAATGTCATATCCACTCAGGCCCAAGGAGAGGCGCATCCAAATGCAGCAAGGAGTTTTAATTGGATAGTGTAATTAAACTAAAAAACCCCAGCAGACTCCCTTTGACAGGATAGATGAAGACCCCTTTTAATAGGGCTAGGAAACATATCTGTTAAAAGGATGAGGCACTGCCTGCTCCTGATTGTGCTCCAGAGTACTCTTATGAAAAGGCAATTCAATAACTGGGGCATTTAATATGTTAGAGTCCATTGTGTTCTGTAATCTAGCAGTACTTACCGTATTTGATCTGGAACTTATGAAATAAGTCCTTGTCAGAGAATAAAAGCACAACATAGCTTGTCCCCCTGATGTCTGGAGTACCCTGACCTCCTGGGAATCATCATTGCCTAAGGATGGGCTGTGGTCTTCCTGGGTACAGGCCCATGTGAGTATGAATGCACGTGCCTTACTGACTGGGGCCTACAGTACGTGGTATGGCTGTGGCCATCCACCCACTCACCCAGGGGCTGTAGCTCTTTCGTCCAGGGGTGGCTAACATTATCCTCATTTCTCTTTCATTCTCACGAACATCTAAAGAATATGACAAAATTCTTGGGTATCTCCTCCTTTAGGAACTGAAATGCCTGTCACATCCGTGTGTGTAGTCTACTAGAACTACTACCCCGTCAAATAGGAAAAAAAAGAAATCAGGTGATCAGAGGATTCAAATATGGACTGGGGTATGCTCAAGTCGATTTCAGTAACGAAACCTTAGTCCTTCTGCCATTCTCCCTAGTCTTCTCTGTTGGGACAGGGTTGGGGGAGGCACACAAAGGCACATTCAAAGACACACACACACACTAATGGCCTGCAGCTCCACAAGCAAGGTAACAGAATTAGTGGGAACACATGAAGAGGTTCATATCTGCACGGGGCTGTCTTACAAGTAGACCATAGCAATCCCTCTCAGATGGTTGTTAGTGTCCCAAGGACAAGGTCAGGGAACTCAGCATCCGGGTGGATCAAGAGAGCCTCTGAGCTGGGGCTGAGGTGGGATACACACAGAAGATTTCAGACTTCCCCAACTGTAGCTTTCCAGAAACAGTGAGACACTTTGCTTTATATACATAAACCTCAAAGTCAGTTTGCCTGGGCCCTCAGAATGATTTTTCCTTTTTGAGGATGGTGAAGGTTTCGTTTGATGGCTGCTTTTACTCCTCCATAAAGCCTACTTGGAGCTCTTTTGCAAACCTCTGAACACTCTTAATGCTGGTCTTTCACTATGAGTTGATGAACCCATTAAGGACATATAAGTGAATGCTTATAATCTATGAAAACTGGATACTGAATTAAACCATCAAATACCTTTAGGTTTAAATGAAAACTACATAAAAGCATTTCAGCCATCAATTTGGCTATCACTTCTGGCCAGTATGAATTCTGCTGGAAAAGCTATTTTCGTGCAGATGTGGAATTCAATGGGAAAGACTGACTCGTGTACCAACATCAATCAAAATGTCGACTTCCCTGGCAGCTCTCAACAGTAAGGCAGGTTCAAAGGTCACAGGATAAAGAAAAAGCCAAGCTCTGGTTCAGCTCTAATATCTCCTCGGTAGAAGTCTTGCAAAAGTACCCCCTTCTGTATTAGCCTTGCTTTCATTAATCTTCTTGCCATCTTCTTTAACTAGTCATGCAGAACCGCTCGATAGCAAGACGTATAATGGGGAAGGCCCTGTGCCTATTACCGCGTTAACATTCTCTTAAGCCCCAGTGCAACAATGGAACGAGAAGGCAAAGGGAATCTGCAACTGCAGGGTGCAGTGTAGGCAATTCAATTACAGCCTGGGCTTACCTATGTACTTCTGACCTATAAAACACAAGAGGCCTTTGTGTCTAACTGGCTTGGCCATTAAGGTTGCTGAAGATCACAACAATGCTGATCTTTTCTATTTAAGCTAAATCAATGTGGACAAATCATTATTCAGTAGCTTTAATTTAATTAGTAAATTAAATACACTACTTTACAGATCTTGTCAAGTACTTATGAAAAGAAAGATTCATTTAAGCGGGAGGTCACCAATAAGCCCAGCTAATTTAACTCATAACCTTAACTGAATCTCATCTCAAATATCTAGCAGGTTCTATTCAGGAGGGCTTGACAGTCTCCTGCAGTTGTGGTTAACTCATTCCCAAAGAGTTCCTATCCTGTATCCAAACACTGTTCTGGACAAAAACAAAACAAAACAAAAACAACCAAACAAGCAATCCTCCACCAGCATCAACAGAATCAGATTTCCTTTAAATTATACTATTGCAAGAGAACGTAATCAGGTTACCTCTATTATGTTGCTTCCTTAAGATTTTCTATTATCTATACTTAATTGAGATACAGAGCTCTTTTCAGCTATAAAGACGACAGCTACTTTATTAAGGTTTAAATCTGATTTGTTAATGATAGGCTGCTTCCTTTAAAGACTCGAAACCTGCACAACCTTCTTATGATAAAACCAGACCTGGCATGGTTGAGTCTGGTACTTTATTTAAATTCAGCCTGAGAGTCTCTGAAGGGTCTTAGTTTAAAAGAAAGGTCCCTTGTTTTTGTTTCAGTGTTGGAATTTGAGGCTTGCACTTAAAAAGAGAGCCCGCTGCATCCAAAGCCTAGGTTTAGACCTGCATAAGGAGGGAGAATGCCATGGTAGTTTCTGATATGGGAACGTTCTCTCCTCCTATGTGCTGTATACATATTTGTTCAGTTAAAATGAATTAAAATGAATTCATCTTTTAGAGTTTTGTGACATCCTTCAAAATAGCAAAAGATAACCTAAGGAGTGGCAAAACCAGACAGCGAAATCACTGATTTGAATAATAATGGCAGCATGCAGCCTTTTTTTGTTTTTTTCCCAATCTAGAAAGGCAGAATTTATTCTTAATTTCTCAGGGCTTTTGATACACAGATGTTCCCCACTAACTCTGGTAAGAGTCCATGTTTATATGTACAAATTTCTTCTAAGGCATGTATCTATTTAGTCATTAAGTTCCAGGTCTTTAAACACTCACAGGGACAGAGCAATAAATCTTCCCTCTGAGAACGCAGCCTAAGAGGGAGAAGTTAGGGGACGGAAAGAGAGCCATAGAATGGCTATTTATGGAGCACGGCTGCAGATTCTGGGTCTTTCTGATCCACGGTATGTGTAATTATGTGTCTCACTGCAGGCGCTCCATTGCTCAGTCCCTTTGCCAAGCCTGCTATTCACATACTTTTTGGATATGGCGTCAATTAAACTTGAGCTGTGTTCCTTATGACGACCAAATTAATGGTCTGACAGAGGCTTTTTCAATAAACACTGCAAACTGGCCATATTCGAAGGTTTCAAAAACCGTTTCTTTTCTGTTCAAAATTCTGACAAACATGTCTCAAGACAGACTGGGACAACTTCATTATCCTCCCAACACTTAATGCCTTTTTGTAAAGAAGGCTGTTTAATAACACGTCTGCTGTTTCCACAACTAAATTATTCCAGCTGGTCACACGTTCCAGTCTTTGGCAAGACACTTGTGTTACGAGAGATAAAAACATGAAAAAGGAAATATATTGTAGAAATCAAAAACCTTATCTACTTCTAGACTTTCTCTTTGCCATAATTCATTCAAGAAGGCCCCAAGAATAATTTTTGATGTAAACTCAGCTACAAACATACATCACTATGCTGATAAAAATCACAGGCTAAACTTATGAAATATAGTGACTTTCATTTCTTTAGTGCTGTTAAAATAACTTTTTTCTAAGGTTCAACAGACACAAAAGATAAAAAGGGTTACCATTAATCCTTTAAAAAAAGAAGAAGAAGAAGAAGAAGCAGCCCCATAGATTAATTCTGTGGTCTGATGATGGTCTTGAAGATGAACTTTTTAGATTAAGTCACTGAATTAATTTGATGAAGATACTGGAAATCATAAAAAAAAATAACATAGCATCAAGCCGATTCGGTTAATACATCTTTGTTTGGGCACTTTACAACATAAATTATGCTGAGAAACTTTTGGTTTCTAAATTCTGGCCTCATTAAGTTCTGTTTGAAGACAGCAAACATTCACTGAGGACAACCCTGCAGGCACTGTGTTAGGGATGTGGATACAGAAACCAGTTCCTGGATCAGTTCAGCACGGAGATGCGGGGTGGGGAGAGAGGGGCAGACTTCAAGTCAATAAATACAGCAGTTCGAAAGGTGCTGTGCCGGAGGTGTGGGCAAACTCCTGGCGACAAAGTTACAGAGAGAGCCTGACATTGGAGCTGGACCTTGAAAAATGAGTGAGCCAGGCATGAGGAACTGGAGGTGCTTGTCAGTTAGACGGAGGGTCAGCGGGGAGGTGTATTCTAGGCAATGGGAACAGCGGCAGCACAGAATTCGAGGTGTGTTTGTGTGCAAATAGTTCACAGTGACCAAGTTCAAATGGGAAATTATGGGCTATGAGCCTGGACTGGTCAACGTCTGTAAAGACTCCCAGGCTGACGAGTCTGGATTCTATTCTGTGAGCCTGTAACTTTTAAATCTTTTTTTTTTTTAAGCAGCAAAACCTTTTTTTAATTGGTTGACTTTTTAAATGCAGAATCCCAAAATGGAAAAAAGTAACACTCAATGTAACACTCTATTGGTTGAAGGGAAGGCCGTATGCCCAAACCTGCCCCTTCCCCCGCCCCCAGGCCCCTGACGTCCCCTGAGAACCTAGAGATCTGAGGAACAGTTTGGAAAGCACTGTGATGGGGCACAGGGACTTGGGAAATGTCTGACTGGGGCAGTGCGCCTCTTTGTTGAGGGAAATCACAATTTCTAGATTTCTGGAGCCAAAGTGAGAGAGAAGGAAACCTCTTTAAGACTCACATGTGCAGTTTTTACAAAGAACCACCCAGTAGGTCTGAAAATAAGAGAGAAGACTCTCTTGCTGGATTCCAATATTGAAATGGTGGGCCCCACGTTAGCTCTGCATCCTCAAGGCTTGGAACTTGGCATCGCTCTCAGAGATGGGTAATATTTACTTCCTGACGGCCTGATGGCAAGAGGCAACTGGGAGGTGGTGGCTGTGCATCTGTTCTTCCTTCCCCCTGACTCTTTGATAGGGTGTGTTACATCCCTCACCTTTCAGTGCCTGAACCACACACAGCCTTCCTTGGCAAGTGAGTGTCTTGGTATGAGTGTAAAGGAAATTCAAATCCTCTTTCGAGTTTTTCCCCTAACCTTTCTACTCCAGCTTATCCCTCTATGCAACATGTAAGTGATTGCCTTTCATTTCTCAGAGACATGGAAAATTTGCAAAATGTTACTTTTCAAAGCATCCAGATTCTTGGGAAGAAAGATGCTAGAATAATGACATCTTTACTGGCTGATAAACTGGAGTGAGAGGAATTAGGAAGAAGATGTTTATCTAGAGGCAGAGGCAAGGGGCCCAGAACAGTAAGCAATTTCCTCACCAGCCCCTTCTGGCAGCCATCTTGCAGAATCCCCTCACTGGGATAACAGGAATGGCAGGAGGGGGGAGCGGCTGGGCATGGCCCGATTCCTTTCCCCCTGTCCCACTAAGTTCTCCCTTCTTGCCAAGCTGGAGACTACTGGGTTGAAAGGAGGAGACTATGTAGCCTAGCACAGCTGGATTTGACAAAACCAACACCCACCCATAAATGAGGCAATGTGGCAGGTGCCCTGTCCATAGGACCCCCTCAGGGGGTTCTGTGCTCTTTAGATCCCTCTTTAGTCAGTATTACCTCAAAAACTCAAATCATATTATAAACACTTGCTGGCCTTTACATTTCTCAGTTATTGTTCCTTTTGAGTATGTCATTCCTTATAACATTTGTTCCCCAATTCAGTGGGCACTGGAATAAATGGGATTAACAAAAATTAGAAGCTCACATCATCCTCTAGGCTAATGAATCAGAACCCAATGGGGAGGGGCGCCTGGGTGGCTTAGTTGGGTAAGCGTCTGACTCTTGGTTTCGGCTCAGGTCATGATCTCATGATCTCATGAGTCGTGAGATCAAGCCCTGCGTCAGGCTCCCCACTCAGCGTTGAGTCTGCTTGAAGATTCTCTCCCTCTGCCCCTCCCCCTACTCCTGAGCATGCTAATAAAATAAATAAATCCTAAAAAAAAAAAAAAAAAGAAAAGAAAAAAAGAACGCACTGGGCATGGGCCCTGGGGAACTGCATTTTAAATAGGCTCCACAGGCAATGCTGGTATGTACCAGACTCTTGACAACCGCTGTCTTGCGGCCTTTCCCAGACAACTAACGAATTCTTGTACAGTTTAAACTTTTTTCTTCCATGGAGGAATTTCAGTGTGATCTGTGTCCTTTCTGCCTCTCGATGGGACTGAAGTCTTAAAAATGATTAATCTAAATGCTACACTCAATTACTTAACTGCAAAAATATAATATGCCAAAATATACAACCAGACTATATCTACTTTGATAATTTAAGCAGAGGGGTGCCAACCCAGCAGCGATCTCTTCTGCAGGACCAGGCAGGAGTTTAATTATGAGCTGGTAGGTCATGCAGCTGTCAATAATCTGGAGGGTGTTGACACTTCCAGCTTGATGGATATCTAAATCTAGTCTTCGGCTGCCATAGGAAATCTCCCAGCCTCCCTTGATCTGGCAAAGAAGGAAGGAAGGTCCAGGTCTGACTGCTCAAGTCCCCCAGATGGGAATAGGAAGGGAGCACAAAGTGAAATGAGGGCTCTGGTGAGTCAAATTCTCAGCAGAAACCTGCCCCCAGGCCCCCAGCCCCCAGGGCGGGGCTCCTAAGGTCAGAAGCCGGCTGGGAGGTTCTCTGCTGCCATCAAGACCTAACAGGATGGGGGCCCATGTCAGGCTCTGGGCACCATAATACAATCCTGTTTGATTAAAAGAAATTTCTGGTAATGAATTAAACAGACCCAAGGAAAAAAGGACACGGTGGCAATATATTCTCCTGGCACCCAGCACACAGAAGGGAAGAGGGGGAAGAGAGAAAGGAGACATAAATAAAAAGGACTACTCACTGGGGCTTTTTTCTTCAGCAAGGTCACAGGCACAGAGCAGGTCAGAATCGATTGAGATGGGTTTCTGCTTAATCCAAAACTTAGTGCTGGCTTTTTGATTCGTAACGGGGTCTATCTCTACTTTGTCTCCAGAGATACCTGTAAGGCCAGGGTGGAGGGGTGGGAGGACAAAAAAGAAGCCACAAAAAGTGGAAGGCGTAAGTGATTTCAGTGGAATCATTTGACCTGTTTTGTAAATCCTAAATTGGATGAACAAGAGCTCTTTCCAACGGCTTTGGGGATGCCATCCACTTAAGAGACTCCAAATGGCACACAGAAGTGCACAGCCTGGTTTCCTGGGTGGGTGAGTTGGGGGGAGAAACCACCAAAACCGATACAAAAAAGGTATTAAGAAACACACCGTCTTAGATGTACCACAGATACAACACAGAGTACCTACATATTATTAACCCAAATAACACCTCTGTGTTGTAATGAAATAAACCATAACATAAGGTTCATTTAAAAAACAATTTTGATCAGTGGTCTTTTTTTTTTTTTCTGATCTAGAAAAATCTTACACACTAAAAATAGGAAAAATCTATCTCTTCCTTTCTCTGACACTAAATAATTATCCAAGCTATATTGAGAGGAAGTCACAGAAGGATCAAAGGGTCCTTTACATAAAACCTTCCAAGTTCAAGTCTTGGAGCTTGGCTTCAGTCTGTGGAGGTCACAGCTTCTCTGCTGAGGGAGAAACAGCACTGGGTGTGAGCTTTATGCAACAAAGACGTTATAACAGGAATCCAGCATGTTAAATACTGCCACTTCAGGTTTCATTTTCAGAGCTGTGAAAGACATAACATACTGTACAGTGACGGGGAGCAAAGGTTTTAGGAGAACAAAGGTAATGCCAGGGATGAAAGGTGTCCCAGGATAACTGTGGCAAGGCACAGCAATTGCTCTCCCAGTGGCACTGAGCAGTATATGCTCAGCTGGACACACACGATCTAGGCTAGATGCTCTCTTCGTCCCCTTTTGCTGAAAATCGAGGAATCTGTTCATGAAATGAGACAAAAACCTTCAATATGCTTTCCAGAGTGGGCCCCAGAGAGAATCTTGAAAGTAATTAATATTTAGGCCATACTTTAAAGGTCAGGGGCAAAATGGAAAAAAGCAAAATCAAGTAGATAGGAGATAATTAAAACCATCAAATGTACATACTGCAACAAAAAGACAATCAGAATTAATACATTTCATCCCATGGATCACACTCAAATTTTTCGATACAACGTTTTTTGGTTGAGACCAAAAAAAAGCAGATAAAAGAAACAACTCAATTAAGAAACAAAAAACCCCCAAATAACCCAATGACCACAGTCTGAGAGTAAATTTAAAATTAAACAAGAAAACAAATACAAAAAAAATTCTAGTGATTAGGTCTGCCATATACTCCACTTCTATTTTATTTTATGAGTAAAGAAATCCCAAATAGCAGTCAGACAAAGGCAAGAGACTGTAGAGGCAGACTCTAGGAGAGTCTCATCTGCTGTCTTCAGAGGAGACAATGCAGTACAGTTGCTTAACCCTGGTCATTACTGTGTGGTCTCTGGAAGAGATGAACAATTGGTATTTTTTTATTAATTGAATGCTGGAATTTGTCATTAGACATATTTCAGGAACACCATATTTCAATTAGGCATAATGTCATAAGTCCAATGGACTCTGGCCGTTCAGGTCTAGATGATTTCAGGAGGGTGAGAATGTATCAGGAGACCAATTTTATTATATTTCACTTAAAATAGATTACAACTACCCAGTTACACTCTTCCCTCCAATGTGGTCATTAATTGTTAAAGATCTGGACATTTCTATAGTTCCCTGAAAGAAAAGTACTTACGCCATGGCTGCTGGTAGCAAGTGGTTTTTATTTTTATTTTTTTTTGTCCCCCCCCTCCTTCCTCTGCTTATTTTTGACATTTATAAAAGTCAAAAACGAGCAGAGCACAATAAATGTGCATATCTCTTATGTGGAATAAACCCTGCCTCACATTCCTTTCTCAGAAAGAGAGGGCAAAAAACAAATCATCACCAGAGAGGCACGGCTTTAAAATTTTGTTCTACGGCCCCGAAACTCCTGAAGCCGTAGTCAGTCAATATTGTTAATGTACCTTGTTAATTTTATAGGATTTGTCAGGTAACTCCACTGGAAAATTATATAAAACTGTTCCAGATGAAAAGATGATAGTGACATGAATTAAAGTGATAGAACAATAGTGGAATATAAACCAGAAATGACACCCAAAGTGGCTGTTGATTTATTGCCGTGCTGAGTTTGGTTCTGGGCTCCCATGTATATTAGTGCTACAAATCTGGGTCCATTTAGCAGAGGGATGCTCATACATACATCACCAGCTCCTGCTCCAAGCCAAGGTCACTCCCCATGGCATCAATCTTTCCAACAGAGCCTACTTCACAAAGCAGGACTCTTGTAACCATCTCAGATGTAACAGACTCTCGTCCTCTTTCATCTTTCTTTTATCATGTAAAGTACACTTTAACTTCTATTATTTTTATCTGCAAATTGTTACTGTAGAGTTCATCCATTTCAGGCTATATCTTGGCATCAGTTGCCTGCGCTCTGCACGGCCACAAGAGCGCCTTCCCAATGACGCCCTTTCCGGGGGTTACTGTGCAGTCACTGTTCGCAGAGGGGAACCCCAATTCTGGCGTTTGGGGATGAAGATGTGGGAGATGAATGCGTTAGGTTCAAGATGGGCAGGCAGGTGGAACACCATTTAAACAACTGGTGTGTTCCAAAAAACTTGCCTGTAAATCAGATTTTTTCTGAATCAAATCACATTTTCCCACTGACTTCTAGTTCCAGACATACTTTATATTCATTTTGGATTGATCTGTAATTGGCAGGAGCTCCCAACACTTGAGTTTTAAGTTTCTCTGCCCTGCAGGCTTTCAGTCAAGTAGTTAATGATCTGTAAAACACTTGCCTGCCTAGAGGAGTCACTATTTAAAGGAACCTGTAGGGGGATCTTTCCTGATGGGAACAATCCTTTTGTACATTAAATAATCTCACCCTACTTGAGATGTGCATGAGTCTCAGCTTCTTAAAGCAGGGCACACAGCCCACAGGAGCTGATCTGTTCTTGCTGCACAAGTGACAACCCTCTGCTTCCAGTTCAGGAGGGCCTGAGGCAGTCTAGCTGTGGAGCCCATTCTCCTGAACGTACCCAGAACCCGCTGCTGAAGAGAGTCCCCAGAACCTAGCCTGGAAGCTAACAGAGACCTCTTCTGTCCCTGCCCTGGAAGTCAAGGTGTCCTTCTTGGTTGGAAGGAGGAAGCAGGCTGGTGGAGAGGAGACCTATGAGGAGGCTGGCACCACAGTCCAGGCCAGGGGTGAAGAGGGGTGAACATTACCTGGCACCAAATACATGTTAGCATGGTTAGAAATCCTTTGTGTGCATTGATTCAAATCTCAGGACACCCTTATCCCATTGGTTACTATATTTACCCCTATTTTATAGATGAGAAAACTGAAGCATAGGGAGGTTAAGTAACTTGCCCAAGACCACACAGCTAAAAAGCGGCAAAGCTAGAATTGGGAGAAAGCCGGGAAATGTGGCTCCAGAATCTGTCTTCTCAGCCACTATGCTATTCTTCAAGAACTGTGCTAGGTGTTCTATATAACATGCCCTAGGAGGGGTGAAGGTGCTTGTCCAAGGTTGGGGAGCTTTTAAGCCCAGGGCTACCTGGTTCCCAAGTATGGTACTTCCCACTGCTCTGCACAGCCTCATTCAGTTGGGTACAGACATAATGAGGAATTCTGCTTAACTAGTCTTTAATATCCTCTTTCAATTTTTACCAAGGAACAAATAAACATTCAAATGTGCCAATAAACACACACCTATTTTTGTTCAGATATGGAAAACCGGAGCATGAAATCCTACCAATATTCTTCTGCATGACCACTGAGCATGGTTAATGTCCTTGGCTAAAGCTTTTGTGTAAAGTCCCAAAGGAAAGACAGGCGTGCTCCTTAAAGTGTCACTCAGGCACTGTTTTTAAGTAAGTCAAATTATAAACATACGTCCAAGAAAACAAGGGAAGTTGGTTTGTTAAGTTAACATTTCTTCAACTTAAATGGCCAACAGAGGAGTAGTTAATCCAACCACGACGGAATACAACACAACCATGAAAAACTGCGTATGAGAAAAGCTTTGATTTGGAAAAATTCTTGTGAAGCTAAGTGAAAAGGACAGGAAAAATATTTATAGAAAGGAGATCTAACGGATATGCTTCAAACTGGTAACAGTGGTCAATTCTGGCTAGCAGGATTACATCCTTTCCTTTTCTCTATTTTTCCAAAACAGAAATCTCACCCAAAATAAAAACATACATCATTTTAGGAGCTGACATTTTCTTGGTTTCTACTTCAGGATTCAGTACCTTTCCCAACTTTTACAGTGTGGGGAAGGGAGTATGTTGAATCCTGTGACTGCTAATCATGAAAGCAGCCCTAAATGAAGACTACTTCCACCTAGCAGCCCTCAAGCATCTAAGTGGCTGAGCCGCTGGGAAGGGCTCCCGTGGCGGCATTATGGCCACCCTGGGGCCACCCCGACAAACCGTGCCTGGCAGGCTCCACCCGACCAGCTGTGGGAAGAGAGGAAGACAGCATGAGGGCTGGCCTGAAGTGGACAGGGTCAGCCCCTTCCCTCAGAAATAAGGGAAGCCACTTGTCTTCTTTTACCAGCTCTCCTCCCCTACCCACTTATCCATGGCCATCCGTCATGACCTTTTCATGCTCCTACTTCTGACAGCTTCCAGATACAGTGAGTCAAACTTCACTGGAAGCAAACTATCACGCCAACTGTCAAAGGCAGAAAACAATGCCTGATTGCTGTCCTATGTCAATGCCAGCATATAAATCCTTCCCTAACAAGACAGCTCAAAATAAACAAAAAATGCAACTCTAGTGTATATACAGCTCTCTGGGGAAACTGTTTGTCCAAGGCTTTAGAGTCATCACAAGGAGACCCTCATCCACTTTAACCAGATTTCCATAAAAGGAAATTGGCATGTATATCATCTTCTGCTAACAGACTGGGTACCTACTCTGGGCAGCCCCTGCGCTGGGTCCTGTTGTGTAGAGCGACTTACTGAGAGCTTCCCACACTTCTAATCAGGAAGGCAGTAGTGCAGAGAGGTTAGGGATGGTAGCAGTTTTCTTACTTCCTAACCATGTGACTGACTTTGGGCAAGGTACTGTAAAATGGTGATGATAACAGAATTTATCTCTTGGGCTTTTGTGATGATGAAATAAGACTTATAAAGTGCTTGGAATAGTGCTTAGTACATCGCTGGTGACCTATACTATTACTTCTCATGACATTATCAGGGGTTAGGCACTGGGGTAAGAGATGTGACACAGACCCAACAATGAGGGTCTGGACAGGGAGCTCAGGGAGCCCCAGGAGGGATGTGAACAAGGGACCTGCCTGGCCCTAGTCTGGGGGTATTATCTCTGGGACTTGCTCTACATCCCAGCTTTGGAAGCACCAGGATCCAGAATGAACGTCCAGCTGGGGAGACCAATACCCTAACACGATGCATCCTTGTAGTAATCTCCCGTCACCAAGTGTCATTGGCCATACTTCTTCCCCACAATCTCCAGGAGTAGTTCAATTTGACATCAGGAAGACTGTTCTCACATCTGGAGCTGTGGAAACACTTGTATTAGGGGACCCCCCTGCCCTCGACCACCTCCAAGGTCTCTAGGTCATTAGTTTGGAGATCCTGCTTTTGGCAGCACGTTCCCACTCTTGTTATCCTGGGTGAATGTACTTCTCCCCTAGTAAGCCTGAGCCTCCTCCTCTGTAAAAGGGGGTAACAAAAAGTACCAGCTTCCAGGATGTCATGAAGATGGGGTGACACAAGCATGTAAAAAACTCAGCAGAGTGCCTGGCACATAATTATGGGCTCAATCAGTTATTAGTAAGGTTATTAGAGATGAAGGGCACAAAGGTGAAATGACGTACTTACGCAGGGTCAATCAAGTCAGTAAATGGCAAAGCTGAGCTGAAGCCCAGGTCTAGATGATCAACTCTAGTGTGTGTCCTGACCAGTTTACCGCTTCCCACTGTCCCACAGGCACATGCCTGACTCTCAGGAGGCACAACCTCCCCTAAGGCACATTTAAAATGTCCTTCTAAGAAGCTAAAACACCAATTCAGCAAAAATTAGGGCATTTAATATTCCGTGTCTCAGTGTATTTCCTGAGTTATTATTTATTTGCTCAGACATCATGAGCTGTGGTTCATTCATCAATTTCCTACAACTCTGAATCTAAGACTAGAAAAGCTCCACTGTTGTTAAATCCTGGAGTAGCTTTTTATATAATTCTACAATCCTCTTGTCTTCAGGTTACCTAGAGCCTATGAAAGCCTGGAAAAGCCCCTGGGAGTGCCACTGAACAACTCTTTGCTGGAGTGGATTGTGCTGAATCCACACAACCAATCGATAGCATCCACAGAGCAGTCAGGGAAGTCTTTGAAACTTTCTGAATTTACACACAGGATCAGATACAAAGGCTGTTTGGGCTTAATGAGACCTCAGAGATCACCTAGTCTGGGGCTTACATTCTCCATATGAAGAAATTGAGGCTCAGGGTGGGGATATGACTTGTCTGATGTCACCCATTAATGGCAGAGCTGTACCCATAATTCATATCCCCAGACTATCAGGCAGGGTTTAAATAGACCAGCTCTCCTGTCTCAATGCATTAAGTTTATATAGTGGGTATATTCACATCGTGATCAAATGCATTACAGTATGAAAAGCAACGTCTCCCTTAGGGACCCAAAATAGATGACAATACCATATTTAGGCCACAACTATAATGAGACCCAGTCGAGCCTTACATTCTTGCGATCAAGTGGGGTACTGGACCCCCGAATCACTGGTTCCGTTCAAAGGCTAACCATCTGAAACCTTTTGGGAACCACAGCTAAGAGCTGCCAATTCCAATGTGTGGTCAGTTAGGGATTCAGTGACAAGTCTGAGTGTACCTGACTAGGCCATCATCCTTGGAATGAAAACTAAGGGGTGGCCTGAACATGAACGAGACCGTGAATGTACAGCCAAACTCAGCACAGAGCTCAGCATGAGGGTGGAGCTTGCCGAATGAGACGTGGGACCTTTCACTCAGTAACACCTGACCCCGGATGAGGACTAAGCTCTGTCTGTAAAGAAGGCACTTACAACGATTGTGTATTAGGGGAGTAAGTTTCCCAAACTAATATTCTCCCGGTAAACAGATATTTCAGGTGAGCTTACAGTGTCAGGTTGGGAAGCAGTACGCCATTTCCTAAGAGAATTTATGATACCAGGTGTAGAGTGGGGGAAAGACCAGATCTTCCTCACGTCCAGGCCCTGGTACACCGTTGGAGCTCAAGTGCCAAGGGTGAGGGCATGCTAAAAGGAATACAGAACCTTGATGGCCACTCCCTTATCCTATCCTCATGAATTTCTTTATGCTGGTGGCTCTCAACTTTTCCAATTCTCAAGGCTTTCTCAACCACCTGAGGAACCCAATGTGCTGTCAATAGTAACCCTGGGTTTTTCAACAGGTGTTCTCAAAAGGGTAGATCTGGGAGCAGGGAATTAGAGTAAGGTACATAGTTAGGAAAAATCCTGAGTTTCTGACACTCCCTATCAGGGGATTTTCTTTCAACCCAATCACTGCATTAAGCACTAATGTCATTAAAAAAAAAATTCTGGAGGCAATCTTGGTAGTATTTGTTCTGCTATCTCATAAGCTCATTAGAACTTGTTAAGTTCTATTCCAAATTTTGGTTCAGAAAATGTTGTCACAACAGGGACAGAACAATCATGTGATATTAGAATTGCCATCCTCAAATTACTCAGCGGACCCAGGGATTCTGGAGCTAAGTGTGATGGATGTCTCTCATGATCATTTTCGTGCATCTGAATGGAGGAGGGTATCTCCTTAGTATCAGTAAGAAAATGAAACAGAAATACAGAGGGAAAATCCATCCACCTGCTAAGAACCCGCATGTCCAGATTATGTAATTACTCGAACTATACTCCATAGGTACTTGAACTGGAACATAATAGGGGCAAGTATTTTATTCACAGAGAGCCACACAGAGCACCAGAGTGAGAGGGGAAAAAAAAAGTGCAGGTCACATCTGTTTGCTTTCATTCACTTAGTCTTGTGTTGATGTGCTTCTTAAGTCTGCATATTGTACATCAAGAAACGGCACTGTAATGAAGTCTTCCTTGAGTGCTGGCTTGTACGTGTTGACTAGGGGTTAAATAATACCTGCAATAGGACAGATAAACCAGGGAAGACAATAGATGGCAAATATGCTGCCTCTCATCATGCTCGGGCCCAGGGCAGGCATTTTTAATCAATCACAGAGTTTCTCCACGTTGCCCTCAGACGCAGCTCCAGATGCTGCGTCAGCATAATGCTCGGGGCAGCCATTACAAACTTGACTGGAGTCAGCTGATGAGATGAAACCTCTCTGCCTTCTCTCTGATATGTGCTATTGTACTTGATACTAGGATCACAAGTGTTCGGATTATACATATGGATTGTTTGATGAAGAGACGGTGGCGGTAACCATGGAACCTTCCAGCAAGATTATCTTAGGATACAGTCTTTATCTGTAAATCCTACAGAGAATCTGTGTATCTTCTACGGAATGATGTTAGGTTATATGTGCAATTATGACACCGACGGGCTTCACGGGATAGTACAGATGCAGGAACCTAAACCGCTGGTGCCGTGGGGAAGGTCTGTCCTGAGAAATGACAAGGCGAAGGCATCAAGTTGGCACAGTGGCACAACTATCAAAGCACTTCTCAGCCTGAGGCCCTGTATTGAGGAAGCCAGGCGGACCTGCCCAGTCAGTAAAAACAAGGCTTGGACAAAGAGATAAGGGGCAAGAAAGTCCTTTGGATACCGAGAGGCTGTATTTCCCAAGCCACACAATTAAGGGGAGATTCTGAGCTAGCGGGTCCGGGATGAGGTCAGGGACTTGGTGATTCTGATACACAGTCAGGGTTGCAATCACTGCTCTAACGTACTGTGTAAATAAGAGGTATACAATGGTGGTATCTCGGTCCTCTCTGCTTTGTTTCTTGTATGGGTTTCTGGCAGCCCCTTGGCTAGTGCATCATAATTCAGCTTCCACCAGGCAGCCAATAAATACTTACTGATAGGGTACTATGGGCTTCCTAGATGGTGGCTGGCATTCACCTTCTGACCCTTTCAGTTTGCTTTTCTCCAAACCCACTTCAAGCTGTCAGTCTTGGCATGTTTGGGCAGCACACATGTCCTAGTGCCTGATCCTATGGCCAGACACACAGGATCAGATACACGGGAGACCACGTTAATGGAAATGACCTCAACTTGGTACAAGCTCAACCAAGAATGTTTCTGAGAAATAACGGAATGGTTAGGCATGATGGTTTTGTGTGCTAAACTCTTCAGGCTGACAGAGCAGGGATGGTGAATAGACTTCAACTTAAGAACCAACTTCAGCTGACTGCTAGGGATTGCTTACAGGGCTGTGTTAGAAAGGGTTCTGAGGTCAGGTCTGGGCCCACAGGGAAGAAGTGCGGTGACTGACAACGCAACTGGAGGATGGAACAGCAGCACACGTGCTACACTGACACTGACCTCCAGATGCTAGGGCAGGGAGAAGAGTGAGGGTGTGCAGAAGTTTTGGAACTGGCCAACAACAAGTAATCACTTCCTTTGCGAAGGCAAGTTATTAATGACTGAGGCATCCACGGCTTGATGGATTGGGTTTGTTGGACGGGACTGGGCTTCAGTCCCAGTTCTGTTATTGGGACTGGACATCCCACTGGATATCCTGATGGCTGGGAGGGAGGGAAAGAAAGTTAGTGCTTATTAAGTAATAGCTGTGTGCCAGTCAGCACTAAAATCCCTCTGAACATCACATTACTTCACTTATTCCTCCAAGCCTTGTTTTTCTGAGTCATGAAATGGGAGTAATAATGTAATCAATGTTCTACGTGGATTAAATAAGGTGATGGGGTGAAAGTTCGCCGCATACCACAAATTGTCCTAGAACTATAGAGCATTAGTGCAATGATAATTTGCATTCAACGCGTAATACGATAGTTAGGTGCAGGACTCAGCCTTAGGCAGTCTTGGGTTCTGATCCCAGCTTCATTACTTAACAAGTAATTGTTCCCTATATCCTAGTTTCCTCATATAAAAAAATGGAGATAATATCAGTACTATCCAATAATAGCAATATGATTACAGGAGATAAGAATATAAGAGTGATCAGTAAAGTGCCTGGCACATAGCAACAAGCACTTGATAAATAACTACTTTAAAAAATTATAATTCTTCATGTTAATGTTATTTAAAAAGATCAGGTCTTTGCCGTAAGTTTCACTAACGGACTCCAGTAAAGTTTTTCAATCACTGAAAAGTCTGGTGGAAAATCAGTTTAAGTCTGGGTCTTGCAGATCCAAGTTGGAGTCCTTCCTCACCTGACTTTCTCAGAAGCAGATGGCAGATGGTAAAATGGGAGCATGGGCCACGACTGCCCGATCAGGAGGCAAGCAGCTGTGATGGCCCCGCGGAGCTTGGGAATTCTGCTCGCTGCCGCTGCTGTGTGCTCCTACGTACCACTGACTCAGAGCGGACAGGCAGTTTTCTGTGGAATCAGCAGGGCTGCTGGGGAAATGCCACACACAGACACTTACCACTTAGAAGAACTTGCCACAGGGGGCAAGTGAAATCTCTGCTCTGACTGACACAGGATGGATGAGTGGAGGAGACCATCCATCAGTGTCAGGAAGATCTGAAGCACCTGGCTAGTCAGTTGAAATAAAATAAATTATTTACTGATCTCAAAATCCAGCTGCTCACTCAAATGCTCATAAAAGGTCTGCTGTTTGCTGCCCTGTCCTTTACAGTAGATTCAGTTTCGGAAAGAAAGAATTCCTGGATCACTCTGTACGTCTTTGTTGTTGTTACTGTGAAAATGAAAGGGTGTTACCTGCTTTGCAAGGAGGGAGAGGGGGTCTAATACAGAGAGGGGGTTACATATGGAACTCGTCTACACGGCAACAGGAAATGAGCTTAATTTATTCACCGCATGGTTTAATACTCATGGGCACAGTTTCTGTGACTGTCACAAAATTCCTTAGGACTAATTAATGAAATTTCTGTTTATAATCCTAAAGATTGAGCTTAGATTCATAATTGAAACTAATATTCTGGCAACGTCTGACTGTTTAGAAGCTCCTTGGAGCCATGTCTCTCCACCAGAGGGTGCCATGGGTACCACTGGAAACATCCAGAGGTGATTGGGACCGGGCCTCTAGTCACACTTCTGAGAGCTACTGCTCTAGGGAGAGATATCTGCACCACTATCATCATCCATTTCTACCTGACAAGTCTCCTCCACTGCAGCTACAAGTGAAACTTGGCCAACAGAGCCACTACCTAAACTGACTGATGTGGTTAATTTCAAGATGGTAGACTAAGACAGCTACAAGCAAAATAGGTAACAGTGACAATAACAGCAACGCTAAGAGGAGCCTCTATTCAGAATAGAGCTTCTAAATGCCAGACAACTTTTTTTTTCTACCTTGAAAGGTAAATGTTATAACTCCCATTCTATAGATGACAAAAACTAAGACTGAAAAGAGAAGGGACTTGTCCAAGGTGACACTGCAGGTAACCCAGTCCTGACTACAGATTAGGGCTCTTCCCACAGATCCTTTTGTGGGCCTTTTCCTTTAAGTGAATATACATGTCAGAATCTGATGAATTAAAGTTTGGCTTTTTTGCCGTGGGACATATGTGTGGGAAAGAAGCCCACGATCTTGGTTATCTTTCCAAAGCACTGCTTTTTTACCTTGAGAATCTGTGGACTTACTGATGATGTTCACCTGCGAAAATCCCTGCCTTGTACCCTGGCTGCAGTTGGGCTACTTACTGGGTTTCTTAAAACTAGACTCACTCCTTTGTTACTGGGAAGGTACTGCAGGCAAACACAAACTAGACGTCTGAATAGAATTCTTATTTCAGTAAAGTTTTATTAGAAATATGCAACAGAAAGTGCATGAGTCCTAAGAGTATCTATAACTTGATTTTTCCACAAAGTCTACACACTCATGTAATCAGTGCCCAGATCAAGAAACGAAACCGTACCAGCGTCCCAAGACTTTCCTGCAGTCACTCCAGCCTCCTCTCCCCCTGGATAACCACCGCCATTACTTCTACACAATAGGTTACTGTGTATTTTTGGAAGGAGTTACATTCACCACTATAGCACAAACACGGTTTTTGAATATTATATAGCGGAATAACACAGTAGGGACCGTTTCCCCTTTTTTTGAATCTGGCTTCTTTTTGGGCAGCCTCACTATTTTTATTTCAATGAGAAGAACCAGGAAAAGCAGCCCCAGGAAGAAAGACACCAAAGATTTTTATGTTTTAAGAATCAACATTATAAAATAAGCATTTTTTCCCCATTTTAGATATTCAGCCTTTTGTTTGTTTGTTTTTGTGAGGAGGCTGAAACAGGTCCAGAAAGGGGGAAAAAAGGTGGGTTCTATGGTTTGGTTCAAAGTTCCTGGGTGCTAATTCATCCAGTTAGTTTGTTAGAATCACCATCATCCTAGCAGCTGGTGTTTCCCGAGGCCTCGCTCCACGCCAGGTGCCTTCCTAAGTATTCTGCACGCGTGATGACATCTCGTGCCCAGAAGCACCGCATCTATGAGATAGGTACTATTGTTTCCGCTTTGCCAATGAGGAAACTGAGGCTCTGAACCATTTGCCTGTGGTGATGCAGCTAATAAATGAGCCAGGGTTTGAACCCCGGCTTCTAGCTCCAGAGTCTGTCCTCTGCACGTTCCACTAACAGCTCTCATTTACAGGAAGTCTGCCACCCGCCAGGCCCTGTGCTAAGTGCTTCACATGGCCAATCTGACTTGCTCCCCAAGGCAGTCTGAAGAAGCTGGTGCTACTGATATTCCCACTTAGACCAGAATTGAGGCTCGGCAGGATGAACGCACTTGCCTAATGCAGCTGGCTACTGGCAAAGCCACGACTCAGAGCTTCTGAGTCTGGTGCCCCTCTTGGACTTACTCGGCGGTACTGTCAGCGTGCTTCAAGCTCCAGTCAGTCAGGCTGGGGAGGAATATTTGAAGAGTTTTTTTTTTTTTTTTTTTTTTTTAAATTTGAAGAGATTTTTGAGGCTTATTACAAATTAGCCAGACTAACACCGACATTGTAAAAGACTTTATTATGAGACACATACAGAGTATTTGTGAGAACCTATAATCAGCGGGCCTCAGAGTTGGAGTGCAAACTTCCTCCCTTCACACACAAGCAGACAGGGCCTGGGAAGGGACAGTGTGGCAGAGGCAGGTGGCAGAGCCAGGGAATAGGTCAGCTCCCTAAGCCTGGCATCCATAACTGCTTCCCACTCCTCCCAGTGTCCTTTCTTAGGGAGCAGGTGCACTTAAGTTGGCCAGACCAGCGTTCTGCTCCCGACACTACCACCTACCCGCTGTGTAAGCTTGGGCATGAGGTGTCACCTCTCTGGCACCTCATTTACCTTCGTTGCTAGATGGGGAAGGTACAAATACCTACCTTTTAGGTAGTTCAGTAGTGTATGTAAAGCACTTAGCACAGGGCCTACTACACAGCAGGTACCTATAAATGACAGCCGTGATGATGATGATGATGTAATATTGACTACTATGACACTTTTTCTACTCCTGTTATGTGTAAGTCAAAACAGAAATTTAGCACTTAATTGGAACAAATTAATCCCAAATATTAATTGAAAGTTAATTCTGGATTATTTGGTGAGGATCCAAATATAACTTCTGAGATCATTAAAAAGCTTCCTGAATAAAGGCATGAGTGAATAAGCAACGAATTCACCTGAGCAAAAAAAGGCAAGTGGCAAAGCTGCCAGCAGTTCTAAGGAGAGCACGTAAGAGAATTACAGAATGATAAGAATTATGGAACTTCACAGAAGTCAATCAGTTTGAAAAGAGTCTCAAGTTAGTTCTATTTCTAATCTTCTGCTTCATAAAAAAGAAGACAAGACAGAGCACTCAGGTGGGGAAAAGGAGGCACTTTCTATTTCACTGTTTAAACATTTTCTCTGAAAACAAATTACCATTAGTCATTCAGGTCACATAAAAGTCGGATGTTGTTTCTTTCCCTGTTTCTACGCTGACCACTGATACAAAGGGTCTGGTCCATCACCGGTTCAGGCACTTACCTAACTGGACATCGGTTGTGAATCGGAGTCTGTGGATCATGCTGACTTTGAATGACTTGTAATGGTGGCTGCTAAGCATATCCTGTACTGTAGCTATGTCAATCTGTGAATCCTCCTCAAAAACTCCATCTGCCCTTGAACCTGGGGAGGAAAAAGCAGTTTAACACATAAAGATACATGAGGCTTGGCAAATGGTGTCTGCTTAAAATGCTTTGGGATAAATTAAAATAATATGGGCTATTTAATTTGGAGAAGAAAAGGCTGAGCGATGACTTAATAATGCCATTCCAGTACACAGAGAATGGTAGCATATTCATCATTCCACAATTAATTCCACAAACACTGCCTATGCTATGGCAGGCCCTTGGCTGGGCAGCAGGGATACACAAGGACAGAAAAACTGCTGCTTGCCAGAAGCTCTCCATCTCCACGAGAGTAAGCTGAAACCACAAAAGCATGGGTGGTCACACTTCTTGTTTCTTTTCCTAATAATAATTTTTCTGATCATAAAAGTAACCCATGCTCTTGAAGAATTCTCGTGCTTTCCAAGATTCTCAAACTGTTCATCAGCTTCCTGTCTTGCGCCCCAGTCTCCACTGGTACAGGCACGAGCCTGCTCCTGCTCGGATGGCTGTAACAGTCTCCTCACCGGCCTTCTGGCCACCAGGCACTCTCTGCAATCCAGCCACCACAGGACTTTCTGATTCATACGGCTTTCTAAAGCTTTGATCATTTATTCACTCATTCAATATTCAGTGAGAGCTTTGTGCGTGCTCAGTACTCTGATATGTGATACTGGGGACAAATAAGAAGGCTGGTGCTCAAAAATCTTCCCTGGTTTTGCATGGCCTCCTGAATGAGGCACTGTTTCCAGCCAAGCAATCAAGGCTGTCCATAATCTGGCTGAAACATAATTTTTCAATTTTACTTGTCATTTCTCATCCATACGTTTTTGCAGCTCCTCTCAAACTCCTCAGACTGCACACAAGTCCAGGTTTTTCTACTTTTGGGCTTTTGCTCATGTGGTGGCCTAGAACACCTCTTCCAATCTTACCCTATACTTGTCAAAACTCCACCCAGGGCAGCTCAAACCCCACCTCCTGAATTCCATAGCGGTTGGTTTATACTGGACCCCGGAGCCAGACAGACCAGGATTCAATTTCTAGCTCCGCCTCTAACTTGCTATATGATCTTAGGCAAGTGACTCTGTCTTTCTGAACCCCAGTTTTTTATTATGCACAGAATGCCAAAATGTATTTAAAGACTCTAACACATAATACACTTAACAAACAGCAGTCATAATTATTTTTATTCTACTGTCATAGAGGACCACATTCAGCCTTGCACTAAAATTGCTGAGTGGTTGGTCTGGCCTAATCTGGAAGCTTTTTGATAGTAAAGTTCCTCATTCATCTCTGTATCTTCTGCAAGCAGTACAGGCAGCTGGTATGCTCTTGCTAAATTCTGCTAAATAAAGAAGATGAAATACAATACAATACAATACATAAAGAACCAGTGTGTACGACTGCTTACTATACATCAGGCATGGTGCTAAGCACTTTACACATGCACTTAAGCCTCATGACAACCTGGTGGGTACTGTCAGGTACAGATGAGGAATCTGAGGCTTTGGGAAGTAGACTCATGTGCCCAGGGCCACACTAAGCAAAGCTAAATTATCTCCTGTCCCCCAGAGTTTAAAATGGGGTCTTCTGAAGGTGCAGCTGCTGGTGCCATTCACCAGTGGGACCTGTATAGCAGAGGCCAACCATAGCAGGGTGCCCTAAGCTTTGCTGAGTAGAACACCCAGAGATGGACCACAGGGAAATCCAGGGAGAACTCCTTGGGACAGAGCTGGAGATATGGAAAACCCTAGATTTGGGTGTAAAATGGGACAATTCTGTTATACAACTGGCAGCCTGACAATTACACACTTTTCCTTCCCACAGTTATTGCTTACAGGGTACGCTTTTAAGTCAAAGTTGGTTTCTGATGCCTTTACATTGAATTCTTTTATTAGGAATTGTACATTTGCTTTCCAAACACTGCAATTATTCCCAGCTAAAATAACTCTAGCCCCTATAATAATGCTCTCCCCACCATGAAGATGCAGTCTCACACTTAATGGGCTACTCACTGAATGCCTGTGATATGGTCCCATCTGTGAGCATCTGTGCATATTGTCCTCTTTGCCTTCTCTCCACTTCACTCTCTCCTGACCTATTTCTCCAGGTCTCCTGGAGGTTAGCTCAAGTGACACTCCAGGGAAAGCTTCCCTGACCCCGGGCCCCCAAGTCTAGTACAGCTCCTTTTGCCACTGCACCCACCAATTTCCTGCACAATGCAGTCACTGCTAGTCATTATCTGTCTCTGCCCCAAGAGGGCAGGCAGAGTGACTGCTTTACTCACCATTATAGCCTCGACCCTGCTAGTGCTACCACGCCCAGGATAAAGCAAGTGCTCAATAAAAATTTACTGGATGAATACAAGCTCCTATGTCCACAGGAAGGTGAAGATCAGAGAGGCTGAGTGATTTAACCAACATCACATTGCTAGGATCAGAAGAGTTACACTCAGCATCTGTAAGGGCCATTAAGTAACCTTGCTACCTTTCTTGGGACACCTGTAATTTTGGACAGAGGTGCCATCATCGCAAGCAATACTGTCTTCTGGGTAATGTCCATCTCTTAAATCAAGAGGCTGGCTAGAATTTACAGAGCTTCAAATAATCATTCACTTTCCCCAATACACACTTTACTGCAAAAGAACTATGAAGATATGTTTATTTCTATTTTTAGAACCTTTTCAATCGGAGAGTTGTGGAGAATTTTGGTGAAATATTAAAATCCTTTCATGTTTTAAAAATCAGTTAAAGCCATCTTATCTGAGAAAATGCCATTATTAGATACAACTTAGCTCAAGAACTTCTGTTTTCCTTACTAATTAGTATTTTCTAAATATTGCAGGTATTTGATTTGGAAAGGAGTAACAGCTCGTTATGCTAAAATGCCAATTACTAAAAAAAAAACAAACCCACACTTAAGAGTTTTACATTTTATGATGTTGGATTAAAACCAATTTAAAAATTACTATAACGTGACATATAATTTTTTACTGAGCAATTTCAACGCCAGCTGCTAATAAAGCATCTTAGCTGTAAATGATAATTCAGATGCTTTTAGATAAAGTGGTGCATAAATATGGCTGGAAATTGATTTAGCTTCTTACAGAAGCTACTGAAGAATGACATATTTTGTTTAATACACCAGCTAATGTAGTCCTAAAAGCTCAAACAAGTGCCAGTTTTCACTCCTAAATTTGCTGTGGGAGATTAATGAAAACTTTATATTTTGCTGAAATGTTAATAATGGGCAGATGAGATGATAGGATTTTAGTAAAGGTCTTAAAGCTATGGAATAACCAGCAAGGCTTGTCAATTTCCTTATATTAATTTTGTTCAAGACTTATATAGCTGGAGCTGGCTCAACACACTAATGCTTCTTGCATTGACCTTCTACTCTCCAACAGTGTAAATTCATATCCCATTTGAGGATTTAAGCCCCTCTGATACTTGGGGAAGTTCTGAGCCTTGCCCCAGATGACGAGAGGTGTGTTTGCTTTTGTGATTAGAAGGGCAACAGCACCTGGGGGAGTAGGGAGGGAAGGAATACGCCTGGGGGTGCTGCCCACCCCCATGTAGGTCATCTGCTGAACTTCTGGTCTCAGAGTTACACAGCCATTTTTCAAAGTAGGCTCAGGAGTGCCACACTTGGAGGGGGCATGTGTGCTTGTATACATCAGTCCGCCATATAACTTGCAACTACTCTCCCCGTGCCAGCAGGACGCTAGACTATGGAGGCACACTGGTGAGGATAAGGCAGGGTTCCTATCTTCAGGAGCTTGCAGACTTGGTATTAGGAACAGAAAGAAAATGATACAAGGCAGAAAAAAAGTACCCAATAAATGGTGCATGCAACACACACTGTATATCTAAAAAACATCTGAAACAGAGCATCATACCAAAAGCATGTTTCTGGACTAGAAAAGTTCAAAGACTCTGCATGTATACCTTTACTGTTTGTACCCTTCCAGAAACGAGTGAACTCAACCATACATACATCGGCACTATACCATTTGCATGTTAAAATTATTACTATATACTAATTTCACATTTAAAAACCCACTTCTGTTCAAGAGAAGACATTTTTATCTACTCCAAGTGAAAAAAGAGAGAACCAGAATGTCTTAGAAATAAACATATTAAAAAAAAAAAAACAGTCCCAAACTGTTAATTTAATTGAAACATAACCCTTTGGTATTTTGTTAAAAGAGCAATTAAAAAGGTCACAAGCAATTAAATGAAACAAAAGCCACACTGTGTTCATCTACATTAATGCTGAACTGGGTCTCCTCCTGAATGACAAGATAAATTGTAATGGTGCCTTCAAAGACTTCACAATGTATTTTGTCAAAGTCGGGAGTGTTAATGTCTCTATGTGCCATGGATTACCATAATGTATCGTGTCAAAACGCTCGAGCTGCAATAACTCAAAGATGTATTGTGATAGATCAAATTTTGGGGTGGGGCCTAAAAGTGACTTGAGCACCAGTGCGCTCAGATGGACTGACAGCAGGCTCCGGAAGAATGACAGACAGCCCATTTGCAACTTGTAAAGGTTTGCGGGATAAAATCTAAGAGGGGAAGGAGCCTAGCTATCAAGAGGAAAGAATGAGAAAGGAGGAAACAGGAATGGCACCTATCTCAATGGCAAAACCAGGCCGGGGCAAGAGGGGGCAGAGGGAAGGAGTAGGCAGGCAATGTCTAGAGCCTGCAGCAAAGAAAGAAAGAGGAGGTGCTGAGCGCACCAAGGGCTGGGAAGTGGACTTGGGGCTTACTAACATTGGAAAGAACCTGGAACATAGAACTCAAAGACATAGGTTCAAATCCTAACTCTGACATCAAGGGTTAAGAGCGGGCCAAAACCTTGCCCAAGATTCCATTTTTGGGAAGAGGCAGAGCTGGGACAAATCTGTTGAACCCAAGTCCGTTCCTTCCTCTGTGCTTCTCCGTTCCCTTCCACCTCACCACCTTCTACAGGCAGCAGCAAGGAGACAGACTGTGTAGGTAACTATAAACTCTCAGTCAGTGGTTCTCAAAGTACAGTTTAGGACCTGCTGGAGGGGTGATCCCCAAGAACTATTTTGGGGGTCCATAACCTCAATGCTATTTTCACAACATTAAGAGTAAGACATCATTTGCCCTTTTCATGCCTATTATCTTACAAGCGCACAAAGTAATAACAAGTATACAAGCTCATCGATATGGTTCTGATTTCACATTGCAACTAACCTTTAAGAATCAATCACTTGAGTTTTGGTATATTAATGAAAATTAATATCCAATATTCTCTGAAAAAGCTATTGAAATACTCCTACCTTTTCCAACCATGTATCTATGTTAGGCCAAATTTTCTTCATATACTACAACTGAAACAATATATTACAGCAGACTGAATGCAGCAGATATAAAAATTAAGATGCTTTCTATAAAGCTAGATACTATAGAAATTTGCAAAAGCATATATAAAACAGTGCCCACTGGTTCAGGTGATTAGTCAATAATTTATCTTCCTGACGGAACAAAAATAAATGCTCTTCAGAGAAAGAAAATGGAAAACAAAAGAAAATATAGCTATTTTTCACAAAAATTTGTTTACACGTAATGGATTTATTAGTTTTTAATGAATTCATAAACGTTTAAAATTTTTTCAGTTTTTATTCCTAATAAGTAGATATAACCCAAAAAACAAAAGCTCTTTGGGGTCCTCAATAATTTTTAAGAGTGTAAAGAGGTCTAAGACCAAGAAGCTTGAGAGCCACTATCTTTACTGGTTCTTATGCCATGCCTGGATGTCCACTGGACGATCATCATGAGACAAAAAAGTGCAGTTACAGCTGTGTATGTGCTACATACCTGAAAACAAACACAAATAGAAAGCTTGGATACACACGAGAGTAACAGGCTTGCTGTCAGGTGATCAGATCAAGGCTAATTATAACTAAAACTATTTTACGTTCAAAAAGTGTTTTTGTTTTTTTTTTGTTTTTTTTTTTTTAAAGATTTTATTTATTTATTCAACAGAGATAGAGACAGCCAGCGAGAGAGGGAACACAAGCAGGGGGAGTGGGAGAGGAAGAAGCAGGCTCATAGCGGAGGAGCCTGATGTGGGGCTCGATCCCATAACGCCGGGATCACGCCCTGAGCCGAAGGCAGACGCTTTAACCGCTGTGCCACCCAGGCGCCCCTAAAAAGTGTTTTTGAATATGTGATTTCACTGAAACTGAGGGAGACACTTAGAGATACATATGTGACCTCCTTTCAGACAAATGGGCACTAATCATTAAATCAAAGCTCAGATGAACTCACTGTATGCTACCGGCAGATACCTTATATTCATAGATACAAACCACACAGGACTTCAAACTTCATTCTGTGGTTCAGTAAGTCTTAGACCAAGTCAAAAGTTTGAATCTAATTATAAGTTAAAGCAACTTCAATCTCCCTTCTCCAAAAAGATCTATGCCAACTTGAGAACTCAACCAGAAGACAATGGTCTTTGTTACAGCCTCACTTTTGAAACTCTCTGTAGCTTGATGATGCGACTTACTGATCCCAGCAGGTTCACAAATAGTCACCCAGCATCAACCACAGCTGTGGGACTGTGCTAGTGCTTCAAGAACACAGGAGGATGGCAGGATTCCCAGACAATGGAAAGGGGACAGGGAATCCACAGAGGGAATAGTATGGGAAAAACATGAAGTCCATAAAGTGTGAGCACATATATAGAGAATGGCAAGTCTTTGCATTTGGTAGGAGCCAAGAGTGTGTGAAGGGGAATAGTGGAAAATAAAATGGTCAGAGGTGGAAGGGGATACATTCTTCAAAGGCAGAGACAGTATCTATGTCAGGGCCTGGCACACAATAAAATACTGCCATACAAATAACTGACTAAATGAAGAGGAAATAGGGGCACTTGGGTGGCTCAGTTGGTTAAGAGTCGACTCTTGATTTCAGCTCAGGTCATCATCTCCGGTCCTGGGCTCAAGCCCCGCATCGGGCTCTGTTCTGAGCTGGGAGTCTGCTTGAGGATTCTCTCTCCTTCTCCCTCTGCCCCTTCCCCTGCTCATGGGCATGCTCAGCCCACCCCGCCTCTCAAAAAACAAAGCTAAAAATAAATAAATAAATAAATAAATAAATAAATAAATAAATAAATACATAAATAAATAGGAAATAAACCATCTTCTGCTGTACTTTATCTTTTTTCCTCCCCCAACGAGGGGCTCAAACTTACAACCCCGAGATCAAGAGTCACACGCTCCACTGACTGAGCCAGCCAGGCGCCCCTGCCCTGCTCTATCTTGACGCCTTATGGCTATTCCCCACATAGAATAATCCCTGCTTCAGCTAAACTGGACTCTGCTCAGGTTACACCATTTGGCCAGAATGTCCTTCCCACTCCGTAAAATGTATACACTTCAAGGTCTAGTCTAGAATCTTCCCTGATCCCTCTCCTGAAACCCTGTAGTTCTGAAGGCTCTAATGATAAGTGTGATAAACATCTGTATTCCCCTTCTAGACAACGAGCTCCTTTAGGGAAGGAACATTCTATCCTACAAAGCGTGTAGTACATGTTTGATAAAGGCTGTTGGTGGCATGAATGAAGTTTGATGCAACACAGGTTAACCATGACAGTACACGAGGTTGCACACCATCCCTGTATTTACCTTGGTTAATAGAACCTAATACACCATTCCTAGTTTTCCATTCAGATGACCCACCAGGGGATCCTGCCTCAACAACAACTACAAAGAGCAGCTAACATTTACTGAGTGTTTTACCATATGCCAGACACCGTGCTCAGCACTTTAAATATGCTATCTCATCGAATTTTCCCAATGCCCTTTTGTTGCATATTATTATCCCCTTTTTACAGGTGAGAAAAACGAGGCTTAGAATGTCATCCTGCTAGTACAGCTGAACAACTACATCCTGCTACTACAGTTCTTAGGCTGGAGCTAGGAACTGAACCCACGTCTGTCTAATTCCAAAAATGTGCCCTTAATCACCACATAACCCTTTGGGTAAAAATGTTGCTTAGATGGGCTGTGAGTGTCCAAATCCATGGGCCATTAACAGTATCTAAGGAGAACAGAATCATGCCTGGCCTTGCAAGAACAAAGAATCAGGGATAAAACCTAATTCTCTTCATTCTTTCTGTAAGACTCAAAGCTGGCTGCATAAGTAAGTCAAGGAGAAAAACTCTCCCTTAGCTTTCTACATCCATCACACCTTTTTTTTTTTCCAAAGGCCTTTTAAGTCCCTAAAGCCTCATAAGCCCCAAACTTCTCTTCTATTAAACACTTCCCTTTGGCTACTAGTCATTTTTGCTGGTCTCTAAAAAATAATCAATAGGTGATATACTATAACACACACATGCACGCACGCATGCCCTCTGCAGTAATCTCGCCAAAGCCGTCAGGATCCCACAGTAGGATATGCCCTTCACTGAATGTTCCATGCTACAACCAGGGTAGGGATCCTTGCTGTCAGAGCCTAATTGATTAAACTCTTGGAGTCAGAGCCTTTCCACAGGGAGATTTCAGACCCTCAATAAATCAGGGTAATCTTGTTTTATTAGGTGATCAGAAAGAAACAGTTTCCGGTTTGTAGAACTTCTAAAAAGAGCAGAACACGGAACCAGGGCCTTTAGGCTCTGCTTTCTAGACCCTGTGCATCCCTCAGTCTTAACTTCCAGCACTCTCAGCCTTGCTCATTTCACTCCACTTCATTCATTCATTCCCTAACAGGTCAAGCTCCTTCTCAAGGCCTTCCGATGAGCAGTCCCTTGGAGAGGAACATTCTTCCCTTACTAACTCCTTTTTTTTCTTCCTCAAGAAAGCTTTCTCCTCCTCTCACCAGCTCCAGTATCACCTGCTAGCTACTCTTATATATCCTTTGGAGCACCTATCACAACAGTGGGCTCCACGATGTGGGGCTCCTCTCTACCGTCTCTGCGCAATGGCTGGCCTAGAGGAGGACACCATCACTGCTTAGGGGATAAATAAACAAATGTGTGCCAAGAATGAAACCAACCACCTTTCAGAGGATAAAGCATGACCAGCCAAGGGTCTGGACCATTGGTTCATTACAGGTTTGCTCGCAAGTTAGGCTGATGATAGAATTCCCATCACTTCCTCTTCCTCCACTGTATCTTTGCTACTGTTGAAACACAGTAAAAGGAGCCAGGGCAGTTTTGACAATTTACATGACAAAATACCTAAGAACTGTAATATTTGATCAACACTGAGGCATCTCTCTCTCTGACTCTGGAGTCAGAGACTGAGGGCACACAAGCTAGAAGAGCCCTACCTCCCATCAGAGAATCACTGCAGAAATGTCACCTGATGCATTACCAAACCATTAGTCAGGGGCTGCAGGGTGGATTCTAGGGCCAGGAGCCTTCCAGAGGGATGCAAATCCCCGTGCCCTCACTTAGAGCCCATACGGGGTTTGTGGCTCGTCAAACATGTTTCCTTACTGCTCTAATGTACCAGTGTATCGCTTAATGAAAGTTCTTAATTGTAATTCAATTAATTACATACACAGAGTCCCCAATTACATTTTCCAATAAGACATTGGCTGTGGTACAGGTCTAAATGCACTTAACCAATTTCAATATATTAAGACCAATTTCCCTTGAATACTAATTACTACCTAATGATAAAATGAAAAGGGGGGAGCTTTCAAGAAAGGGGGAGAGCAAAAAATGCAATTCATGTGGAATTTTTCAGCCCACAGAGTGCAATTCAGACATTCATTACTGAAGAAGTAGGTGTGGCCAGGGCACAAGTTTGTCTCTGCTACAGGTCAGCACTGGTTTTGGCCAAGGTACCACCTACCCTTGCTGCTGGCCATTGCCAAAAGGGGCCTGTGGGAAGTCTAAGAGCTAGTGGGAAAATAGGAATAATGGGGAGGGAAAAGGCCACCACACACATGCACAGACTAGCTGTGGTGTCTGGGCACACAGACAAATATGGGCCTGGCCAACACCTGCATTGTGCATACACATCACTATGTGCTCTTAGTACACACAATCTCATTTAATCCTCCTAACATCCCTACAGGATAGGGATTACCATCACATTTTACAGATGGGAAAATGAAGTTCACAGAGAAGGACTTGCCCAAGGTCACGCAGCGCCTGCAAACATCTTGCCTTGTCCACTACAACACATCACCAACCAGTTCACATTAACCAGAAAGCAAGAGGCACAAACACATAGGTATTCTTACATCGAGGATGATGTTTCTGTTTCATTTAAATACTGTTAGCATGCAGCAAAGCAGGGAGCTAATACCCGTATCTATATGGAAAAATCTTCACCAGTACAAAAATTCCTTATAGTGAACACTTTCCCCCCATCAAAGTCAGACACATAACTGGCTTTTGGCAGTAATTCAACCTAAAATTCAAACCATGGACACCACAGGTCATTTCTATTTGTAAATAGAATTTATTTGCATGATCACATTTTCTTTTGCATTTGAAGACTGCTGTTGTGCTATATAATAAAAGAGGCTTAAAGCCTTGGTATTTAAGTCACATGGTAGAAATTGAGAGATTAGTAATCTATAGCTGAAGAAAGCCCCCAGAAGCCTAACGGAACCACCAGGGAGTCTCCAGGGCTGGCACAGAGCACATACAGGAGGAGAGATCAGCCCACTATGAATAAGCACCATGAAGAGGAACTAGAAACACATCAGGATTAGCAAACAGTCATTCACTGCCTATGGTTGCTTCCCCCCTTCCTATTTATTTAGTAGTATTGGGGGAGAGGGAGACCGGGCGGGGGGGAGCCCAAGTACCTCCATGAAGAAACATACGGGTGTAGACACTCAGCCAAATTCCAAATTGTCTTTAAAAGCTATCACATACTTGTCCCCTGGAGCCCTAGTGAGAAGCCTGCTAATGCCAGGGACTCGGGAGGCTCACCCTATCCAGGGTAATGGACTATACATGGCCACAGGCACCCAGATGGTCCCTGCCCTGGGGAGGGGTGGTGGTAGTCACAGTCCAGTGTGGGGATGGGTCAATCCATCCAGTGGAATCAGTGATCAGACTGAGGTAAGGAGAGACTCTTCCCGAGTGCAGGAAGCTGCCTCCTCTCCTGGTCTTCAAGGGGAAACTAAAGGAGCTGGAAGAGGCCTCCCACAGACTGAGACCCAGAGATACTCTCCCCTGCCACAGTCCACTTATCTAGGTGACTGTCCACCTTGAGCTGAGATCTTCCTCAGGATAGCCTTAAATTAAGGAAACTGAGGATTTCAGTAAGGCACTGGAAAAACAGAAGATCTCCTCGAAAAGGAAAGGAGATCAAAGGAGGTTGAACTGATGTCTAGAGAACAACTGAAGCCTATTTGTACGGCAACTTCTACTCAGGAAATGAAATAATCAGATTCAACGGTTGCACTAGACTTACTGGACAGAAGATACAGTTTTCTAGCCTTCCACCCCCGATTATTATTCATGCAATCCCACACAAATCACCCCTCAAAGCCTCACTTTCTTCTACAAAATAAAGATGACCAGCACAGCGGCCTAAAAGGTCATTACAATGGCAGTACTTGTATCTCATTTAATCCTCAAAAAACCCCTGTGAAATAGATTCAACCACCTTCATTTACAGAGGAAACTGAGGCTCAGAGAAGTGACACGATTTGTCTGATGTCAGGCTGCGGAGGCAGAGTGCTTTAAAAGTACTATGCTGAACTACGACAAGGACAGACTTGAGTGATCAAACGGTAAAGACACAGAGTCTGATATTTTGTTGGTACTCCATAAAATCAGTTTAAATTCAGGCCTGTTTTCCTGATGATGGTAAATTCCCGAGAAGTTGTGCAAAGAATAAGTTGGTTCGTGTTGGATTTTTCTTCTAAGGACCTGGATGGGCTACCTACATATGATCAGTGGGTAAGAGAAAAGGTCACTGGCAACATTTGGCACAAAAGGAAGGTGAGGCTCCGTTTGGTGCCAGGATTTATACAGACGCTCGGACAAGACTGGAAGTCTTCTACCGTTACATCCTCTCCAGAATGTACTCATGCCCCCTTCTGGTCTGACTCCAGCTTCTGGCAGACACTTGGCTGAAGGATGTAGTAGATTATCAGACAAGAATCCAAACTGGAAAGCTCAAGGACTTTGGCTTGTCATTTTCTTATTTAGGCCAAGATCCAAGCACAAATGTTAGCTCTCAGTCCCTAAGCAGAAATTCTTGTCCTATCAGCTTCATTAGCAAGCTTTTCTCTCATAGAGTATAAGACAATTGTCACCACAATTCGCAGGATTGAAAATTTAGGTTATTTTATCAACATCTCAGGGTGGGCTTTGGAATCAGACAGCTGACTTAGAATTCTGGTCCTATCACTGGCTAGCTAACTTTGCACAAGTCACAACCTCTCTCCACAATTAGAATAGTATCTTGTTAGGGTAGTTGTGAAAATTATAAGAGAGTGTTTGCAAAATGTCTAGCACAATGCCTTACAATAGAAGGCCTGAATAAGTGATTTAAGAAACATCTTTTTTTTTTTTAAGATTTTATTTATTTATTTGACACAGAGAGAGAGACAGATAGCGAGAGAGGGAACACAAGCAGGGGGAGTGGGAGAGGAAGAAGCAGGCTCCCAGCGGAGGAGCCTGATGTGGGGCTCGATCCCAGAACGCCAGGATCACGCCCTGAGCCGAAGGCAGACACTTAACGACTGAGCCACCCAGGCGCCCCTAAGAAACATCTTTTGATGTGGTTGGTATAAAAAGTTATGACCATCCCTCCTTGGAAAAAAAAAATGGAAAGAATTATATCCAGCCTTGTGGCAGTGTGCGCAATCAGATGGTTTTACTTAGAAGGTACACATCTCTCCTGGGTCACCAAAGAGTGGAAAGTAAACTGCTTCTAAGTTCTCTGGTCTTATGACACAGACTTACAGACTTGCCTGCCCTCCATTCCCCTTCCTCCCTCCATTCTGTATCAGTTCCTCCCCCCACCACACACCTCCTTGAGGGCCCCGACAGGTCTGTGATTCCAGACCTCCACATCTGTGGCCCATCTACTCTGTCAGCCACAGAACGCTGTTTTCATTATTTATTAATTATAGTTAATGTTTACTGAGTGTTTATTAGGTGCCAGGCACCATTCTAAGAGCTTTACGATTATTAAAACTTACTGAGTCCTATCAGCCTTATGAAGGCAGATAAACTACCCAAGAGAGGTTAAGTAAATTGTCCAGGGTCACACAGCCAGTAACTGACAGGGCCAGAATGTGGACTGAAGCAATCTGGCTCAATAGCATAGTCTCTTAAACACTGCATAATAGATGCTCATAATTTAGCCATAAAATGGCTTTATGGACAGCAAGCCTGTCCTGATCAAACATACCCGTAGAAGCAAAAAAAATTCTATTTCTGAAATATTTTGTTTCAATCCAACTTCTTAATATGTAGCTATGGGAGAACAATATTTGTTTCATTGGAATTTCTACTTAAACAAAAGATTTAAAAACCTTCTCTAGAAAATGAATAAATTGCTTTTATAACTTACTTCCATTTTACGAATATCAGTTATAATATTCCACTGATTCCAAACCACTGACTGCCTTGTGCCCTTTGTAAATGCTGGAAAGGGCTTCTTTTATGAACATTGTGATTTTAACTCAGAGTGAGAAAACTGGAATTCTTTGAAGAATGAAAGAAAATGACACGGAGGGAGGGATTACCCACTTAAATCAGGTAAAAAAAAATTAGATAAGCAAGTTACAAAAGGGGTGTGTTGTTATAATTCTCCCTTTGGTGTGCCATGGTGTAGCACTATACATAGTTTGAGATTTTAAGTGTCATAAGGATTGTTAAACTAAGAGCTAATCTTATTTTTCTTTTTAAGATTTTATTTATTTGACAGAGAAAAAGCATGAGAGACAGAGAGAGAGATAGAGCACGGGCAGGGGGGAGGGGCAGAGCGAAAGGGAGAAACAGACTCCCTGATGAAGAGAGCCCGATACAGGGTTCGATCCCAAGTCCCTGGAATCATGACTTGAGCCTAAGGCAGACGCTTAACTGACTGAGCTACCCAGGTGCCCTAAGAGCTACTCTTACTATGTAATCTTTATCTGTGTGAACTTAACTTTATTGCTTGTTTACTTTTTCGTCTTAGAAAGTCATGCATACTCATTATAGAAACTCTGGAAAGTATAAGTAAAGTATAAAGAGGAAGGAAAATTAATTACCCAGGATCTTGTCAACCAGAGACAACCACTATTAATATTGTGTCATTTTCCTTCTATTTTTTGTTTTGTTTTTACATACTTGATATTAGTTTGTATGTGTTATTTTATATCTTCGATATTTTTCCTCCTTAATATTACATCAAAAGTTATTTCTCCCATTGTGAAAACTCTCAGTACACACCTTATAATGGCTGAACAATATTTCATATCTCCTGAGATCATTATCCTTTTAATCTGTAATTGGGGCAAATTATCTTGACTGTTTTGTTTTGTTTTGTTTTAAGTAGGCACCATGCCCAGTGCATGGCTCAAACTCGCAATTGTGAGGTCAAGACCTGAGCTGTGATCGAGAGTTAGATGCTCAACTGACTGAGCCACCCGGGCACCCCTTGACTGGGTTTTTCTAATGTCACACTAACCTTGTACTCTTTGAATAAACCCAAGTTGGAACTGGATTCAGTTTAATATTTTGTTTAATTTTAATTTTCTGTGTTGCATAGTCTTTATTAGGGTTTGGTAACAAGACTAAGATAGTCTCTCAAAATGTACTAGAGAGTGCCACTTCTTTTTCTATTCTTTGGAACAGCTGATGTAAGACTGGAGTTATTTCTTCCTTAAGTGTTTGGTACAACTAGCCAGTGAAATCATCTGGGCCTGATTTTTCTTTGTGGGAAGGTTTCCAATTGTGAACTCAATTTTCAAAATAGTTACGGGTATACTCAAGTTTTCTATTTCTTCTTGTGTCAATTTTGGTAAGTTGACTTTTTTTTAAAAGGAATTTGTCTTTTTCATCTACATTTTCACAATTTTTGGTATGGAGGTTTTCAAAATAGTTTCATATTACCTGTTTAATAACTGCAGATCCTTGATAATAAAAGCATATCTCCTTTTTATTTTATTACCATTTGTTTCTGTTATTTCTCTTCCTTGTCTTTGATCTATTTGATCAGAGGTTTAGTAATTTATTAACGTTTTCCAAGAACTAAAATTTTTGGTTTTGATGTCCCTAAATCTTCTATTTCCTTAATTTATGCTCTTTATTGCTTCCTTCCTATTATTCTCTTTACGTTTCTTTATTTGGTTTCTTTTCTAATTTTTTGAGCTGAACGCGTAGCTTACTACTTTTTGGCCTTTCTTCTTTCGTAATATATGAATTTGAATGCTATAAAATTTCCTTTAAATACAGCAGCCCTCAAATTCGGATGATGTCAGGGTAAAATTGTTTGTAGGTATTGATCTCAGTTCTTTTGGTTCAATCTTCTCCCACATATAGGCCATTAATTATTTTCTATCTTATGCTTTCTGATGACTTTATGGTGATGATTTGTATATTTTAATCAGCTTTTTAAGTTACCTTCAGTGGGAGAATTTGTTCAAATTACTTGGTCTGCCTTTACCAAAATGTGATGTGCTCTGCACAATTTTCCAATATAGGAATATACCTTAAATTATCTAACTACTCTTCTGGTGTTAGATAATATAAATATCTAACAACTATCATTATACATATATATTTTTTGCATTTCAGATTTTTTTCTCCTTAAGACAGATTTCCAAAAGCAGAAATGCTGGGGAAAACATTTTTAGGTCTCTTGATACTTTCACAGTTATATTAACTTGCATTAGTCACTGGTGTTGGAATATGCCTGTTTCTCCTCCACAATAAGGACTCTTTTTTAAATACCCAGCTTATTTGACATGTGAAAAGTATTCCACTGTTGCTTTAAAATGTTTTTATCTTATATTGTTGATAGGGATAAACATTCTTTGTTTACTACTTATTTGAATTTTTGTACCATTTGGGAATCCAATTGATTTTTATTTCTTTGCATATTTATATTAGATACTTATAACTGGCTGCAGACTGTGGGGATACCAACCTTCTGCCTTTGAGAGTTTGTTGCTAAATGCAAAGATCATGTTTCACCATCCTGGTGAAATTTGTGCAGGTCTCTCCAGCAGAGGCTATCAGGGCCCCTGGTCAATGAATAGCAAGCTGGTCTTGCTTAGAGGGTCAAAGTGGCATGACTAAAAACTGCCACTCATTCGCTCATCCAATCTATATTTACTAGGCTCCTACAGTACTGGCCTATAGTGGATGATGAGTAAATGTTTGCTGAAATAATGAGGGACAATGTGTATGGGTCAAGAATACCCTCACAGACCCGACAAACTAATGGGGGAGAGAGACATCAAATGATCATTGAGAAAAATATATAATTATAAGCAGAAATATATATAATAAAGAAAAAGTCGTATACTCTGTGACAGAATAGAATAGGGTACCCAAGTGAGGAATGGATCATGTTTAGGTGAGGGAGGTGGGGTGATCACAGGTGGCTTCTTTGAAGATGTGACACTTGAATTGAGACAAAAGATGAGAAACAGTTAACCAGAGCGGGGGAAAATGTGTTCCTCATAGAAGAAATAGCCTGTGTAAACGGTCCAAAGCAGGAATGACGGCAGAGAGTTGGCTGCCATAATCTCAGTTTTCACGTCCTTGTCCCTTGAGTCAGTGGGAGTGTAGAGGAGGGAGTGGCAAAGATTCACAACATGGAAACTAAAGAAGAAAGGAACTGAAGTTTTAAAAAGGCTTACAGCATAGCTCTAGGAACCATTACACTGTTTCCTGCTAAGGAGTACGCAAACAGAATTTTCTAAAACTAGAAGTCTGAACAGTGATACTGACAGGGCCAGTTGTTTTATATAAAAATAGTCTTTGCCTCAGAAAAGGCCTCATATTTATTTCTAAGCTGTTTCCAGGGCTGCTCCTAATTTAAGAAGATACAGCTTAACAGAAAAATATTAATCACACAGTGCTAAACAGGATGCAGACTTTTTACCAAAATGCATAAAATCAATCATTTCACTTTAGGACACACTTTTGGCACAAAGGCTGAGATCTGCCTTGGAAAACAAAGTCATTTCAAATCTGCCTAGAGAAGCCAGACCAGTGAGTGTTCCCAAACACAGGACTCCTAAGCATGTTTGCAACGGACAAAGCGGGCATGGAGCGAGGAGGCCAACGTACTGTTCTCTCGGACCAAGCAGAACTCCCATGCGCTCTGACTCTCCAAAGTGCTCTCCAGGTCCACGGCGACATTGGGCTCACTCTGCTTCTCCAGGCGGTACTGAGGGCCTGGAAGATCAAAGGGGCAGGAGGAGGGGAGGAAGTCTGAAACAATGAATTTAACATTGAAAAAACACCACATACTGGCGAAAAGCTGATAAAGCATTAGGGAACCGCTGAAGTCTGTCTGGGGGGGTCTAGCTATCCAAGATGGAAGAGTTTGGGTTTTTTGTTTTTTTTTCCACAAGGTTTTACAAACTTGTCTGCTCTATTATCAGCTCCGTTTTTGTTCAGCTCCCCCAAACAAGGTGAGAGGTAGATGGCTTTTGAGCTGGCCTGACTTGGAATCACAACATGGTTACATGGTTTCTCAGATATGAGCAAGTAACCTGCCCTCTCTGAGCCTCTGTTTCCTAATAAAATGGGGGGATACTTATACCTTAAGGATTATTGTGAAGATTACAGATGATACAGGAAAAATACTTAATAATGCACCTGCCTCATAGGAGGCACTCCTACAGAAGTACTTATTAAGAATCATTATATATAATGACTAACCAATTATAAGCAAGAAGAAAGTATGGTTAGAACTCTAATATGACGACAGCCCAAATTTTTTAAAAAATTTAAAAAGCAGGTGAGGTAAAACAAAAAATCTCTGATTTCTGGGTTATGGTAATAGACAGTGGCTGCTGATTCATGTTTTTGTTGAAACATTCACGAAAACACAAAGACATGGGTTCAATAATACTGAAAACCAGGACTACTAGCCAGCCTGTGTCACACAGGGGGTTCTGGCAGATCTTAATAAAACACTGGGGCATTTTATACATTTATTCATGTATTTCTTTGTCAAGCCAAATGACAATCTTGTTCTTCTCAGATAACACCCAACGGGTCCAATGATCAGATTGAAAAGACTGCTCCTGTTGTTAATGGTTATTGAAAAGATTAGAGGCATAAGAAACTGTCTTATTATTTTGACTATGAAAGGTGTGTTTGGTCAGACAAGAGGGGATGTGTAAGAGATCTGAGGAAAGCATCAGAGGCCTTCCGGGGCTCCCAGGCGGAACTTATTTTTAGATATGTTCTTCAGCTGTTGTCAACTTGTTGTTATTCACATCCAGTACTACTCCTTCACTAGTCGGAGGCATTTCATTCACCTCCTCCATGTCATTCTCCTCCCCTATGTTCTACATTCATCGAGAGCACTGTCATGTCATGTCAGTTTCATGGGACAGTCTATCTTTTCTCTAATTGGTATGTCATTAGCAAGTCTCAGAGTTCTTACACATGCTGGATCTTCTGTACACTACTTATAGCTCCTAAACTTTTACTAAGTCAACAATGCTCAAAACACTTACCTAACTGTTTACACAAATACTCAGAAGCCTACACAATTCACATAAACTCTAATACACTATATTCAGGTTAAGAGGGTACTGTATTTCAACATTATACACAGTTAAATTTTCATTTCAAAAGTATTTAGCAAATAAAGGTATGGAAACACTGGTAATTCCTAGTCTCCAATATCTGTCACCTATCACTGACATTTGTCAATTAACCAGGCATGTTTGCTGAGGATTCCTGATGCCTCCACACTCACTGGGGGACAGTAATCACAGAAAAATCGTGCCCAGTTGAACTGTCAGGAAACTGGTGAGAAGATTCCTATGCACCCTCTCCTTTCCCTCCTTTCCCCTCCTAGAACCCACCTTTCATAGCTGTGGGCCTCTTCAAGCCCTTTAGGGGAAGGGAGTTCCCGCCGAACCTAGAGAGCTGCTTTCTAAGACACCGGCCTGTTAAACTATCTTGGACTGCCCCACCCCCAGTACCTCCCAGCAACACAGTGTGCCAGACACTGACATCCACCTCTATGAATTTACAGTGAAATTGGGTACAGAGTTTAGCTCTAATAATTCACTTTTTTATGATGGCCAAAATTTGGGAACACACTAAATATAACAACAGGGGCCTGGTTAAACAAAACAGTGTGAAAATTCATAAAGATATTAAAAGTCATGCTGCAAAAATACTTAATTTTATAAAGCATGTTTATAATATGCTACTTTATGAAAACAGCAAATTATAACACAATACATGTAGGAAGATTGCAATTGTGAAAAAATACGTGTAAAGTCACAGGGGAAAAAAAAGACCACAAGGTTATTTCCAGCATGTGAATAGTGCTTACACTGGATGGTGGAATAATGAGTGTTTTTTATTTTTCCTTAGTGTTTTTCTGTACTTTTCACATTTCCTATAATAAATAAAGGCTACTTTTATAATTTAAAATACATCATATATACTTACAAGTCCTCTGATTTCTTACTATGCCATTTTTCTGAGGATACTATAACCATCACACATTGTGGATTCTCTAATGGATCTCTCCCATGTGATAATTTAATCAAAACCAGACATTTATCTGTTTATGTAGATCGCTATTTGCATCTTAAGTAACCCTGCAACCTAGGCTTGCTTAGTCTGACTCTGAGGGCAGTGTACAGGGGGCTGGGCTTCTCAAGCTGTCTGCCTACCTGACAGCTGGACTGTAAATAAGCCACCACTTTCCTGATCGCTGGGAGTCAAGGCCTGGCTGCATCCGGGTGTATATCAGGGTGGTCTCCTTTGCACTCTTTCCTTCCAGTCTCTGCGGCTGCCTGGGAAACAATGACGAGGGAAACCAGGGGAGGCAGGGAGTACTGGGAAGGGTTCCTAGTCCTTAAACATGATGAGCCTCCTACACCATTCTCAAAGCCATAACTGTTATCATTCAACATTACTCTTGTTTCCTGGGTCTTGCAGATAGTAGCTTTAGGATTTTCTCCTTGAAACCTAATATGATGATGACTCTCACTTACTGAATGGCCATTATATGCCAAGCTTTCTACATGTTACCTTAGTGTATGCTCACAACAACTCTAAGAGGCAGATATTATTATCCCTATTTCACAGATGGGGACCCTAAAGGTTGGCAGGGTGAAGTAACTTGGCCAAGATCACAAAGGTAGGAAGTAGGGCAGGGGAAATAAAACCCAAGGGTCTTAGGCTCTAAAGCCTCTGTGTTTTAAACCTTTTTTCCTCTAGTAAATATAAATTACTGGCCAATTATAAAGAGGCCATAGTTTATACTATAAGTATAGATTTTTGCAGATTTGTAGTTTCATTTGGGTTCTGAATCACTTAACTTGTGGTTTCTGTAAATTCAAAATGAAAATGACCTGAAATAATTTATTTTTATGAAATCCATACATACTGATTATCCTGTCCAACGGCTGTATCCTGGGTCCTTAAGAAGACAGGATCACTTTATTTTTCCATCCATCCAGGAAGACTCTCTCCCTTCATCTTTCCTTAAGAATATTCCGACATATGCCCAGTTTTGTCATTAGCTGAAATTCTGAGTGTCATTTTCTGCCCTGGGTACTCTCCTTGTTCTTCCACAAAAGCTAATGACCAACTTGGAAACCCATTTCTGAGCTTAGCAAAGGACTATTCGGGTCTTGACTTTGGGGAAGGCAGGGCGGCTAAGCTGCAGATGAGACTTGAGATCAAAACCCAAATGGAAAACTGCCTCTTACAAATATCAATTTCACTCTTAATTCTTACGCAAACAGTGGATAAAATATCTCACACAGAAAGACTGTTGCACACATTTTCCTCCTCTGAAAAAGCCAGATGGATAACTTCAGGCTACATCATGTAACGAGAGGCAGGGTATGTATGAGAAGCAATATAACCTGGTGGTTAAGGGCATGGACTTGGGGCCAGATTGCCTTGCTCTAGTCCTGGCTGATCAACTTAGCTGTATGACTTTGGGGCAACTCAATCTCTCTGTGTCTTCATCTGTAAAATGGGAAAAATAATACCTCACAGGCCTATCTGAGGATTTGATGAGTTAATAGTTAAAAAGCAGTTAGAATAGCATCTGCTACATTAATAGTGTTATAGAAGTGTCAGCTATCCACCACAGCCTCCTCATGGGACTATAACAATACTAAGATATCATAACATAGCAGGACCTGCTACTGTGTAGTGTGCCAGGTACTGTGCTAGGCCTTTTATACAGATCATCTGATTTATCACCCTAGGATGTAAAGAACATGAATTCCATTTCATGCAGGAAGAAACAGGGACTTACAAAGGCTAAATAATGAGCTCAAGGTCCCATACGAAATGAAAGAATGAGGATTCATAGCCAGGCTGCCCCAGCCTGCACTCTGTAATATGTACAAACCATACTGCTTCACTCATAACATGTTCTTAATAAATGTCTGATGATCATAATCAAGATTATGATAACCCAGACCTACGAGATCTATCAACCTATAGTTTCTAACAAATTCTTAATTTTCATGCAGCTAACATGGGAGAAAAAGAAAAAATAGCAGCCAAAACCACTTTAAAAAGACAAGCTGTGAGGTCAGTTTCTATTAATATATTTTTGCCAAGGAAATGATTATATAAAATATAAAAGCCTCCTTCACACTGAACCGGACATAGTTTTCACGGCAACATCCACCTTTAGAAAGAGGTGGATGTGGACACAAAAGGAAGATTCTGGGAAGCAGTTACTGTGCAGTGACAGGAAAACCTGCTTGGGCATTCCAATGATGTATTTATTGCAGTAATACCATGTCACCGGATGGTCTAAGAACAAAATACTGCTCCGGGCACTTTGGGAGGGATCCAACTTATAACACCCAGGCAGGATTTTTATGGGATTTCGTAAACCTGAGGCAAACACCTCAGCACATAAGTTTCAAAGAAAATCTGAAGTATCTGTTGGATGGTGGATACATACGTGGTCAGTCCAGCTTCCTCTATCCCTTCAATCCTAGACTGAAACATAAAAGGTTTTAGCACATAATTCCTTAAGAGCTGAGAGCCAGCTGAGAGTTGGAATCCAGTGGGAAGCAAATGCAGAAGCCCGAAGAGAGGGACCATTGCCTCAATCGCTCTGCATCTTACTTCTAAAGACAGAGGGGAGAAACTTCCTTCAGAACTCACTCTCAGGAAAAAGCTGCACTTCCTCGGAGCAACTGGTTTGCTCTTTTCTATCTTTAGACAGTTTAACATAAATCTTGTAACTAACTGATAGTTTCCCTTTCTCCTTTGCCTGTGAGGAAGCCCAGCACTAAACATGTGATCCAACCATGCTGACTGGGCATGCATTTCTCTGACAATTAATCTTCTGGATCTTTATTTTCTTTTCCTTTCATGTCATCTTTCAATTCATGTATTTTTATCGTATTATAAGGATGTATATATACCAAATGCTCTTTGGCTTGAAGTGAGATATAAATGAATTAACTTTCACTATTATTGCTGAGCACCGGAACAAGTTTGAGGACCACCTGTCTGAAGAAAAATGATGAAGTCAAAGGTTGAATACTTCCATGGATGTGCCTTCATGTCAGTCATTTTCCATTCACCAGCTTAAAGAGCTGCTTTAATCTGAAAGAGCTTCTTGTAGCCAGAAAAAGATGAAGTATGAGCCAGTAAGAGGAAAGGACTGGATTCCAGGTGTTCGCGCACTCTCAGGGAGCAACAGGGCCAGACACGCATTCTGGGGAAGTTACTTAGTCTCTGTGTTATTTTCTCATCTATGAAATGAGGATAACAGAACCTCCCTCAGAAGGCTGCTGTAAAGATGAAGTGAGACAATCCTCGACTCCTTCGGCACCAGCGCTCTGTGACGGCACCTACTATTGCTAGTACAGGCCGGAACAGAGCCGACTGAGATGAGGTGCAGGCAGACCCCTAAGCCAAGAGTCCCAACAGGCTAACAGCCCCATGAAGGAAAGATACATGATGGCAGGGAAAGTTGGCCTCAAAACAGATGTCATATCCTTTCTCATGTGTGTCCAAGGTAGGGGTGTAGGGGTGCAGGGTGGGAGAGGGTGCATATCTATTTAAACAATCTTGCTTTTAGGCTACAAGATTAGACACTTGTTCAGCAGCCAGATTGCTAAGGTTCCCTAGGTTCAGGTTCAACAGAGATAGTCTAAAAATGATGAGTAAAGGTCATGGAGCCAACCATGGCAGCACAGATATCAAAGGACAGACAATGTGACAATGCCATCCACGCATCCATACCAACAAACGTATCCTGAGCCTCAACAAGGACCCAGCCACAGAGATGAATGATCAGTGATTCCTGCCCTCAAGTAGGCTGGGGGAGGTGGCAGGACACACAGGAGCAAAGGGCCCAAGTCAGTGCTCCTTCTCAGGCAGAGCTAGATGAGGTGCTGTGAAAGCACAGAAAAGGCAAACAACGAACTTCCTCTACCCCGAGTTGGAAACATCTGAGCACAGTCTTGAAGGAGGACTCAGAGCCAGTGAGGCAGGGAAAATACCGCATTTCTACAGAGGAAACAGCATGTCAAAAAGCAAGGAGGTACTAAAGAACCCACACAGACCAAGAGAAATTCAGTGTGGAAAAGGCCTCAGTTCTGTTGGGGTGCGAGGGGAAGTGGGCTGGGATGCTTGGCCCAGACTGTTGGTCAAGGCCTGTTAGTAACAGATGCTAACAGAGCAGGGAAGCGACATAATCAGCTTTACACTGTAGTAAGATTCTTCTGGTGACACTGTGGACAATGGGTTGGAGGAGTCTGGTGGCAGGGAGGCCCATTCGAGGCAAACTGTGCCAAGCCTGGCCTGCTCTATGGCAGGGGCTGGCGGAATCCCAAGTTCCTCACTGAGCCAAAGCCACCACTGACAAGCTGATGCTGTCAATATCAGAGCTCAGACCCAACATCAGCTATTCTGAAATGTCTGCATTTAGTGTCAGTGCCATCGCTTATAACTCTTCCTCTAGGGGAGACTATAATCATTTTCTGCTTGATCTTAATGTAAGCACTGAATTATATTCAAGTGATAGCCACTGTAGCTTATACTCCCTCTGAGGCTCAGATTGGATAATTTGGAATTTAAATAATAAAAAAGGAACAAGCTGACATGACAATAAGGTCACACTTTAGCCTCTTCTGAGCCAATACACAATTTGCTCTCAGTGAAACAGCCGAATATAATCAAATTAAATACAATTCCTATTACAAAAGAAGAAAGACCAAGGCTGTTCCAATAAACCAATTCTCCTGCCTAGTTAAACTGCAAAACCTTCAGGAAAGGTTTTGAAAGCATGACCCATCAGTTCTAATTTTTAAAACTTATCCTTTCAGTCAAGACTAGAAAAAGGCCCATTCCAACTTTTATCTTTACTACAAAGTGCTGTTATCTTGGCCTGATGTCAGGAGCTCTATCTCTCTTTCTGCTGACAAGCAGAGACGAGAAAGATAAGATTGGAAACGAATCTCACCTCTCTGAGTAAATAAATAATCAATACTCATCTAAATGTAAATGAGAAGAGAGCCCCCTCTGATAACAGCACTCTTATCAGAGAGCCAATTTTCTTCAGACATTTGGCCTCAACCAAATCACCATCATTCAGCCCCAGCCTAATGGCAAAAAATCGTAACTAAATTGAACCGATCACCAGAGATCAACTAAGTTCGGCCCTGGCCACTTCAGGTTCAAATGTTTGGGAATGCAATTTTGCCCCCATTAACTTTCAATAGCAATGAAGAACAGACTGGTCAAGGGGCCAGTCTGTGCAATAAACAGACCCCAGAATGGGGGTGGCTGGAGGATGAGGAGTGGGCTTAAGTGTTTAAACAAGGCCAGAATGGTGGCCAACCCCAAAACCATGCAGGGAAGGCTCCTGCCGTCCTGGTGGGGAGATGGTATTCTTTGCTATCATCACAGGCCTGGCTGAAATTGAGAAGACATTTAATTTGCCTGATGATGATGGTTAACTTTATTAAAACATGTAAATAAAGGGAAAAAAAGATATTAAATAGCTACGGTAGCTAAAAATAACAACGTTCAAATGATCAATTTCCTCCAAGTAATTTGTATCAGACTTACATCTGACCCAGCAGTGCCGCACTGACCTGATTTTACTGAAATAAGACGCCGTCTACAAGACAAATCACTTTAAAACCACTGCGCTGGGGTTTCCATTTCTTTGCTGCAAGACTCAATTCACTGCTGATGAGAGTATTGGGGAAATTATGACCATTATTGATAGGACAGCAAAACCACTTTTACACAGTAGTCTTCAAGTTGACAGAAAGCTTGTAGTGGACCATTAATGAAGGTGTCAGCTAGAATCAGAAATTAAAGACAAAGGCTGGGAAAGGCCTAATTTTTAGAGCATGTTAAGGACACCAGAAAAACAGAAAAAGCAGACATTCATTCTCTTAAGAGTAATAGGGCCTAAGCAAGGATCAGCTGAGGAGCAGGCTGTTTGCCTACAATTAGGGAAAGGAAATAGGGCCTCTTTTTTTGCCTGGCCCTGGAGCTCCTAGAGCATAGTTTCTCAACACTATCTGCTTCAAACCTTTATTAGCCAAAGGAGGCCATGACTGTGTAAGACAGAACCATTTTTGAGAATTTTTGACTAGTTTTACCATCTCTGCTCCCACTGAGTATCTAGTCCCAGAAGGTGGACATGCAGTGGTTAGACAATGGTTCTGGAGTCAGAAAGACCTTGATTAAAATATTGGCTTTTTTACAATCTATGTGACACTGGGCACATCAGCTGATCTAAACCTTTGTGGAGTAACTGCAAAGATTATGTGTGACGCGATGTCTACGACATAATAAAACACTCAATAAGTGTTATTATACTGCTATGCAAATTTAACAAAATCATCAATTTACTCTTTCTTAATACAACAGTGAGCGACACTGAGGATTTTCCTGGCCCTTAACAAAGCACTTGATGTGCATTAGCACTCTGAATCATAAAACTCTACGAGGGAGGCCCCATTATAATCCTCTCTTTACAGAGGAGAAAAAAAATGTGGAGCAGTTAAGTCATGTGTCCATAGCATGGCCAGGACAAGAATTCAGATATATGATTCCAGAGCCTATGCTCTTAACCACACTATTATGCCGTATTCCAGAAAGAGCATGTTATAATCTTCTTGATTTGGGGGTTGGAAAAAAGAATTATAAGGTTGAGATGATTTATTGGCTCAGAAAGCAGTAAAGGTGTTGGGTGGGAAACGAGGTGGGAAGAGAGAGAGTAGTTGGTCTAATGGGGCTCAAAACTGAGGGCTCCCCAAGCCCTCACAGCAAGCACCCATTCGATGGGCACTTAAAGTAAACACCGGCTGCTTGCCCTGTTTTTCAGGGTGGAGGGGGACCTTTTTCTAAGTTAAATGATTTACAGAGTCACTGCCTCAATCCACAGTTCCGAAAGTATGATTTCTTTAGGGTTTAACTATACCCATTTCTAGTCTTGTTACAACTTTTTTATTGCGATAGAAAACATTTACTGGAAATATGTTACTGCTATTACCAGGTCATAAAATAAAAAGAAAAATAGTTTATGTATTGCCATCATTTCCAATCATCAATCAGAAAGTGCCAAGAGGAGGAAAGGAAAGGGCGTACAGCCGAGATTTCCTTCTTTGTGTAGGAGAAAATGCAGGAGCATCATAATTCTTTAGAACAAATTTCTTCTTGAATACCCAGTCTCACAGATGGGCTCCCGGGAGGAGTAGGGAGGCACACCTTTTGGCATCTCCCCTCCTCTCTGCAGCCCTGCCTGAATCCCTGTCAGAATCAAGAGCTCTTTCATTGCAACTTCCTTGGGGCCTTGCTTCTCTCAGTGTATTGAACATGCTGGATTAGAAGCATTTCTGTCTATTTGTCATTGTTTCCCCCCCATTCCTTCAAATCCTTGAAGATGAGGGTGGAGGGGCTTTTTAATAAAACCAACTCTGTATTCCCAGAGCTCCAGGACAGCAACAGGCTCTTTGTAGGTGCTCAATAATCTTTGTTCAATAGAACGACTTCAACAAGGTGGCATTTAAAATTGAACAACCTTGACTCTTGACCCAACAAAGGAATCTATCCTGAGAAGCATTACTCCAAGTATACAATGATGTATGTTCAAAGATGTTCACTGTAGCACTGTTTTAAAATCAAAAATTGCACAGTCCAAATATTCTTCAGCAGGAAATGATTAAATAAATTACAGTGTATCTATACACTGGGATGTTATATAGCTGTTAAAAAAATAAAGTAAGTTAATAAGACATGGGAAAATTCCCATGATACGCTACTGAATTTAAAAAGATATAGAATGTATAGAGTATGCTCCATATTAATAAAGTAATAAAACTCCAGCTATATATGTGCCTTTATATGTGTGTGTGTATTTTCAACAAATACACACACACACACACACACACACAATCTGGAAGGATATCAGCCAAACTGTTCTCACCGTTACTCTGTTAACTGGAATTACCTCTGTGCATAGGATGGGATAGTAGCAAAGACAAAGACTTTTACTTTTTTACTTTATAGATTTCTATCTTTGGATTTTTGACAGTGGGTATACGTAGGTATTACTTCTGTCTTTAAAAATCCGATTTTAAAAAATGAGGTTAAACAATCTTAGAGGTGATTCCAGCTAGATCAGACTACAGACCATGTCCTCTGGAGCCACCCGTGACATCACCAACTCTGGCTCCTCACAGACATGGGAGCTAAACAGCTGGGGGCCCAGGAACAAAAATGGCATAAAGCCTCTTCATGGGTCCCCATGGTCCAGAGTCAAGGCATAGGGTGGACCACAGAGGCTTCTAGAGCTGCCCAAAGGAGCTGAGCAGTAAAGGTAAAGAGGATTGGAACATCTGAGGCCAGGCTGCTGGCACTCAGAGGCTGTTCACAGAGAGGCCATGACTGAAGACCACTGGTCAAATTGTTTACCTGCTGCTTTATCACCCTGGTCTAGACAACTATGCCTGCCCTGTCCTCCTCCTGGATTCTAGATGGGCTGTGAAAAACAAAGGGTGACACCACGCTGTCTCTGTTTGGCCTATTCAACCTCCCTCTAAGACAGTCCTGATGCTTCTACTCAGGCTTTGAGACAAGAAGCAGTGTGTTCGGAGTCCATCTCTGCAGCCTGGGGGTAGGAAGAAGGTCTGAATTTGATCCCTGCCCTAAACTCTGTAGTGTGTGTGTGTGTGTGTGTGTGTATGTGTGTGTGTGTGTCTGTGTGTGTGCGCGCGCGCGTTCTAGGGAGTGCCTTACAACCCCTGCTGATCCCAAAACATTTGAGACAGTGCAGTATAGTGGTTATGAGCCAGACTGCTTGGGTTTGAATTCCCAACTCCACCACTTACTAGCTGTGTGACCCTGGACAAATCACTTAAACTTTCTATGCCTTGCTTTCCCACCAGTAAAAGAGGGATAATAATAGTACCTCCCTCTTAAGAGTTGTTCCAAGGACTCTGTAGATCATATGTCTGGGTTTCTGCTTCTTCTGTCCAAGCTTCACTGGGTGGGGGGTGGGGTATGATTCTTCAGCAGAGGCTGGAACCTCTAAAGGTCTGCCAAACTGGTCTCATCTCCCTCCCCTTCCCACCTCCCACCTGATGATATAGTAATCCAGAAATATCCTCCAAACCATGCTGTTTCAGCCCTCTGTGCTCTGCTCATACTAGTCCCTCTGTCTGAAGTAATCTTCCCTTTACTTCACTTCCCTGGTACTCGCTCTCCCCCACTCAAGAAGTCAAAGCTGCGTAAGTTACCACCTCCTCTGGACTTCTCTGTGCAACCTGCACTAGGAAGGTCTCTGGCTGGGCCTGTCTCCCATACCAGCTGTATGCAAACTGTGGTTGGAGTGCTGATCTCAGTGCCTCTGCATTCCTGGGGCAGCCATTGCAAAAGGTGTGCTTCAGTGTACCTTTGGTGACTAAGCTGAAATTCAGCCCGCTTGGCTACCGCCCTGACTACCTACCTCGTCCTCCAGAGCAGACTTGAAGTTCCACCTCCAGCTGACTCCGAATGTCCCCACTGACTGGAGAATCATAATAGAGCCCCAGCTCTGACTGAGTTTCCTGGGGATAGACAGGGCTGGTGTAGATCTGTGCTGCTTTAGGCACTGGCTAGAGAATGGAACCGCTGTCAGGGCCAATCCCACCTCCCCATCAGCTCAGTTTCCTCACCCAGGCCTGCCTTTTCTCACCATAGCAACCTATACCAACATGCTTCCTACCAGAGTTCTCTGAGCTATAACACACAGCCTAGAAACCCACTCACCATCAGAACAAGAAGAGATAAGGCAAGGACAACCCAAAACTTGGAGAACGTTGGAAGCTCCTATGAGCTTCCTACACACCACCCCAGCAGAGTGCTGAAGGGACAGGAATGCTCATAGTCCATATCCTGTCACTACCCAGCTGGCATGAATGCACTTCCCTTTGGAGAAAGGAGGCCTAGTATTACTTTTAAAAAAGAAACATTTTTTTCCCCTCCTTCAAATCCAGGTATCACTTGTTACAGAGGATGGAAACCTTTAACACTGTCCCTTAGCATCCAATTTTTCAATCTAATCTGTTTCTCTTAACTTGAGTCACTATGACATTACCAAATTTTACATACAGTTATCTGCTACTCTGTAAAGAAATACAGATGGTTTTTGTGGAAATAAACAGTCATTTATTTTAAACAATTGTAAAATAGTTTATGGAAACCAGTGGGGTAATGCATTCAAATAAATGCCAAAACCGGTTGATGGGGCGCCAGGGTGCTAAATCACACTGCTGAGGAATTCAGCTGTGGGGAACAGATAGTAAATCCAGAGTGACAGAATTTCCCGTGATGGCAAAGGTTTCTGACATCCAGTCCAGTACTCAAAAACCACAGCAGTTCAAACCCATTTTCCTTAACACAGCCTTGACAGCCAGCAAAATTAGTGAATTTAGTCACAAACACCTAAGGACAAAAACAAAAGAAGCAAACAAAAAGGAGACTTCATGTGTCTGTAGCCTTTTCTGAGCTATAAAAAACTGGTGACTCCAACCTAAGTCAATGGAGAGCATGCTTAGGGCCAACTGTTTTCTATCATCAGACTTTGTTATGATACAGTGGAATCTGAAGACTTCTATTCAAATCTGCTGATGCCAGAGACTGGCTTGGGTAAACTACAGCTCTCGGAACCTCGGTCTCCTCCTCAAAAATGAAGGTAATAGTTGTAAATACTTGACAGGCTACGGAGCGGATTCAGTGAGGCACCAGGAGTGACTGTGTTCTCTAAACAGCTGGGTGCCAGTGGCTCCAGTGAAGGGGTTGTAACCCTGGGTGGGACAACAGGCTGCAGGGCCTCGTGGGGGCTTCTACCATCTCTCCAAGGAAGTACCACTGACAAGAAATGGCTCAGGCCTGCCTTTGCAGGAACGAAGAGAACTCCAAGCACTTATTTGATTCTAATTTCACAGAAGAATCAACTACGAACGTATCAACCTTCTCAAACTAGCTCTTTTTCACTGTAACTGGGTTTCCAATGATAATGCATTATCTCAGTTGTTCATCATACTTTTACTGAACTTACCCTGTGCCAAGTCCTGGGCTAGGCACTACAGATACAAAGATCAAGGCTGATTCTGGCCTCTAAGGATTCATAATAGTGAACAAGGCAGTCACAAGTCTGGAATACTTCTTACTCAGCCTTCATTCCTTGTTGTTGACAGGAAGTCAACTCCCAAGTTCCACAGGCTCTACCCATTTAACACATCTCCCTTGCATTGCTTATCATCCAGCCCCCAGTAATGGCTTCCAACTCTTCTCCTGGCCTCCAGCCATCCATTCTTCATCCTATTGTCAGAGGGTGCTCCCTTAAGGTTATCACTTCCATGCTTAAAATCCTTTCACAACTTCCTTACCCTGCTCTCCTGACCTATTCATCCTAATTGTCCATCTATGTCATCTACAAGCCAGCCGAACTAGTCTCCTCACTGTTCAGTGCATAGAACCATGGTTCCTTTCACCCACGCTGCCAGCTCCTCCAGTCAGTCAAAACCACACCCCCTTTTTAATGGTTATTCCCTAAGTCTTCTCTTTCAGGACCTTTTGCATATGCTTTTTTACATCTGACCCCCATGCCAACATCGGGCCCTACCAGATTCCCAGAATGGCCCACTTCTTTTCCCCACAATAGGGAAAGTCCTACCACTTAACATTCCTCTGACCTGCAGGTTCTGCTTCGAGGCAAGAAGATTTCTGCAATTTAAAGCCAACCCAAAACAACACCTCCTTTCTTTTAATCTGGCCTTGACCCTCATGTCTCATTCAGGTAAGCGTCCTTGCCCCTGGCCCAGCCCTGCTCAGAACCCTGCCCTGGGCTTAGTACCCTGCTAGGTTCTCAGTGTGCCTCTTAGAAAACTGGGCCTGCCCTTGATGCCACCTACCTGCCTGGATCTCTGTTATAAGCTACACATTTAATTTACCTGAATTCAGCTACACTTGTTTGGTACAAATGAGGAAAAACACAGAGTGAAGAATGACCAAGAGAACAACAGTTTGGATAATCTCACTTGCCATGACTCTCAGTGATTCAATGAACCACAAGAGTGAATGTGAGGGGGGAGTCTTATTCATCTTTGCAACTACAGAGTTCGGTAGATGTCTAATGAATGACTTACTGAATTAATTGGGTGAATGGTAGTGTCTGTTTTGTAGCTCTTTTTAGAGTGTGAGCGTCTTTCTGTGCCAAGTTTGATTTTAGAGTTTAAAGATACGTATATTTATAGCTTCAATGGTTCTCATGCTAGAAAAAAAGGCTAGCTATGTTGGACTTAATGAGAAAAACTGTAGTATGCTGGCCTCTGACAGGCATTATTTTTTTGAGATTTTATTTATTTGCGAGAGACAGAGAGAGCGCATGAGCAGTGGGAGGGGCAGAAGGAGAGCAAGAAGCAGACTCCCCGTTGAGCAGGTAGCCGGATGTGGGACTCAATCCCGGGACCCTGGGATCACGACCTGAGCCAAACGCAGCCGCTTAACTGACTACTGAGCCACCCAGGTGCCCCTGACCAGCCTTTTTAAAGGGATTTTTTTCCTAGCGGTAATTTTGACAATAGGAGTTTTGCTCACCTGTTGCCTTCGTGACCTGAACCTGCACAGGACACAGTTCTCTGCATTTCTGTCCCTGGATGCTCAGCATCATCTGCTTCCCTGGTCCTTGTTGTCAGGACCTGCAATTTCCCCTCAGTCATTGTGGTCCTTAGGTATCAACTGCCCAGCTGCCCTTTTCCCTGTTTGGGGGGATCAGGCCCTTCAGAGATCGCCTCAACCTGCCAACTCGGCTCTTCTCTGCCTACCTGTCCACCTTCTAACCACCACTGTACCAGCTAGGGCTGTGCTTCAAGTCAGGAACACAGGCCTCAGTAAGCACTTTTCTTACTGCCAGTACCCTGTCTGGCCCCATAATAGCCATTTGGGCTCTTGCCTCAATACTTTCCCCGGACTGGTAGGACCTTAATGCCTGGTTCAAATCCCAGCTCCACTAAGCTTTAAGACCTTGGGAAATTACCTACGTGCTCTAAGCATTGTTTCTTTATCTCTAAACTGGGGATGATGATAATTTCTAAAGCATGAAGTTGTTATATGGTTTAAATGAGATAATAACACATACAAAGCACTTAGTCTGGTGCACGGTAAGTGCTCAATAAATGGCAGCTACCTCACACTATAATAATACAATTTTACACATTTCACCATGTTCAGCTATGAATCTATCAAACTGATAAGAAGCTGAATTATAGATCCTGTTTTATTTTAAACCAATTGTGACTTATAACCCAAGATGTTAAAATATGCTTCTCCTTGTGTTAAACACAGGAAACAAAAAGGTAAAAGCAATGGAAAAAATGGCAGTAGAGGAGTCGTGGCTGCCAGCCATTTTCCTTCCTGGGAGTTTTCCTTCTTGTTACATCTATTATCTGGGAGCTAGGCTGTCCTGCTGGCTTTCCATTTGCCTTGCTAATAACAGTAAATCCAGCAGCTTCCACTGCAGCTCCTGTCTCCTTCAGCTGACTCCGAGGCCAATCAGCATTTCCTCTCTCCTAATGTCAGATGTTCCCTGGGAAGTCCTGCTGAAGAGAAAATTTATGACAAAAGTTTCTCCAGCTTTTAACCCTTCTGCATATCCAGCCCCAGATGCAGAGTGCTCCAGAGGAATGCTAGGTCATTCTTACATGTGCATACCTATGTTCTCACTGATGCTTTGCTGTTCTGACAAGGGGCCTCAGACCCCTGGAAAAGCTCAAATGAGCAGCTGGGCAGACAGATGCACACATTCTGGGCCATACGTAATGTGGGCTAAATTTGAGCTGGGTTCCTTAACAGCTACGGTCTCTGTTGAATCATGCCTCAAAGCAGTCATACTCCTAAAAAACAAAGTGTTGTATCACAAAATTGTGAGTATGGCTGGGTCTCCTAACAATGCAATTGAAGAGAGGGGACAGGACTAACATTTACTGAGTAATAAAACAGTTAACAGCTAAGTGTTTGGTGTTTCACATGGATTTCTATTTAATTCTCACAACAATGCTAAGAAGAAGATAGTGTTCTCATTTATAGATGAGGAAAATGAAGTTCAAACAGGCTAAGAAACTCACCAAAGAGCTAGAAAGAGTAACAGAAGCAAGAGTGGAACTAGGGAGATGTTTCCAGAACCCAGGTATTAAGTTTCCATAGTTAAAACTACCAACCAGCAGCCTGTGATCTGGCTGTGACTTTATCTTACTGAAGAGCAAAATACATCAAGGAACTCAGAGAGGGAGAATGACCTGACCAAGGTTACCTAGCTAGGAGTGGTAGGGCCAGCTTTGAATCAATAAAGGGAGCACAGTCTTCTGGTCCACAACAATAATCCCTGAAATAAACTCTCCAACGGCTGCAGAAGATGAGACAGCACGGATGCAGGCTTTCAGGCCACAATGGGGTGGCCCTCCACAGTCTCTTCAGCTAGAGAGAGAACAACGGCTGTCCGCCGAGGCGCAGGCTCTCTGGCAGTACAGCAGCCACCGCCAGGCCCCTACAGACCTTCTGTTCTTGGCACAGAGGGGTCTCTTCACAGGGTTTTCGTTTTTAAGTAAGTTCGAATCTTTAGGGATAGCTACATTCTAGCTCAATAGACTTTTCTGTGATTTCCTTTCCACCTTTCCACAGAGGTTAGATGATATACTTAACCAGATTAGTAGACTCAGTAAACTAATTTTTGTCCCAATTTTGAAAAAAAAAAAAAATAAAGAATGTCAAAATGTACATGTGACAGCTGTTTGGAACTCTAATGTTATGGAAAAGCAGCTGTTTTCATTTATATTTGAGATATTAGTCATTTTTAGGATGGGACAAGAGTACTCAGCTAATAGCTTGTGCTTTAACCTGCGGAAAATACACGTCACAGAGACAAGATGTTGGCAAAATCACAATATAATGGTTATACTCGTATAACATTCTGGTCTTAAAAGGTTTGGAGATGTTTGCAATGGGAAGCAACTATTTAATAACAGTGTTCTCACAGAAAACTGACATCCACACAACAAAATGGATTGTGGCTTTTAGGAGAAAGGAAGTTACCAAATAAAGTCAAGTAAGTAAAGGAAAGAAAGAAATCTTTCTAAGCTCTAGAATTTGAAAGTAAGCAGTCTTCTTTTTACAAATTTAAAAACTATTTTTACTTTTCGCAAAGGAACACGTATAGTTAACTCCTAACACAAGGGTTAGGGGCACCAATCCCCCACACAGCCGAAAATCCACGTAGATATCCAAACTTAACTACTAAGAGCCTACTGTTGACTGGAAGCCTTACTAATAATATAAACAGTTGATTAGCACATATTTTGTATGGTGTCTGTATTACACATATGTATATGTATATATTATATACCGTATTCTTACAACAAAGCTAAAGAAGATATTAAGAAAATAAGGAAAATACATTCATAGTACTGTACTGTAAAAAAATCCGCACATAAGTGGACCCATGTAGTTCAAACCCTGTTGCTCAAGGGTCAACTGTATACACAGTTTTACTTTTTTATTATTTTATTTGGTTTTTTTTTTCTAGTGCAAAAAAGTGTTTTTATTAAAGCATAGGGATAGGACCTGTGGGCAGCTGCTGTATATACTGTTTAAGAAGTAAATAATACTACAAGTCCTATAGTGAAAAAGTTAATTCCCTGCACATCCCTGAATCCCTTCTTACAGGCAATTACTTCAAAAATTTTTGGCTATATCTTCTGGTACTTTTTATTAGCATTCTTACTCAGCTGTTTTAAAAATGATTATAAATATCAGACAATACGTCTTAACTTCTGCTGTGGAAGATGAGGAATCAGCATGTGCTCTACCTTTCACACATGCACAGCCCTGCTTTGGAAAGTGAGTTTGCTTTAATTTTCTTTTTCTGGAATAGAGTGTATGCAGTAGCTTCTTCCTGTTGGGCACCCTTACTTGATTATCAATGCTTAGAATGTCTGTTTTTGCTATATCCCACTGGCTCCCCAAGGACGCATTAGAGATTCATGTCTTGGGAACCTGGGAAGCGACACTAATTTCAACTGATGTGCATTGTGTTTCATTTTTAAGACATTTACATTTTCATTCGATGATTTAATTCTCGGAGGAAGTTTGATCTCCAATAATCAAAGTGCAGTGAATCTATTTCTGAATAGGAAGTGGGTGGCCTTGGGCCTGGGCTGGCAGGGAGTAAAGCAGCTGTGGACTGCAGATTGGCTTTCACTGGTTCTCCTTTGCTCACTTCACAAAATACATTGGTCACCAACTCCAGGCCAGCTACAGTGCTGGCAAAAAGGAATCTGTTCTCCACAAGGGACTTTAATTTTACTCAAATGAAAGCTCTATTCCTCCATCCCAAAGGAAAAGGAGGGTCCTCATCCTTTTCCTTGGTAGGGTACACACCAACAGCTGGCAAGATCAATGTATTAGGAACTCACTGGGGCAGGCCCATGGCATCTCCGACGCAAGGCTGAGTGGCTGAGGGACAATGTTCTCTCTAGTAGTTTCCAAGGCTGAGATACGGGGCCCATACCTCATTTACGCTGTTGCTCTGGATGTGATGAGTCACCCACTGCTCCTGAATTCACCCAGCCATTGCTGTCCTGTCCATGTCTCCCCGCGGCAGGGAGCAGTGCTGGTAGTCGATTAGCAGATGCATGGAAACTTGCTAAAGTGGAAAGACTGAGGTAATGCCTGATCGTGGAGGCAAGAGGGACTCCTTTCGGGAGGGGCACTCACAAAACTAGAGACTCAAAGAAGTCTTTTTTAGTCAGAAAATGGACAGGCTAAAAGCCAGAAGGGAGTATCCCTATCAAATGTACTGTTTTTATTGACTATCTACCCCACTGAAATGAGAACTGAGAACAGGCCCTGCCAGCCTTATACACTGCCTAGCAGACACTCCATAAATATTTACTGAGTGATGAGTTCCGATCTGGATACACTTTGAGGATTTTTTTTAGACTTAAATCATACTTTGTCTTAATTTTACCTTAATTCACATTGTTCCAATAAATGTAGTGTGTAAAAAAAAAAAGGTAAGCTGGGGATCTACTATGATTTGATATTTCTATGATCCAGCGGTGACAGTTCTGGGGAAGACTGAGGAGCTCCAACAGACCACCTTGTATGTTCTGTAGTACTTGGGCTTTAATCACATCTCACTGACTTTGTTTGAAAAATTGGTTTGATGGCACAGTAAAATCTATCCACCCTGCTGACTGTCCCACTGTGATCAGCAGCTAGGTAATGAGAATTAGGTGCTGATATATCCTTTCCCCAGACCTGCCTCCCAGTGCCAGTCCAATGCCTTTTCCTGATTTTAAGTCACCTTTGTCTCTGGGTACTGCGGTCACTGGAAGACAGAAGAAGAAATATCCTGACCGATGAGCTATTTTTCTTCTTTTGTTTTTCTTAATGCATTTAAAGGCATTGTAGAAAGTACCGGTCTTAGTAACTTACTCAAAAAGGAAAAACTCTTTGTGGAAAGTTGTCACTGCACCTGTTAAAACTGCCTCTTAAACTGTGTGTGTGGGAAGACTGACTCTAGTGTCGGGCCTCTGAAAACAGTGAGATAGAAGCTGGGTATCTCAGGTCCCTGGGCTGGTCCGAAGAGGTCTTCTATGGGGGCATAGCTCATATAAAGTGATGATTTTCCAGCAAATGGCCAAACCCAACCTTGGCAGAGGAAGAATTTTCCTTACAGATACTAACAGGATAAATACATGAATGGCCTGCTTCCTCTGGGGGAGACAAAAACTCTTCACGGAGAGTGTAAGAGGCAGACACAGCACTCCAAAACTCCCTGTAACTTCTGTAATCATTCCTCAAAAATCATACTGATGTTTCATTTTATTTCCTCTTTTAAATGTTTTCTGAGAAGAAGCGATACACTTTGTGAGCTACTTGGCTGCTAATACAAAGGCTTTTTATAATCATCACCTGTAAACACGTTTGTTACAGATAGCTGTAATTTGTTCACTTTCTCTCTAGAATCTTGAGTATAGTAAATTAAATATGCTGATATGAGCTACATGATGAATGCGTCTTGTGACGATTAGGCTACCCCCACGTGCCTGACATGAGTTTTTTTGTTCATCAAAAATCATCAGAGTTGGCTCTCTGGATCTAGTTTTCTCCCTGTTCAAAATAAAGCGTGCTTCCAGCAGATCCATATCCAAACACAATTCAAAAGCTGGTTCTATCACACCTTATAAGCTTTCTATAGACCCAATTCGTTGCAAACAAAGGGTACAGGCAAATGCCAAATCATACGGGTAGAAAAGGAAGTAAATCAAAACCTCAAAACCCAGATTTTATGGTGTGCCTGGTGCCATAATAGCAACAGGGATAAAGGCAGCTGACATCCACTGAACACTTACTATGAAGTGTTTTATATGCATCCAGTCAAAACAACAGCCCTGCCAGGTAAGTATTATTACTCCTGTTGACAGAAAAGATAACCGAAGTGAAAAAGGCTTGCTTGTCTAACCATATAGCTTGTGTGAAAGGCACAGCCGGGGTGGAGACTTGGGCTGGTTTGGGTCCAAAGCCTGTACTCTTTATACTGAACCATGCTGCCACGTCCAAACGAAGCAGGTGCACTTGGTCTCTTGAGAGAGAAAAGCATACCTGCCTCCACTGACATGTGGACCCTGGAACCTTAGCCAGTAGGAGGAATACAAACTCTGGCATTATACATCTGGGTTTGAATCCCAGTTCTCCAACTTAATAGCTGTGTGACCTTGGACAAGTCTTGCAGACTCTCTGAGCTTTAGTTTTCTCTTTTATAAAACAAAATTAACAACCAATTCAAATACTTGATTTAAGGATTAAAAGAGATCAATACAAAAACTGTTTGGCAGATTGCCTGGCAAATTTTTAATATTCAGTAAGTGGTAACAATTATTATATTTTCATAACTATATGCTACTTAAAACCACAGGTCCATGGAAGAAACTATACCCTCAAAGATGTCATTTAACATATGAAGTAATAAAAGATAAAATACCCTATAGGAAGTAAAGATTAGTGTTTTCTAAGTCACAAAAATAGTTATTTGTAAGTTCAGAAATTTACATTAATAAGCAGAATCTAAATTATATATTTTTAATTTTTATAAGTTCTTTCCTAGTTTATTATAAACATTTTTAAACCACAGAGAAGTTGAAAGAACTGTGCATTGAAAACCCATGTACCCGCCACCCAGATCCTACAATTGGCATTTTTACTGTATTTGCCTTATCATACATCCATCCACCAATGCATCTTTAAAAAAAAAATGCATTTCCAACTAAAGAGCAGACATCAGTACATTCAGTGTGCATAACATTAACTTGTGTCCAATATTTGTTTGAGATTCTCTTTTTACTTTTAGGTAAAATTTTCATACAATGATATGCACAATCTTGTGAGTATCATTTGACAGTTCCAACAAATGCATACACTTGTGTGACACCAGCTCCTGTCAATATACAGATTACTTTTATTCCAGAAAGTTCTCTCATTTGCATTACAATTTAAATGGGGAAGCTGCAGTACAGAGAAAAAACACTGGGCCTAAGAATCAAGGGGTACAAGTTCAAATCTCATCTATGTCACTCATTAGCAATCCACACAAGAATGCACGCACATGTACACAATACACACACATACATGGCCTTGGTTTTCTCAACCATAAAAAACAGACAATGTCCATTTCATAAGGTCTTTGTAAAGATTAAATACAAAAATACAGTAAGTGTTCAGTAGATGTACCAAAGGGTACTTTTTCTCCTATACTCCCTCCCAGCTCCCCTGAGTCTGAGGACGTTGCCTTCAAAAAGAAAACGGTAAGGACAAAAACCCAAACCAAACCAGTTAAATGAGAGATGAGGGAACAGGGCATCTCTCTGCATAGGCAGTCCTCTCCCAATTTATCCACTCTGACTTCAGCTAATTAAACATCTGTCTCAACGGTGTCCTCAGCAAATTAGTCATCCCCACTTTGTGACACTGATTGTTGGTTGCAGCCTTTTCCCCACTTGCTACCATTCCCAGAAACTTCTAGGAGTTAACTCACCAGGCACATGGCAAGGAATGATGCAGGGTCCCCATTAACCCCCCACAGCTGCCCTTGGTGCCAGTGCTGTTCATAATGCTGCCAGACGGGTCCTTAGATATGCCTCCCCAAATAAACCAGTAAAGGGGTGACAACTTTTTTGTCTACATTTCTGATTTCCAGATTACGATGCATTTTCTAAGTACTATATACACGTACCAGACTAAAATAAACTATTTAACCGGGAATCTGTTTTTTCAAATAGTTTTGTGACAAAGCAGGCAGATAACAACATAAGGTCCTAAATGAAGTGAACTGGAACCTAGTGAATTACCAGCTAACTCTCTCCAAACACATAAACAAAAGCTTTGCTGGTGAATGAAAGGCCAGAAGGGAGACAAGTAAAATGGCCTGGCCTGGATGTGTGCCTTTTCTGTATACCAGGTGTGCGTGTGTACCTGCTGGGGTGGGAAAGGGGGTGGTAGGCTGAACTATATTCTAAACTATAGGGCACTTAAAAACAGTTTTGTGAAATTAGACTTCTCAATTTCTCTTCCCACTAAAACAACTGACTTAAAAAACTATCTTTTAGAAAGATAAATGGCAAATAAAAACATTTTTAAAACGCTTAACTTTACATAAAAACCCCAGAAATGCAAATTGAAATGCGACATTAACTGCTAGCCATCAGTTCGGCAAAAATTGAAGATTGATAACATGGGTGTTAGTAAGGGGGTGGGAAAAGAAGACGCCCTCATATATTCTTGGAGTGTCAAACGATTGGTATAAACTTTTTAAAGGGCAATTTGTTTTTCTCAACATTTTAAATAAGCAAACCTCTGACAAGCAATCCCATATTTAACATCTAGCACAAACGTGCAATGAATATTCATACAAGACTGCTCACTGTATGTTTGCGTAAAACTGGAAATTTGGAAATAACCTAAATGTCCAACAACAGAGAGCTAAGTTAAATAAATGTAACTAGAAAGATAAAACTTCAATGGTCACTCTAACACAGTAGAATGCTTACGACATAATACTGAGTGAAAAACAAATTCAAAATCATATACACTGTGTGGTATCCTTCTTAAAAATCATTATGTGGATACATTTTTTACAAGCTCATTTAACAAACACTTATGTAGCGTCTTCTATTTGACACTCTGCTGGATGTTGGGTATATAGTGATGTAAAGAAACTGAAAACAAAAAACAGGGTCCTGCCCACATGAAACTTAGAGCCTTATGTCTATCTGTGTGTGAATTAAAAAACCAAGGGTTCACACCAAATAAAGTCAGAAGAAACCTTCACACACTTACTTTTTACTTCATGCACTTCCTAAACATTTGATTTTTTTCAACAAGCATTTAATTTTATTAAAAAAAGAAATCTTTAAAAGCCTATCTTCTACCACCCCCTAGTTTTAATATTAACACCAGACGGATGGCAGCTTCAAGGTATTTCAATTCTCCTCAAAACTGTGCATTCAGCTCTAATGAAAGAAATCAGACTTTACTGTGGTGTCCATCCCTGCTTCCTGTACGGAGTACCATCCGCTCCTCTCCATGCCTTAATTCAGGGCTCATCATCCATTGGATAGAGTCCTCAAGAGCCTCCTCACCGGTGTCTCTGCCTCCTGTTTTATGTCCTCTAATCGATTTTTATCATGCAGACAGTGTTTTCTAAAAGAAATTCTGACTATATTGCACTCCTTTCAATGGTTCCCCTCTGCCACCAGAATAAAGTTCAAATTCAACACGGTTTACAAACATGACCTGGTCCCAAACGACCACTTCAGCCTCATAATGCCCCACCCTCCTAACTCCTACACTACTGCTTATTATACTGAGTTACATGTGGTTTCAACAAGGCATCAAGCTCTCTCACCTCACTCCTTCAGCCTAAACACTCTTTCCCAGCCCTTTTCATTTGGTCAGTTTCCACCATCTTCAGGTCTCACCTGGAGGATAGGTCTCCCTGACTCCCTAAGACTGGACTAGGGCTCCCCTCCCACGATGTGTGCACCCAGGCCCTACACTTATTTCCACTGATCACATGCATAGGTATTGTAATTGCCTGATATTTGTCTCCCAGAGGAACTAAACAGTAAGCTCTGGGAGGGTAAGGGCCATTTCTTGGCTTCAACAAAATCCCCAGTGCCTACATAGTGTCTGCTGCATAATAAGCCCCCAATAAACAAGTACAGCTCTTCTAGTTTTGAGTACATATCAGGCCTGGCCTGATCGGATCTGGCCCCCGCCTAGCTTCTGCAGCTTTTCCTCTGCCCTGTTCTTGCTCCAGGAATTTGGGATATCCATGTTTTGTTACCACATCTCAAAACGTCTCTGCCTGGAATGTCCTTCCTCTCACTTACTCATCTGGCAAAATTCTATTTAATCTTCAAAAAACTGTCAAATCATTTACTCCAGAGCATCTTTCCTCAGGCCCTGCCTCACCCAGTAGTTTTAAGTACTCCCTAATCTATACTGCTTTAGTAGCTTATGTACTTCTTGTGAATTTGCCATATTTTACTGCCTCCTTTTCTGAATCTGTTTTCTCACTGGGTTTCCACCTGATTCTAGCACAGTGCTGGCCCAGAGCAGGCAGCAAGGAATGGTGACCACTGAAGTCAACGGGGTCTGTCAGAGCCACACTCAGAGCTTTAGAGCACACCCTTCCCACAGTGCCCTGGGTGACTCCTCCCTCCACCTCTCCTGAGTCACAGCTGAGGAAAGCACGGCTCAGAGAGGTAAGGAGGGGATTACGCATTCCGTTACCAGAGTTCTTCATTCTAAGATGCATTTTCCCCCTACTTTATAATATTTCTAAAATTAGGCTACAGCTTACAATCAATATGTACATTGAATGTAGTATTTCTTTATTTTTTTTTTCCTGAACAGTTATTATTAAATTAGTGAGGCTTTAGAATTCGTCCCTAGTGGCCCAGAGAAAGGTCCTTCCTCTGACTTCCAAATGTCTGTGCCTCCTGCAGCACCACACAGCGTGTCAGGAGAATAGGTCTTTTCCCTTTCTTTCATTTGGCTTCTGCTTTAATCTAATCCACGCTGGTGACTGCCCCAGATGGAGTGAATGAATAGATTTTGTGATGGAAAAGGAACTTCTGAAAGATTAGCGACTAGCAGGAAGAGTAAACGCTGGTCAAATGTAGTTTTTTTTTTTTTTTTTTTTTAAAGATTTTATTTATTTATGTGACAGAGAGACAGCCAGCGAGAGAGGGAACACAGCAGGGGGAGTGGGAGAGGAAGAAGCAGGCTCATAGCAGAGGAGCCCGATGTGGGACTCGATCCCGGTACGCCGAGATCACGCCCTGAGCCGAAGGCAGACGCTTTAACGACTGTGCTACCCAGGCGCCCCTGGTCAAATGTAGTTTTGGCGAATGATGTATTTCAGGTTTTTCTGATGTGGTGGTTGTGAGAGCTCATAACACCCTTCTAAAATAATTGGGTCTCTAAAGTGGTTCCCAAAGATTTTTGCCTGACATAAATTCTCTAAATTTCCAGGCTTCCTAGATAAAATAGTTGACTGCAATGCCATCTTTAACATGCTCTGCTCTATTCTCAAGAAGATCCATCAGGAGCCTCAGAGCACTCCAGACAGGGAGAGGCTCAGGTGGGAAGAAACAACAAGATAAAGAGGCAGAGAGAAGAGGAAAGGAGGAATATTTAACTTGGAGCTTCTTGCCCAGGGCATTTCCGAGTTAGACATTTAAACACTTTAGCTGCCCTAATTTCCTCTACCATTTTCCCACTGGGTCATTGGATATCAAGTATCAGGTCTTTATGTCTCATCCGGTCCCCATGATGAGTGACATCAGCATGATTATTTATTATTTCATGAGGAGGAACAGTTTTCCATAGAAATTACTGCCTTTTTGACTAAGAACATTTAAACAATCCTATTTGCCTTTTCTTCTTCATCTTCTTCTCTTTTTTTTTTTTTTTAAAGGATTACCTGCTACAGCATAAGGAAACCACATGTCTGTGTCTCTGGCTCACAAATTACTTTCATAGGAGAAAGGTTACTGGATTTTTCATCTTTACAATCACACATGGAGTAAGACTCTTCAACTCTACAGCAAGAAGATTCTTTAGCTTATTTTAGCCTTCAGAGAACATTTCAGGTTAGAAGACTGTTAGAAACCCTGCTCCCTCTAAAACGTAAGGGTTTCTCTTTTCCACAGGGCAGCTCAGGACAGGTGTATGTTGCTTTAAGAAAGCCAGACATAAAACATTAAAACTGACACCAATACAGACAAACTGTGCAATTACAAAAAGAATTCCTGGCTTTATATCCAGATTCACCACAGGGTTCCTTTAAATGCTGCACTTCCCTAGTGCATTTAGATCTTAGAATCAATGAACATTTCTGTTTACAGAATTTTAAATTTGTTCTCCCATTAGGGTTCTAATAAGCAACATGGTACAATAAAAAGAGTATATGGGCTTTGAGGTCAAAAAAGCCTGGGCTCCAATTTAGATTCTGCCATTTACTTACTGTGGAAATCTGGGTAACTTTAAGTTCTTTTAGAGCCGAGGAAAGGGAGGCTCAGACAGGTAAGCATATGATTACATACATAGTTCTCAACAGTTCCTTAATTCTAACATGCACCCCCCCCAACATTTCTAAAGTCTGTAAGACAGGCATAATAAAATCTACTTTCTAGGAGTGTCTGCAGATTAAATGAGATAATATGTGTAAGTACACAAAGGCACTCAATAAATCAGCTCTTCCCCCACTGGAACCACATCTTGGGGAAAGACCAACTCTTCTCCTGACACACAAATACCCTTTAAAACATTACTGATAATTAATTAATTAAATAATTAATGAGTATGCTACCTTCTAGGTCTACCAGGCATGAAAGTAAGGCCTACCAAGTGAGGTGCTGCAGAATGTCAGAGACTGGCCCTGCTGTCACCTGTCTATTAATTAGAGCAGGTCCACATTAAGTTCCAGGCTCCAGATCCCACCCTGGCTTTCCAGGTTCTCTGCCTGGTCTGCCTATATTTCTCTGCCATATTGTGATAATCAATTCTGCACTTCTTTCCAATTCTTTTTTTTCTTTGTGTTCATATTCTCTGTATGTCCCTTCCCCTCTTTGGGCCTCAGGGAATTTACAGTAGTTAGAAGTTTGGATTTTATTCTGAAAGTCACTGGGGGGTGCAGAGCAGATATGATCTGATTTATATTTTAGAAAACCCCTTTGGCTGTTGTGTAGACAAGAGACTGGAGGAGGACAAGAGCAGAGGCAAGAAAACCAGAAAAACTGCTATTTCAACAGTCCGGATAAAGTCATGGTGAGCTGGACTCATCCAATGCAGATGGAAACGACTGAATAAATTCAGGATATATTCTGGAGGTAAAACTGAGAGGACCTGCTAATGGGTAAGATGTGGGGACTTCGCCCAGGGAGCAATTCAAGGGTCAATTTCACTACTTTTTTGGGGAGGTGGAGTGGGGGGTGGGGAGAGTTAAGTAAATTAACTACAAAGAAATCTGAAATGTTCTTTTTATATCAAAATATAGTAAGCCTTAAATAGCCACTGCTTTGAATGACACTGTCCCTTCCTAACTCTTCACAGCTTAAATGTGAAGGTCACAATTTAAAAGTCGATTTCTCAGGGAGGAGTTCCCTGACCATCCTATATTGCATCTTATTCTCTCTCAGCTGCTCATATTTACCTTCCTTCTAGAATGTAAGTTCTTCCTCAGCAAGGGCCTTGTAAATCTGCCTCCCACTGTCTCCCTGCACCTAGCACAGGTCTGACACATGAGAACACATGATGAGTGAATGTACAAATATAGTATGGATCAAAATTTACATTTTACATGAATCTTTAATATAAAGCTCGAGGATCCAATGATATCACCATCAGCCCTCTTTCTGATCAGAACCCTGCACTCTGTGGTAGCTGTTCGATCGCCTTCTCTGAGCCTGCAGTATTTTAGGGAATAATGTTGAGGCACCCTAGTCTAGACCATGTCACTAATGACATCCTAGGTGTCTTGCGAAAACACAGTACATTAGCAAACAATAAGGTGGTTTGTGACTCTAAACAGAGATAAGAGAGAGTCCCCTGACAAAGCTAACATTTATCTTTCAAAATCTAGGTGAAATTTTATAAAGGAAAAGCAAAAATGAATGTCATAACTTTTATTAACAATACTATAAGAACTTTTCAAAAGGATTTTCAGACTAATAAAAATTTGTCTTTCACATCAAAAGGCAAGAATGAACAAGGGTAAGAAAAAGTTAATATGCTTCTGGTTCAATCCTCCAGCAGATGATAAAGAAAAACACCTCCATTTCAAAATGACAACAATACTGAAACAGAGCCACGCAGAAAACTATTCTGTTTGGAACATCCCACTCCGAAGCCTTCTCTCTTTTGTAGATCAAGAGTTAACTATATTTCTGTGTCAATGTATAACTGAAATTGTATCTGCTTCGCCATACCCAACACCATGCTTCAGGAGCCTGGTAAAGGTTGGTGGGTGATAGCATTTTTAAACAACAACAAAATACTAAAAAGCTCAGAAGGTCACTGACTGTGAGGGTGAACTTGACCAAAGGAGAACTTGATGGGCTAAGTCCTAAATAACAGGTCAGTATATTTTACCACCTAAATCAAAGGACTCTTCATTATGTCAAAAACTCACCCACCCAACTACAAAAATTAGTAAAGAGGTTCCAGCTAATTCTTCTAAAACCAAATTCTCCATTTACAATTTTCTTAACAGTGAGCACTTTCCTGCCAGTGCAGGTAGCTTCCAAATGTCAAGTGGGTCAGTAATAAAATGAAAAGCTGCAGAGAAACTTTAAAAGAGACATTTAAAAATGGGCTTTAGAAAAAATGGGCCTTAGCAGAGAACTGACTGGAACACACTGTGAAAAGATTACTCTAGTTCAGTACATGAATATTAATAGAAAAAACCCTGCAGTGTTCATAAATAGTTATGACGATGATAATTACAAATAATGCAAGTCAAAATTCTAGATCAGTTACAAGTGCCTGTAATGATAGTCTATCCAAACCAAGCAAATATGTTTTAAAACTCTAAGGGTTTCCATTGACAAACCTATCTATCTAAACAAAGAAGACTTCTTTTGCTCAAATATCTGCCAGTTTTTTACAAATGAAAATCGGGAAGGGAGTGCCAGAGTACTTAAACATTAGAACAGTCATTAAACCCACATCTGGGTTTCATAACAAAATAGTTTAGGTTCTCAATTTATGATTACTATGAAATGGAAAGTTGTATGGTCAGTCTGGAAAAAAGAAGAGAGAAGTTAGAGGTTTGTGGATACGCAACAGAAGTGCACTGTCAGCCTGTAAAAGGATTTCTGAAACCTTGCTCTTGGTGCAACTAACCCCTAATGAACAAGTAGTGAGAACTCTCGCCTCCACATGGTGCATGTTGTTGAATCTCGCCTCTCACTTCAGTTAAATAATAGCAGCAAAGAGACAAGCGCTGTTCTGCACTCCATCAGGCAAAAGCTGTTTGAAGAGAGGCTGCGCACTCCACTGCTGTCCTGCACATGGGGCGAGGCAGGCCCCTTCTTGCAGAGACTGCGCCGGTCATCGTGGTGGACGCTCAGCAAGTACAGGATAGACGTCTCTAGCCTGGCATCTCCTGCCACCAAGCTCTTGAGTTCATGACTAAGTTCACGTGCCATAATGTGTATGAGTATTTCATAGGCAAGTGTGAGCACTAACAGCTTTTTTTTTTTTTAGTAAACATACTGTGTTTCTGTCTGTAACAAGAGGATTTTCCTCTTTCATTAATTACCCTCCAAAACAAGCCCACTCCACAATGCAAAGTTCAAAATCACAAAATACACCTTCTTTACCAACCTAACCTTAAACAAACATCTTTGGCAAACTGGAGATCCTTCTGTTTCATGAGACCAGACTTACTAAAGCAACAGAAAGAGCTTTTCATTTTATAGAGCTTTTTGGATTAAGAAAATGGACAGTAATTTATGTAAATACATCGATCTCAAACGACTTCTCTAGTATAAAAAGGAATAAATAATGCAAATCACTGTGTTCTGGATATGGCAAAGTCTCTGATGGAAATGGCAGGGATGTGTACACAAAGGTGAACATAAATAACTGTGTGTATGATAAACGTGGTTGCTAGAGATGGACACAGATAAATAGGTACAAAATTGGAAAGAGATAGCTGCAGACAGAGGGAAAGACACTGGTTCAGCTGCACCTCAGTAAGTTCACAGGTTTCATGGTCTAAAAAAATCTGCGACAGCTGAATTTCTATTAAGAAGGTTTAAAAAGCTGGTTCCTGCTCCTCTTGGACAACCTGGAATAACATTATCTTTGAATACAATGAATATGTCACAAAATGCACTATTGTGTAAAAAATTTAGGGTCAAAACACGCGGAAAAACAGGATCCTAAAAGAAGATGAATGCTTATTAAATATCTTTAAATATCGGAAGCTGTTTAAATGCTATTAGACTGGCACCTAGAACCCCCAAATATCTACTTTCCTCTGGGAAGGAGAGGCTATGCCTCTTCAATCATCCCTTAAATGTAAAGAGGTTTGACCCCCATGCAATGGATAAAAGTCACCCAAAAAATGAACAAAAGAGGTGTTTGGAAAAACCAGAACACCATTCATCCCAGCTAACGACTTGTTCATTATGAGTGATGATGGATAAAGACTTCTCATGCTGAGATGAAATCAAGATTTATATGCATTGTTTCCTCTCCCAACTTGTGGGAAGATCATCATCATTTAATTCTATCTCTGCGGCCAGTGATGGGCATCCAGAGAGCTGGTTATCAAACGGCGCAGTCAGCTGGCAAAAGCCGAAACGTGCAGTTGGCACATCTGGACAGAGCCGCCACAGCCGAGGGTGAACAATGACTCCTGGCAAGCATCCAAATTGCTTGCAGACGCTAGCAGGTCTCATCTACAACCGCCCCTACCAGCATCTCTCTCTCTCTCTCTTTTTTATGAGAATCAGATTTTCATTGCTCCATTCAATTGCTCTCCTCTGCCATTTTTTACAGCTCTTATCGTTCCCCTGGAATATGGCCTTGAGACAGCTCATCCGTGTCCTTCACTGTGTTATCTCTTCTAACTTTTATTAAAACTTCAGCTTTCGTCTGAAGATAGCTAATTAAATCTGGAACAGATTATATGCTTCTCCTTAAAAAGAACACAAAACTATTTTCTTCAACCTGAGTAATGCATTTTTTCCTCTCCAGAAGATGAAACCAAAGGTGTTGAAGAAGTCTCATTTATTTACAAAACGATGATATTTGACATGTCATACAGAGGTTGATTTATATTAAAGTTGTCTGTGGTATGACAAATCTTTGAGCTATTTCTCAAAATAATTATTTCTCAATACTGGTAATATTTTTTCCCTCATATCCTTTAAATATCATAGCTAATACCATAAGCTTATTTTCAGTACAAAGTTGGGTAATGAGGAATTAAAGATTAACAGGTATTTGTGCACATCAAGTGATTTATCTTTAAAAAATTTATTTTACAGTTGCCCTCATTTGGTAAAAATGAAAATTGTTTTTCTTTTATTGCATACCCCAAACACTAGCAACTGAAAGTTCCCCCCATGGAAAATTATGTGAAAACATGAAATTAAAAGCAGTCCTTCAAATTTAGGATTTGGTTTTCAAGACAGCTTTATACCAATAGCTCATATAGCTTTGTCTTAATCCATCACAAATTATTAATGATGGAGCTTCCATAATCAATAGGAACACATTCTTCTCACACATGCCACTGACCCAATCCCTTCCTTGGGCCCAGGGGCACTTTAAAAAATCACTTTTTTTGCTGTAGATCTGCTAACCAAACCTTCTAGCAATGATATCTAAAACAATCTAGCCATCCTTCTCACTCACTCACACACACACGCACGCACGTACGAACACGTATGCACACACAAGCATTTTTAAACTAACGGTTAAGCTTATGTTTCCATGGTCTCACCTGAAATTTTCTGGGATCCTTTTCTTCGCTTCACTGCCTTAAGCAAGATTTCTTTCATAGTGACCTTTGTGTTGTCCACCTGAATAAGGGAGAATCCATGAGCAGCATTTCTGTAGGAAAAGACAAATATGAAATCATCACTAACATTCAACCAGAGGAATGTTATTATGGTCTTCACTGTGTTTAATAAAGTTTTACTGAGTGTACCTTAAAGTGCCAATTATTTAAAAAAAGACTAACTTCTAATGAGAGAGAGAGAGAGGCATTCTGGTATAAACAGTTCCAAGTGAAAGAAAGGTCAGAGCTAGGGAATGTTTTTCTAATTTATCTCAAATTGAATCTAATTGGTCTGTGTGGGTCACTAGTACCGTGGGTTACTCATGTTGGCTCCCAAGCCAAATCCTGGAACAAGGACTGACAATAAACTTGGTTTGTGTCAGCAGATGTCACTGCAGGCAGATACCACCATCACATTAAAGCTCATGGAGCCCTAGAGGAAAAATGTCATGGGGTGAGGATGAGGGGTGGTGGCGGGGTGGGGGGAAGGTGGAGGGGAAAATATGATAGCCCAAAGCAATTTAGAATAAAGAAAATAAAGGCTCATCCTAACTGGCTAGTAAGTAAGTAAGTAAGTAAGTAAATAAATAAATTTTAAATGTACGGTCTGTATATACTTCAGTAGGAAATGTTTTAATCCATTTGGTCCTAGAAGGTCAAACAAAATATGAAATGAAGCATAAATAATTACAAGACAAAATACTGACACTACTTGTAAGCTTCTAGTCAGTCAAACTTGGAGGGAGGGGTTCATTTAGACAGGAAAAAACTGGTAGGGAACAAGTACCCTAAAAACAGAAGCCCATCCCTGGGTGAGGCATAACTTCACTAAGACTGTTAATTGCAATAGCAAGTATCACAAATACTACTCACTATGCTCGGGCACCAGAACAAAACAGGCCAATTCCAAGCAGCTCATCTAACAAATGGGACCCAAGTTTCCAACTACGGAACATGGGAATTACCACAAGGAGTTTGGTCGCATTCCCATTTCCTCGTAAGAATCTCAAAGGAGAACACAGAGCCAAAAAATATGGCAGAACTTCACATTGACAAGAAATCCGAAGGAAAAGCCAAGCCCCAAGCTAAGCCATGGAAAAGCTTCCCAACGGGAGAAGGCTGAGGACCGGCTGAGAAGAGGCCTTAAGCCTGTTTGGGATCTAGTTTGGACCCAACCAGGTGGCTGGCTTTCCACAGGGGCTGGGGGCCGATCTCAAAACCAAGGACCCAATTTGCTTCCCTAATACAAAGACATCTCCACACCCCTCCTCTCCATACGGCTTGCTGTTTAATCCTTGACATTCCATTTGTTAAAAAGCAAAAGCCGACGCTGGTCTAGCCAACACGATCATCCATTTTAACTTGGTCAAGTTCTTGCTATTGAACAGCAGGCCTGAGAACTGTCAAGCTAATTTTACTGAACACTCTGTTACTGAATCATGCCTGAGCTCCAGCCATTCTTTACCTCAGAAGCTGGACCCCATCCCAGAACAATCTTTAAAAGTTTATTTTACTGATCAAAGCAAAATAAGAAATAGCTCTTTTTTTAAAACTATATTTAGGGAGCGATGCAGTAAGTGATACTTTGGCAAGAGCACTGAAATGTAAAGTGCCTTGTGCATTTATAAACTTGGGGGTATTTGCTCTGGCGCTAGGCCAGTGTGTGTTTGGAACAAACGCCAATCATCCGCGTTCAGGCTTGTCTTCCCCTGCTCTCTCCTCGGAAGTCAGTATGTGCTCCATCTGTGACAATATGTTGGGCGATGGGTGAGTGGGGCCTAAAAGGGAATACAAGTTCTTGGGTACGCCCAAACTAGTACTGGGCTAGATCTCACGAACTTCCATCTACCTGGGTTCCACCTGAACTATTTTAGATTTGAGTCCACTTATAAATTGCTTACATTCTCTCCTAATCTGCTGCTGGCTGACAGCATTATTTCAAACCAATATGTTTATCTTTTTTAGCAAAGGCAGACTAGAAGTTCAAAAGGAAGCCTTGCGTTTGGACAAACTTCCATAAATTAAACGTGTCCTTTTAAAAGATTTTTGAACAGAGGAAAATCCCTAGTCTGTATTTTTCTGTCATTTTACCAAAACGTACCTGGGTGACAAGGTTAAAGCAAGCAGAGGAAATCCCTGGCACTTATCATCCACAGGCATTACTGATAAATTGTGTGGTGGAGGAATAAAGGATTACCTTCTGTATTTTTTCATTACACTTTTCTTTTGTTACAGAATACATAAATCCATTGTGGCACAATGTAATATGTATCACCATGCTACACCTGCGGACGCTTCCGAGCGGCTGCCATGTCTGTGCAGTCAGGAATGATAAGTGAACCACCCGTGAATGTTAACGATAGTGATCATTCTGAGGTAACTCGGCTCTCCATCTTCCTTTACAGCCTCCGTGCTGAAGCCAGGGTAGCAAGGTTCATGAGAGGAAAATGAAAACAACAGTGAAGGGAAGGGGCACGCACCGCGCTCGGAATGTGCCTTCACGAGTGTGCGGTATCTTACTCTGGGGCTCCATTTCGGTAAAATCGTGCACATTAAAAGGAGAAAGAGGTTGTGACCCACGTATTGCACACTCAACCAGACCTAATGAAAGCTTCCTCAGGTCAGTCGCCCGCTGCACTCGCTTCGCTCCCTCCAGACAAACACCAACTTTGGATCTTGCTCCAAGTCTACAGCACTTAAGGGGACAAAATGTTTCTAAAATACAGGAGCACAGAATCGAAGTGGTTCTCCGAAGACACCTAGGTGCCACTGTTAAGTTATGCTCCCAGTTAATAAATGGAAATGGAGACTTGCTCCCACAATTTTCAGCTTGACTTCCAAACATTCTGGGTTTTATGCCTCATTTCTTTAGATCCAGGAATTTTTATGGGCTTTCTAAAAAGTCTATTGAAATACATCTTTTAGAGCTGCTTTTTATTTAATGTGGGGCATCGGGTATGCGATCGAGAAGACACTGATCTCGAGGGAAATGCTGGCAGCAGGTAGGGACGGCACTCGCTAGCCTCGCCTCCCTTCTCTGTGTGGCCCTGCATTCCAGTCTCTGAGGTGTGACCTGCGCTGAGGGTGGCTAGCCCTCGGACAGACAGGCGGATGGAGAGACAGATGGACTATAAACCCAGGGTCTCGTCTCAGGAACTGCTCCTCCTCCTGCTCCCCTCGTGGACAGACAGCTTGTCTTCTGCCACAGCAGGGCACTCTGGGGGCACCGAGCGCAAGCAGCTGCCCTCCACAGTTCCTTGCGCTGCCTGCGCCGGGTCTAGGCTGAAGCGCCACTTCAGGGAGCTGACTAAATGCTGCCAGGAGTGCTTCAGTCAATTCAAAGTTAGGTCCTGTCAAGTCTCGTAACCACTGAAAAACGTATGGGCATTTTAAAAAGAGATTACTCACTTGAGGAATTCAGCCCTGTCCCAGTGCAAAGCCACTCAGCTACCAGAGGGAAGTTTTTATACCCACATTAACCTAACACGACGAGCGTTTCTCTGCTAAATATTAAACCAGAGGTGACGGAGCACAGGTCCTTAACTGAAAAGCTTAGATTCTATTTACAGGGACAGAGCTGGAAGCAGAACCCAAGTTGGGAGGCAACATATTGGAGAGGAAAACACATAGGCTGGGAGTTAAGTACCCTTTGGTTCAAATCCTGGTTCCATGGCTAACCAAAATGTTGCCTTAGCCTGTGGGAACCTCAGCGGCATCCAGGAAAGGCAGAGGCCGCTTCTCTACAGAATTGTCAGAGAGGATAAAATAGACAATGAATGCCAAGCACCTGGCATTAAGGTTGGCAAACAGTAAAAGGAGCTTAGAAATGTTAGTGCTCTTGTGTTCCCCTTGTCCTAAGGCAACACTAAAAGAGGAGAGGCCCCACTCACCCCCTCTCTCCTACACCCCCAGCAGAGATTGCTTAGTTGGGGGAATGGATCCCAACCATTCTTATAATTGGTAACACGGGGCCATTAAAATGTGCAATCTGCTGGGCATGGTAGCAAAAGTGAGGGGCACTGTACGCAAGCAACCTCTGGCCCAGGCAGCAAGCCCCCCTGAAGCTCACAGAAGAGCACTGGGGCTCTGTTTTCAAGGCTTTCATTTTTGAAAGAGTAAGCCAGAAAGTGGGTATACTACACCTCAGCTTAACTCACTGGCTTTGGATGGGGATGAAGGAAGTAAAAAATCATGGTGGTGGTGCAGAGAAATTCAATGAGACTTATTAAGAGCTTTCTGAGCTGCACAGTACAAGTTATTATTCAACTATTACAACAGTTATAACAGCAACTACCATCTACTGAACATTTACCAAGTGCCAGGTGCTATGTTAAGCTTTTAAAATCTGTATTAACTCATCCCATCCTAAAATAGGTGCTATTATTATATCCATTTTACAGAATCTGAGGCTGGAGGCATTAGGGAATTTACCTGAAGTCACTCTATTAAAGATCTTAATTTTGAGTTCAGAAATCAACAATATGGGGCGCCTGGGTGGCTCAGTCGTTAAGCGTCTGCCTTCGGCTCAGGGCGTGATCCCAGCGTTCTGGGATCGAGCCCCACATCAGGCTCCTCCGCTGGGAGCCTGCTTCTTCCTCTCCCACTCCCCCTGCTTGTGCTCCCTCTCTCGCTGGCTGTCTCTCTCTGTGTCAAATAAATAAATAAAATCTTTAAAAAAAAAAAAAAAAGAAATCAACAATATGGTCCTGAAACCAAGTAGTACAGTCCAGTGGGAGAGAAAGACAAAGAAGCAAAGAAAGAATTACAGTGCTATGTGTAAGTACAAAGATGGAGGCCAGCTCTGAGTGCTACCAAACACAGAGGCACTTAGCCAAGCCGGGGAAGGTAAGGGGATCAGAGGGGTCCTTAAAGGAGATGTCTCAAAACACAGTGATCATTTAGTTCTATATCATGCTAAGAAAGATGGTGGTGACCAGAAGGCAGCAAAGCACAGCAAGCTCTAGAGTAGAACCTGCTTTGGAGTCCCAGCTCTGCCTTCCTGGGATAAATGATATAATCTCTCTCTCTCTAGCTTCCAGTTTCCTCATCTACAAAATGGGGATAATTCTTAAAGCAGAAGATTATTGTGAGGGCTAAGTATTTGTAAAGTAGTTAACATAATACCTGTCATGTAATAAATGCTTAGTATAATAACCATGGTTTTTCTACATACAAGGAAGTGATAAATGAGATGATGACAACTGTCAACATTTATTGAGCACTTACTTTGTTCACTTAATCCTCCCAGAAAAGGTAGGTGCTATTATCCGCCCCATTTTATAATGGAGGACACTGAGGTGGGGCAAGGTTAGGACACCTGCCTGGAGCTACGCAGCTAAGTGAAAGAGCCAGGAGTCACCAAAGCCTGAGTTTTAAACCTCTCTATAGCCCAGAAGGGAGCCTTGAGGACTCATGGGAAGAAGAGACTTCCAGAGAGCACATCCTCCAGACAGGAACTACTGACCCATCTGTGGCAAAGTTTCAACGCCCACTGTAACATTCAGTTTGATCATAAATGCCCCAACTCTTAGACTACCCATATGAACTATGAGATCCCTTTTTAAACGCCCTTGGAGAATGTCATGGTTTCTTGAGCCACAATCTCAGTTTGTGAAAGTGGGAAAAGGCTGCCAAGAGTAGCACTCGATTCTCCACTCCTGACCAGGTCATAACAGTGATGAAGACACACTCCTCCAGTTCCCAGCCTGCGCTGGTCCCAATTCCATGCATGTTCATTCTCTAGCACTTCAAAGTAGAAAATGAAAATATATGAGCAAGAGAAAGCCTTGTAATAACTGCAGCATGCCTGCTTTAAAGCAAGTCCTTCGGGTATTACTTTATCCATAAAGAGAGTTTACACTAGTGTGAATGCCACATTTTGTTTCCCCTTGCACTGACAAAATTTTTTTTTTAAAGATCAAAGCGTATTGTGTGAGTATGTGATGTTTGACATTGGACAAAGTACTCTTTTTCAAAACAGACATTTTCCAAAAACATAACTCGCTAGACTAATGGGCAGTGAGAAGCCAAAATGACTGCCCTCCGCCTTTGTGTATCTTTGCCAGAGTCCTTGGGACTTGCCAAATCCGGTCATGCCTGCTTAGCTTGCTCGACTGATTGTGCCAGAAAAGAAAATAAGACACAGATGTATTTGAGCTCTTTGAGATGCCAGTAAGAGAGACAGCTAATGGCTTCATTTCGACCCTCCCCTTCCAGCTGGGCACAGGTGGGGGATAATGAGGTCCCTCTCCCTAATCAAACTCAATTATTTACTACTCTATATAACCGCAAAGACATTCACATTCAGTTCAGAATATAAAACACACCGTGGGCTACTTCCAACTACTGCCACTGGGTATTTATAACAAACTCAAGTGGCTAACAGTTTGCCTTGGCAGGAGTTTAAGTGTGTAAAGTTTTGCAAACTGTTTCTGTTCAAATATGTCCTGCTGAAATGGGGTCCCAGGCGGGGTTCCATAACTGTCAGGTCAGTGAACTGCATAACATCTGAGAATGTATTCACCATGCAGTGCAGACAGGATCTGGAAATCAAACGCTTCGTTCTATTGCAACCTTCTGAGAAGCATCACAGTTTTTTCAACAGCAAGACTGACATTGTATTAATAAACATTACAAGTCACTAGCCTGACATGTACATAGCAGCAGCTGACAGACTCCAACATAAGCTGAGGGGAGAACAGAGGAAATCAAAATGAGACATAGTAACTAAACATGGCCAAGAGGGTGGATCATGAAACAAATCACATTAATGTCAGAAATGTGAGTCCTAAACTTTTAAGACATATAGCAACAAAAGCAACAATCTGGTATAATTTTTGGATACCAAAGTAAGTTGATGGCTATCTAAAATGTGTGCTTTTATTGTAGGAACAAAGCATATCCTGGCACAATTTCAACAGACATTCCAGTGAGGAAAACATACATATTTAGCTTGTCTGACCTTTAAATTCTTAGAAGTATGTAATTAATGCTTTCCATCTTTATTACTTGCTCCAATATTTCTGCCACTTTAAACAGACACAAAGAAAAATCTTTTCTTTTCTCTAGACAGTAGCTGTTGCCAAAAAGGAAATCAAGTCAGATTTACAAATACAAAATTAAACAGGCTGCATATGTTACATTTCCGTACATGAGGACAATCTGGACAATGAAAATGTTTGCTAATACAACAGAATGAAAAGAAACAACACACAGTTGGTCTTCTATGACTCGAGCAAACAATAAATAAGTAAGATAATTTATACCCATATTGTCAGGCCTGGTTACAAAGAATATACGCATCTTTTCTTTTTCCTTATCCTATTCTAGCTTTGGTCCTTACCAAACTGTACGACCTTGAACAAATAATTACCTGCTTCTGATCCTCAGCTTATATACTATAAAAATGTGTTTGTTATGAGGAATAAAAGAGATAATGGCTACTAGGGGCACCAAACTGAGTGAGTGTGCAAAAACGCTCATTTCCTTTTTTTTTTCCTCCTCTCTAGACCACAAAGCAGTATCACATAAGAGTAGGAAAGGTTTCAAACTGATGACATCCTTTCAAAAAGGTCTGGTCACTTGGGGTATACTCTGGAGATCTCATCAAGAGGGTACACTAAAACTACCAATCCTTTTGAAAAGCCCTCATACAGCCAATGAATCTGCATGCCTCTTAAAAAGCAGCTAATCTTTCCCTTTATACATAGGGCCAGGAGAAGCCACAGCTGTCTCTGGGAACTTTCTGGGCCACAATGCCCAAGGCAGCCCAGCTTCTGGTGGAAGACCCTCTACCCATTACCCACTACCCTTTCCCAAACAGCAAAATCCTAGCTGGATTCTATTTGCTCGGCTCTGTAGCTATTGGTTAGAAACGTTCTTTCCCCATGTCCACCTGATATAGCAAACATTTTAAGTAAAACACATGTATAGGAGGGAGGTTTAACTGTTCTTACTGACTTCTGATTTAGGGGGATTCTGTCCATTTTACTAGTTTGGACTTTTCTTCTCTTTTTAAAATCCTTCTTTCCGACTCCAGAATAGGATCCTGGTGTGAAATGTTAATGGCAACACATCTAATGACACCATCACAGTTGCTATTGTCAGTGCCATTTTTAACCTCAATTCAGTTCCACAAGTTCTAATTGAACTGGCCCTGTGCTGGGGAATGGGAGAAGAGGGACAAAAGCAGGCCCGTCCCCTGTTCACTCCAAGGTCTCATCCTCCCTTGTCCTACCACGTCCAAAGGCCCAGCAGGCCTTGGCTTGGTCACCGCTGCCAAGGAGCACTTCTTCAGATACTGGGAACTAGCTGAGACCCAGCCATTTAGTTTTGGGAACCAATCAGACTCCCCCATACTTCTGCCTCCTACTTCTCCCCTTCCACACTCCTGATAGCCAAACAACTTCAAGGCTTAGGCTCAGAGCAGCTAGCAGTCAGCAAGTTAGAGACTCCTGTTTACATACACATTGGATCTGTCCAAAATCAATCACCAACAACGGGTATGTTAGAAATCCATTTGCCTGTCTGGTAAAGGAGTTTCCATTAGCATGCTCCTAATTTGCAAGTTGTTAGTGTAATTCATTCTCCCTCCCCAAACAACAACTCTGTGTCTAGAAGTTCCCCAGGACCAAGGGCCTGGAAAGAGAAGGCTGGTCTCACACCACCGACTCAGTAAGAACATCAGAAGTCACCCAGTCTCACATTCTTCTCCACAGGACACTTTCCCAACTGGGGGCTCACGTATGTTAACTAGCTCCTCTTTTTCATTTTTTTTTTTTTCCCAGAGAGAGAACATGCATGCACACGAGAGCAGGGGTGGGGGGGTGGGTGGAAGGGAAGAGGGAGAGGGAGAAAGAGAATCCCAAGCAGGCTCCACACCTAGTACGGAGCCTAAGGAGGGGCTTGATCTCACATGACCCCGAGACCATGACCTCAGCCAAAATCAAGAGTTGGACGCTCAACCAACTGAGCCACACCCAGGCGCCCCCTCTCTTCAAACATACATAATTCTATAACCTAAAAAGTCACTGCCTTGCGTGACGGAGCAAAGTGAAAGTTTAAATTTTCTTTTGTAGGAAGAAACATAGCTCTATTTTCTAATTTTTCTAGGATGGACATGTGTTCATTATGTAATAAATAACCCAAAGAAAAGTTAAACCCCATACACACCTTAGTGTGAATTATTCAGACTGAGAAGTCTCTGACAGAAATAACAAAAATAGCAACTATGTAACACTTCCTACAAACCAGGGTCTGAGCTAACATCTTCATAACAGCATTTCCTACCTGAGGTTTAAGGGCCCCCAGGATCAACAGATGAATTCACAGGCTAAGTTTCAGAATTTAAAAATTTTGCTTTTAGTTTAATGAAAATCATGAACACACACACACACACACACACACACACACACACACACACACACATCATATACATATGATGTATATTTAGAAAAGCAAAGTTATATATAGAATATATACGTGTGTGTGTGTGTATACATATATATATATATGTATATATATATATAATATATATATAATGACTTATATAAGCAATAGATTGTGATAGAGATGTAGGCCACTCTTAGCCTTCCATGTTCCCCATTCTCTACCCAGCTGGGGGAGCCCTGAATCACTGCTTAGAGGAGAAATACCCAGGAGAGCAACCCGATCCTCATCAGATGGATCTGAACACGAAATAAATTTACTAAGATAAGCCAGGGTCGACAAATCTACCCATGCCTGTTCACATTGACGTACTGCTGTCTATGGCTACTTTCTTGCTACTATGGCAGAGTTGAGTTGCAGAGATGTATGGCCCACAAGCCTAAAATATTTACTACTTAGCCCTTTACAGAAGAAGTCTGCCAACTTGCTGGATAAGTTGTTGAGATTTGGGGGTTGTGTGTTCCAGCAGCTAGAGTTATTTAACATCACTAATAGATTCAGGAAAAGCCAAATGACATCACTGCAAGTCACATGCAAAAACAGTTTGTTGAACACAGAAAAGTTAGGGGAGAAGTGGGCACAAGGCTCTCTCTATGAACTCTTGTTTGCTGATCTCTGAAAAATTCATGCTCTGAGTGCCCAAGTCACACTGTGCACAGGTATCAATCAGGCAGAGAGCCCACCTATGTACAGACCAACTGACAACAGCAGAAGGTAGGGTGACCAATTATCCTGGTTCACTAGGGGCTGGGGGAGGGTGCTCCTGGTATAGGATTTTGTATTTCAAGACAGGGAAAGTCCTGGGCAAACTGACATAAATCAGTTATCGTTGCAGAAACATTCTTTGCTTTTCCAGTAAAGCACATTTAAAACTGGGGGGAAGGATGCACTATAAATCAACCAGCTTATTAAAATAATGGACTCGGTAGTTAAAAATACACTCACTGTTTAAAAGACAACTATTAATATGGTAGTCAAGGTTTCCTATGAAAATCAAAAAACTCAAGTTGACAAGTACAACATTTACCACCCATTAAATCCAACATCAGTGACTTAATCTGAGCAAAACATCACCTGTTGCATTTAAGTTGTTAATCTATATTTTATTAATGTTACAGTTTTATTTGTATTTAATTTATAATTTGGATTGCATAAAGACATGGAATTTATAGCTAGAATTTTACCTTTAAGTGTATTTAAGTAACATTATAATAAAACGAATTTGGGCAAACATTGAGGGTTCAGGAGAATTAATTTTCCTTTAAAAGAGGTCTGTACATTACTTACATTTAAGAAAATTCCTCATGACAATTCCAAGAGGTAGTTATTATTCCCCTCATTTTACAGATGAAGAAGCTGAGCCTATGGTCGTGTAGCACCAGTGAAACTGAAATTTTAACACAGGTTAGTCAAAGCTCAAAGCCTGTGCAGCTGCACCTGGAGGGGGGAAGGATGGCATATGGGAGATACGAGCTGTGGGGTGGGTGGTGTGAGGGCCTCTGAAAGCCAGAAGGCAACCTAGAGGCTTCATGGTATTCAAAAGGCAGGAACAGGGCTGTACGAGAAGCAAGGTGGGCTCAGAAAGTGAGGTAGAACAGAAAGTCTGGCCAGGGGCCCTCCTAGGCAGCCCAAAGACACCTGAAGATTCATCCATTCCTTTTCTACAAAGCTCTGCTGGCTGCCCAGGATGTAGAGATAAATAAGACCGTGTGCACCCTCCCTTCAAGTAGTTTATGGTCTTGCTACTATCTCTTAAAAGATGTCTGCCTGTAAGAGGACTGATTTGAAGTCTACAGATCTCCAGTGTCTACCCCTACCCCTACCTCAGCAAAAGTTATCCCAATAACTTTTCAGTTCAGCTGAGCAATGTCTACCCACACTCTGCCCCTCTCTGCTAGAAAACAGCAAGGAGGGGAAGAAGAAAAATGTAGAAGCAGCAAAGAGTTCCATTCAGTTCATTCAAGAAATATGTGTGGCATGCCTACCACAGTAATGGAGCTATGCTGGGTATTGTGGGGCATAAATGATCCAGTTCTTGCCCTCAAAGGGTTTCTGGTCATGACAACAATAACTGCAACAATAACTCACACCTTACCTAAGCCAGGCACTGTTCTAAGTGCTTTACATACATCAACCTATTCAATCCTCATCATGGCTCTATGAGGTAGGTATTATCATTATTACCCTCACTTGACTGGGCCACAAAAAAGTTTTGCAATTCATCCAAGATTACACACACACACTAGAGTAAGGGTAAGGTCAGGAACGGCACCCAAGCATTCTGACTCTGGAGGCCCCTGCTCTTACCTACTACACTATAATATACAGCAGCTGAATGCTGGCCTTAAGACAGGGGGATTTACTTGAATGGTGAGACCACCACTAGATTCCCCACCACCGTCCCAACCCTCAGTAGGGTGTTGCAAAGAGCATGGACTTTGCAGTCAGGCATGAGGGTAAATCCAGGCCTGAGAGCAATACTTGTCAGCCTCAGTCTTCATGTCTCTAAAATGGTCATAATAAAAACCTGGCTATTTTCAGATAAAATGAAATAATATACACATAGCTTTCAATTAGTAAATAGTAATTCACTGCTTATTGTCATAACCTAGCTCCCTCTTCCTGGTTCAGTTCAGTGTCTTCCCAGACACTCCCTGCCCATTCTCTCCTGGGACAGAGATGCAAGGAGGAAAGGGGTTAATGAAGACAAGGAGTGCAGCTTTACTTTTTTTTTGCTGGGACTTCACTCTCTGAAACTTTGGACACATGCCTGGCGACTCCTGAAGGTCTGCTCCATCCTGCATTTGCAGGTGATGCTTTTCTAACTTAGAATATAGACCAGCAAGATGAATGGAAGGTTGCTGAAGTAAGAAAATACACATGGGGCAAATGGTTAGTAATCTGTACTGTTTCATCAGACAATTGACAAAAAGAAGAAACAGAAAATTTATTGACCTTTTTTTTCCCTAAATGTTGACATATAAAGATTTTATTTTACCTCGTGTTTTTAGAAATACTCTAGACATGTTGAATAAGCTCTCTTGAACTTTAAAAGGGAAAAAGGACTGACTGGGGTGTGTGTTTGGGAGTGGGAGTAGAGGGGATGGGAGTAATTCAGGAAAAAACTAAGAGTATTAAGTTCAAAGCAGCTGCTGTTACTCTCTGCCTTTCCTCCTCTCTCTCCTCCCATTCTCCCAGCTGGGGTTCATAGGGAGACCCTGTATAGTCTCTTCAGACGCTTCTCCCAGGAAGATATGTCCTGCCTACACTCAGCCCCATTCTGTTGAAAACCAATGATTTAAAAGCTCTTGTTTTAAAAAGGACATTTAACTCAAAAGAATGCAACAGTCGTATGTTAATATTTATGTAGTAAAAATATGCACTAATGAGAACAACTCTTCCAGTCATATAAAGAACAAAAATGCAAGGGGAGACTACTGAAATACCCCTATATACATCTTTTAAAGTAAAAAGAAAAAAGTCCTAATGGTACTTTGTGATGGTAAGACTTTCAAAAGATGCTCTTATGAATTCTATTGGTAGCACTGTAAACTGGAACATCTTTCAGAAAGCTACATGTCAATACAAAGTGAAAGTCTAAAGATGTTTCTCCTCTGACCAATAATACTACTCACAGGAAATTGTCCAAAGGAAGTTATTCAGCAGAAATTAATGGGATTTGGATAAGAACTATTACAGAATCACTTATTAAAACCAAAGCAAGAAAACAATCTAAACATCCCATGGTAGGCTTCCAGTGCATCCTGGACCTTTTTTGTTGTACTGTTCATCACATTTTTTTCAATTTTTTAAAAAGATTTTATCTATTTATTTGACAGAGAGAGACACAGTGAGAGAAAGAACACAAGCAGGGGGAGGGGTGAGGGAGAAGCAGGCTTCCTGCTGAGCAGGGAGCCCAATAAGGGGCTCAATCCCAGGACCCTGGGATCATGACCTGAGCCTAAGGCAGATGCTTAACGACTGAGCCACCCTGCTCATCACATTTTAATGATTTGACAAACTGTCTCCCTACTAGATAGTAAGCTCCACGAGAACAGGGTTGGTCTAGATTCTTGGCACATAATAAATGTAGATTATAGGAACTAAGAACAGATAACAAATATTTGTAATTTTAAGTAATAGATATCAAATATTTGTAATTTTAATATTTGTAATTGTAAGTAAAAATAACACAATATTTACACTAGAGTGGAAACTGTAATATATATACATGGAGATGATGATACGAAAATGAAAATAGTTATATTAGGAGGGAGGAATCATTGGATAAGTTTTAAATTACTTTCAATATTTTTCAGTGTTGTTGTTTTAACGTCTCCTAAACATAAAAAGAGGGATAATATTTACCGTTACATATACCAAACAAGACTTCATAGTAGGGATGAAACCGTAAGTACAAAAACTTGGGAGTCATCCCCCTCAGCTCCACCTTTCCCTCAATACTCAGGTATTCTTTCTTTGTTCAAGGGTAGAAAGACACAAAACACTCCTATATCATAGGTAGCATAATCCTATTTTGAGTAAAAATCTGCAACAAAGGCAATATGTTTTAAAGAGACAAGGGAAAAGTCCTCTAAAGCAATCCTTCTTGTGGATAGTGAATTTGCTGGTTACTAACAGCAGGGGGTGCCAAAAGGATCACTATCGTTCCCAGGAGAGGGCCAGGAGAGGGCCAGCCCCAGTTCCGGTTAGCAAAACTTAAACTGTGTTTAGAAAACGCTACAGGCTTTCCTCTAACAACTGGGACCTCTGGGTAAAACTCGCTCTAGAGACTTGAATAAACAAAAATTATATTTTTACTTTCATTAACTTCTAACTGATATTTAGCATTTCCTTGAATTATAAATGTAGTCCACAAATCACAGTAACATTAGCAGTACTGGTGACTCTGTCATGAACAGAAAAAACAGATGTCATAGCACATTACAGTTGTTGCAGACTTCTCAAATATCATTTATATTCATCACTACTTTGAAGCAAGAGACTTTAGGAGTTAGACCTGCTGCTGGATCTTGGTATTAAAAAAGCCATACATATTACTCTATCACAAATTTGTTTAATTATTTCAGAAGTATTTAAATGAAATGGAATTCTTTTATATTCTTGTGGATTTTATTTTCTGCATTTACAAACGCTTTTTCTGGAAAGGGCTTATAATTTATAGGCTTTACCAGACTGCCAAAGGCACAGGAAAATTTACCCCTTATCAATCTAAAGGAAGGCAACTGAGAGGAAAAATCAAATTTGATTTGGACAGAGCTGGAGAAGAAAAGAAGTATTTTAAGTCACAAGACAAAAGTGGCTGTAACGCACATTTTCATAGAGTTTGGAGTCCATGAAGAGAAAGAGGGAAACCCAGAATTTTTGCTTCACAGGCTCCAAAGTACCCCACCCAGTATGTCCAGAGGCCTGGTTCATAGATATTATGTTCAGAGATCTACCTAATGCGATTTGCTACTGCAAAGCCGTCTTCATTTAATCTAGGTGCAGAAGCATGAAATACAATGCAAATGCTGTCCCCAACATCTCCCTGGAAGTAGTCACTATAGATGGACATCCAGATAGCCAATATCATTCGTATGATGCACAAAACCAAAAACAAGTCCAAATCCTAGAAGGCAGAGATGAGATACTACGATCAGTAACAGGGTCAATACTCACATTCGAACAAAGAGTGACTCTTTGGATGTCAGACCAGGAGATGAATACTTTTCAACCAGGGCCAAAGTACTGAAGCCGAACTTATGAATGGGCTCGTTGGAATCCAGTGGGGGGAAGTCTGTGTCAACCTCCCCATCATCTTCAGCAATGTGCAGGCAGTAGGCACTGACATTGTCACTGAAAGGAAAACCAAAAAGTGGAGTGAATACCAAGATGAAGGAGGGACAAGGAGAACAGAGGCTATGGTATACAGCAAGCAAACTGGGACACTGCTGTTCTTTTACCCAAAAGGCTGGTGATACAGTTAGATTTCCCCCAAACCCTACTTCATTTGATAAAGAGGAAACATGGCAATACAAAGGGGAAGAAAAGCAATGTGAAATGAGGGCCTTTCCAGTACTCTATTCTTTCAACAAATATTTACTGAGCACCTGTTATAGATAAGATGCAGAACTTAACCCCTTACATCAAAGATGATATTTAGTATCAGCTCTCAAGGAAGCTTACAGTATAGCAGGAGGAAAAAGTAGGTACTACATTAGCTAAATATAAGTAAATATCATAAAACAGACACAAACAAAACTATAAAAGGAGAAAAATTATTGGTGCGGGGGAGGAATCAGAGGCCTTTGATTTATGGTCAGGATTAAGAAAATACCTGTTTAGGTCAGGGGAAGTACTCAAGTTAACAAAAACAATCCATACCGTTCTCCTTTCTCTGAAGAGTATTCAGACTCATGTGGCAAGATCTGACTCCAAACACCAAGGATACTTAACAGAGTAAAAGCAAATGACCTGATTACCCTGATGCAGATAACTGGCTCTCTCAACCACTTCTGGACTTTCCTCACACCCCCAGAATGTCCAGTATGTATTCCCAGATTCCAGCCTTGCCCATCTTAGAGCCGGCACACAATTCCTTCTCTTTCTTTGGGGGGGAAGTAAAAAGCCAATTTGCTGAAAAGGGGTGGGAAACTATACCATCATAAAGACAATTTAAAACTTAAAAATCAATTAAAAACACTTTAAGATACTCTGCTCCAAAGTTGAATTGTCTGCTAGCATTCACAGACATGAACCTAATAGTTCACAAGGCAGTAGGGTTCTAAATTGTGCAGCTTAAATTTGGAGTTTTAATTATATGATTGATGCTTAAATTAATTAATTGCAAAGTCTATGCTAATTGTTTAATTGGTTGCTTGATCTATATAGATCATTTTTTGAATTAAATGAGTTGATTTACAAAGTTTATTGATTGGATGTGACAATGAATTATTTCACTAACTACCTGATTTGCAATTTTCCCAATTAATTCACAAATCTTTAGCTGCAACTCCGCTTATTGAGAAAGAGCCTACTTCAGGTGATCTATACTCAGTCTGTCATGACTAAGAGATATTTATTATATAAAACAGGTAATAAGGACAGATTAAAATTAATGGGAACTGTAAATTTGCTAAATGGATGGATAACAAGAAAGTAATCTGGCTATGTTTGTCACTATAAATTTCATGTATTTGCAATGCTGTTAAGAAATTTAAAATTCATCTCTGAATAATATGGGAAACTTATAGATCTTTACAAGAGGTTGCTAACTTAAACACCAAACACTTACAGCAGCAGAAGAAAGTCCTTTAGATAAAGGAAATGTCATGGTATAGCAGCTAAGAGCTTTGTGTCCAGAAAGACCTGAGTTAAAACCTAGTAAGCTGCAGCACTCACAGGCCATGCGATTTCAGAAAATAAGTTTCACCTCCTTGAGTTTCCACTTCTATAAAAAGGGTACAATCACCTAACTCGGAGGTAGTTATGAAGATTAGAGAAGATGATATATACAGAGTCTACGATATAACAGGTAAAAAAAAAAAAAAAAAGAAAGGTATGGTAACTATGATAAAGTCAGATGGAAAATAACTTCTACAGTTACGTCAATCCTTAAAGACGCATTGTGGATGCACATTAGAGCAACAAAACAACAATGAAGTTAAGCAGCATGATCCGGAGTTAACATGTCGGCAGTGCTCCAGCCTTGGGGCCCCTGAGCCTCCAGGGTTTTACGAACAGGGCAGACACTGATGAAGCAAGCAACAGACAGCACAGATTATTTACTGCCGTGTAAATCATCCTGAGGAATGTCTGTGATTCCCCAGCACCATAGAGGTTTCAAGGGCAAATAATAAGCCTATTGATCAAAGCAGAAAGCCAAACATTGGTATCAGAAGAATTCTGCTTTGATTGTCAGGGGATGCCCCCAAATCCCCTTCAAAACAAACTCAACAAATGTCACAGGTTAAGAGCCAAGGGCCAAAAGATTCACTGCCAAGTGCTACTATTCTTCTCAGTTTTTAAAAACAAAGTGTGAAATCATTTATTCACTCAAAAAACATTTGCAAAGTACCTAACCGTTCTGTAGCCTGCTCTGTGCACAAGGAACGCAGCAAAGAAAAGAATAAATGATTTCCCCTACTTTTCTGGGTCATGAGTAAAATTTAGCAGCAAACAGTACTCCAACACTTTCGACCCCTTAATTGAACATCTGAGGGGAAAATGACTAAAACTTCATATTCAATGCGTGGACATATTGGTTCCTTTGTGCCTTTATAAAGGAATAATTAATAAAAGAAGCCACTATGGCATTTTGACTTCTAAAACCTCTTCAGGACTCCAAATTAGTCCTAGTACAATAGCCATTAGTCTCATTAGCTACATTAACTGAGTGCTATGTGCCAGACACCGTGCAAAGTAGTGTGGATGGATATACATAAGCTCAATGAATTTTCACACCAACTCTGTGAGTTATTTATTATTATTTCTGTTTTACAAATTAGAAAAGTGAGGCTCAACAAAGTTAAGTGGTTTGCTCAAGATTAAATAGCATGTAAGTGACAGACCTGAGATTCAAACCCAGGCAGTTAAGAGCCCTCACCCTTGACCCCCACCTATCCCTCTGCCAATTCCATGGTGTGTCTAGACTTGCCAAGGCCCTTGGGAACCCCTGCTACAGAAATGGTACATATTTGAAAAGGAGGAGGAAACCCTGACATATTACTTACAAAAAATTAGAAGCTCAGAAAGATTTATTTCAATCTCATCACTTTTACAGATGGAGAAGAAATGCCTAGAAATGAGGACTAAGATGAACACGACGACCCAGTTAAAACAGTGGCAAAGTTGGTTCTCGAGAATGCAGGTCTCCTTACTTCCATTCCACTATTCTGATCAAATCAGAAACTGGTGGCATTTTGAAATAGAGAGAGAAAAAGGGGTAAGCTGTGGCCCATGACTCAAGAATCGCCCAAATATAGACATCTGGAACTTATAAAACAATGAAAACAGGGGTGCCTCCTCCTTTTGACCTAGTTTGGTAAAATAAAGAGCGGTTTTGCAGTCAGATCTGGTTTTAATGCTAATTCAACCACTAACCAGCTGTGTGACTAAATCTCTCTGAGCTCTTCCATTTTCTTATCCATAAAAAGCTTTCCCTGATTTCTCTAGGAGAATCATTTGGATCTCTAGGAGAGAGAATCCAAGTGGTTCTCCTCTGTGGTCTTCCAGAACTTGACTAATATTTCCATGTATACTTATCTCATGTTTTTCTTATTTATAGTTCTATGTTCTCCTAGAAAGCAAGGATTCTTCCATTGTCTCTGCATCCTCACTGAAGAGTAAAATGGCTGGCACTCAGAAGGTACTTAACAAATATTTGTTGAATGAATGAATATATGAATGTGTAGACTGAATCACTCTTCCCATAAAAAAAACCCATAAAGGGTATTATTAATGATGTGTGTGCTAACGAGAAGAGGAGAAGTAATAAGCTTTTCTTTTTCTTGCTTGTCACATTGATATCTGTTAACCAAATGGGGCTTTCTAGGCAACGCACATGTGTCAGAGATTGCAATTCAAGACAAAAGGAGAAAAAGACACAGGAAGAGGTGAGGATGAAAGAGGCATTTTTACAGTTCATCAAGATATGAATACTGGCACCTCGCCTTTTTTTCCTTTCTTTTTTTAAGGGGGGGAGGGGCAGAGGAAGAGAGAGAGAGAATCTTAAGCAGGCTCCATGCCTAGTGCAGAGCCCAACACGGGGCTTGATTTTAACAACCCTGAGATCATGACCTGAGCCGAAATCAAGAGTTGGATGCTTAACCGACTAAGCCACCCAGGCACCCCACACCGCACTTTTTTATGGAGAAAAAACACTGAGAAATTATTACAACTATGCAAAAATATTTAATTATATGCATATAAAACGACTAGAAGAAAAGGTGTCCAAATGTTTACAAAGGTGTTTACATTTAAGCAATGAGCACTTTTTTCCTGTATCTTCCAGATGCCCCATAGTGACTACATATAACTTTTATTTTTTGATAAGGGTAATGCAGGCTTATTAGAAACATGGAACAATTTAGAAATATAGATCAGTACAAAGAAGATTGGGAAATTTCTCACCCCACTGTAGAACCACCTGCCCAAGAGACTCTCGGCATTGCCTGCCTCATCTACATCGCCTGGTTCCTAAGTGGTTATTTTCTCTATCAAGTCCTGGAATTAATGGAGAAAATAACTATACATATCTGCTGCATAAGGGTCTTGTAAGGATTAAATGACTTAATTAATTGCACAGTATCTGGCAGGAAGAAGGATTCTCATTTTGTTAAAGTTTCTTCTACCACTCCTAAGCTTCTCATCACACAGAAGCAGAATTAACTGACAGAAGCATGGTGGATAGCATCAAACAGAGAACACTAAAAGTCCTGTTTGTGAGTCACTATCAGAGACTGAGGAATGATAAAAGACTATTAAATGACTGCCACTTTGTTCTCTATATTTAAAAATCTGTTTTTTTGTTTGTCTTTTTATTTTTTGTTCATTTGTTTTGTTTCTTAAATTCCACATGAGTGAGATCATATGGTATTTGTCTTTCTCTGACTTATTTCACTTAGTTATATCCTCTAGGTCCATCCATGTTGTTGCAACTGGTGAGATTTCATTCTCTTTTATGGCTGAATAATTTTCCATTGTTTGTGTATATAGATATAGTGTATATATAGTGTATACACGCACACACACACACACACACACACCCCACATCTTCTTTATCTCTTTATCTATTGAAGGATACTTGTGTTGCTTCTGTATCTTGGTTATTGTAAATAATGTTGCAATAAAACAGGGGCACATAGATCTTTTTGAATTCATGTTTTCATTTTCTTTGGGTTAATATAACATTGCATATTAATTATACTGGAATTAAAGATTAAAAACAAAAGAGTTGCTCCTGAAAAAAAAAAAAAAAAAGACTGGAAATAAGTACAGCATAATAGGATCCACAGAAAGTAGTTTAATTTTAGAATTGGGTCGGCATGGAAAAAGAAGTCCCTTCCAGGGACAATTATGTTTGTGAGAAGACTGGAAGTTAGAACAATGAACGGGGGCAAAATGGACTCTGTTGCCAGAAAGAGATCCTTCTGGAGGACGAATAGATGGTGATCACACACACACTATGTCACTCTGTTAAATGTACTCATTAGAGCAACTCTGGAGATTTTATATTTATGTAAACAAATAAATGTATGAATAAATAAATAAACATACATATCTACATATCCAAATCTCCAAAGAGTTAATGAGTACAATTAACTGAATTTCACTTATTCGTGTTTCATCAAAAAAGGGTAACAAAAGTTTGCATTAGAAAAATTTATTTCATTCAATATTGACCAATACTCATTTCATGTTCAAAGGCCAGTTTGGCTTTTATGAAGAGCCAGAAGCCTGTAGTCCATATGTAGATAGATGGTATTTAATTTGTATATGAAAATTTGGGAGCATTCTAAGAAACATCCTAGATTTCTCCCAAATGTGATCTGACATGTTCAATTTACATACTTATAAAAATTCACTTTTATCTTCAAAACATGCAAAATGTACTTACATATGATGACCAGACAGATGAATGCATATTTTTTTATGAAAAATAAAAAGAGCGCATGATTCTGCAATGCCCATTGCAATGATTTTGCTATGCATTTTGATAACAGAATCAATATAAAGAGTGTGTCAGATATTATCAAGAGAAAGAAAGGCCCTGAGGATTGCAGCTCAGAAGTTCATTTCTTTGATATCAAAGACTTTTAAGACTGTCAGGATTTCCTTATCTCTAAAATAAAAATCCTATAAATATAAAGTAAATTGATAAGTAACCTTATAAGGTTTGTCAAGCCACAGCCACATCACACAGGAATAATTAAGTCTAAATTTTCTGGTAAAGATGTTCTAAGGAGAAAATGCCCACTAATTTCCAAATGGAAGCAAGACCTTCATACTGTTTTGAGCTCCTTTTTGGATAGTTCCTATTGCTATGTCTTCAAGTTTGTTGATGTTTTCTTTTACATTGTCTAATCTGCTGTTAAACTCATGTAGTATAGTTTTCATTTCAGATACTATAATTTTCCTCCCTAGAAGTTCCATTTGGGTTTTTAAAAATACCTTTATACTTCTTTCCTCTATCACCTTGAACATATGAAGCATGTTTATAATAGCTGTTTTAACATTCTTGTTTTCTAATTCTAACATTCTGGCATTTCTGAGAAGTCCTCTTTCCTACCATTCTGAACTAGGTATTTTTAAAACAAACTAACTTAGCAAAATTCTAAGTTTCAGAAATTTGTTAACTCTATTATAAACTGACCCTGAAAATATTCAGTGGGATCTTTCTGAAACACAATATGATACTGTCACTCCCCTACTTAACACCTTTTTCAATCTTTGAAATAAAAACAAAACAGCCCATTAAAAGCTGGCTTCCATAAAGTCTTCCATTATACTTTGCCCTGCTTTTCAACTCAATCTTCTGCCATTCCAGAACATAGAGTTTATGCTCCATTTATACCAGCTGCTTACAGTATCCTCATCAGGTCATATGCTAGCTCCTGTTACTATTCATGCAGGCCTCTCAACCCAGAGGTTCCCTATTCCTAGTCTGTCTAGTCATCTTTTGAGATTTAGCTCAAGTATCCGTTCTACTGGGAAGCCTTCCCTGACATTCCTCCCACCCCTACTCAACCCGAGCCTCCATCTTCTGGAAGAATTAGAAAAATCCTTTTCGATATCCTTGGAGCATTCTATATGTCTACTGCTATAGCAAGTCTCAATGACAATGGAGCTAAAATTGTGTAAATCAGTGTCTAGCCTGAGTCTTGAGGCCATAAACTTTATTTTATGACTGATTATATCCCAAGTGCCTAGCACTGTACCTGGTATGATACAGACATCTAAATGCCTACTGATGAATGATTATAAGAATAAAAAGACAGATGGATCGATGGATGGAGGAAAATCTCAAATGGCTATGTCTCTGGGTGCTATCACCAGGAAAAGTAATTCATTTCTTTGTATAGCATGGTAGTTAAGAGCAAGGGAAATGGAGTGAAACCTGGGTTCAAATCCTGATTCTGCTACTTACTAAATATATGATCTTGGGCAATAACTTAAGTTCCTGAAACTCTGTTTCTCTATTGTTATTTATGAGTAATAGGAGTATTATAAGAAATGAGATAATATACATAAAATGCTTAGCATGGAGCCTGACACAGAGAAGGCCCTCCAATATGTTCATATCTTCCCATTCATTACCTAGTTAGTATGGGGACTCTGGCACTTGGGAAATGTTGATAAGGAGCAACCTTTCTGTCCAGCTCAATGAAGAAAGTATTTGTAAGGAGTATCCCCAAAACTTCATCTATCACTTCAATAAATATTTCACCAGGCTGAGACGTCTAACTCAGTGATTTTTAATACATAAAGGTTTATATACAGTCAGAGGCTTGTCTAAGCAGACACCTGGAGAAGAGCTGCCCTGGCAAAGGCAAGCGTGGAGAACCTCAGTCTAGATCTTTGAATCTAAATGTTCCCATGTTCTCTCATCCATTCCACAAATTACTTACTGTGTATTTGCTACGTGCTAAGCATTGTGTTATGGACCGGGGAAAACAAAACAATAAAACAGACATGGCCGAGCCTCCAAACTTGTATCTATCCTACTGCTTACAAGACTTCGTCACCACATGGACATCTCTCAAGTCATCTCAGCCCTCATTACATCAAAACCAAACTCTTTATTCACCACAGCTTGAATCTATTTCTTCTTGAGGACACCTCATTCCAGCACCATCATCTACACAGTTTTTCAATGTCCAGTCTTAGGCCCTTATGTCTTTTCATTCATGCATGCTGGAGACTTCAGTTAATCTCTCTATGCAGATGATTCCTAAATTCATATTTCTAGCTCATAGCTCTCTCCTCTAAACACCAAACATGCAAGTATAAACGACTATTTGATCTCTGGGTAGTGAGTTCAAGCCCTAGATTGGGTATTGAGATTACTCAAAAATAAATAAAAAGATAAACTTTAAAAAATTTAATTTAAAAAAATGGGTGGAAGACATGAACAGACATTTCTCCAAAGAAGACATCCAGATGGCCAACAGACACATGAAAAGATGCTCAAAAGCACCCATCATTAGGGAAATGCAAATCAAAACCACAACGAGATACCACTTCACAGCAGTCAGAATGGCTAAAATCAAAAACACAAGAAACAAGTATTGGCAAGGATGTGGAGAAAAAGGAACCCTCATGCACTGTTGGTGGGAATCCAAACTGGTGCAGCTGCTGCGGAAAACAGTATGGAAGCGCCTCAAAAAATTGAAAATAGAATTACCATATGATCCGGTAATTCCACTACTGGGTACTTACCCAAAGAATATGAAAACACTAATTCAGAAAGATATATGCACCTTTATGTTTGTTGCAGCATTATTTAGAACAGCCAAGTTACGGAACCAGCCCAAGTGTCCACAGCCATAAAAAAAGAATGAAATCTTGCCAACTGCAACAACATGGAGGGATCTAGAGTATAATGCTACATGACATAAGTCAGAGAAAGACAAATATACTGCATGATTTCACCCATATGTGGAATTTAAGAAACAAAACAAATGAACAAAGAAAAAAGAGACAAACCAAAAAACAGACTGTTAACTATAGAGAACAAACTGATGGTTGCCAGAGGGGAGATGGGTGGGGCGATGGGTGAACTAGGTGAAGAGGATTAAGAGTACACTAACTGTAATGAGCACTAAGTAGTATATGGAATTGCTGAATCACTCTATTGTATACCTGAAACTAATATAGCACTGTACGTTAGCTATACTGAATTAAAAGAAATTTTAAAAAATGACTATTTGAAAACTTCTCTTAGATATAGCAAAGCCATCTCAAATTAATAGAAGATAAAACTTGTGCTGCCCATCCCACTCCCCTTCACACATCAAAAAACCCAAATAAAACCCAGTTTTCCGATACCCCCTATCTCAGTGAACACCACAATACATCAAGTTGTGCAAGTCAAAAATCTAGGGAGCCACCTTTGGTACCTCTCCTCTCCCATACTTCTCATATCTAATTGATCCCTAAGTCCTGTGAATTTTACCTCTTAAATATTTTCAGAATCTGTCCTCTTCTCTCAATCCCCACTGTGGCCCCTGCCCACCTCAGTCTCATCCCACTGTATCTTCTCTTCCCTACTTTGTGCTCCAGCCATACTGCTCTTCGTTAGTTCCCTGACCACTGCATGCCTCCTCCTGCCATAGTGTCACTATCATGCGGTTCCATCTGCCAGGAACCTCCCCCTGCCAAATACCTCTGGTATCACTTTCTCAGGGAATTTCTCCCTCACTCCCAAGGCTAGGCTCTCTTAAATGGCATTCCTTTCCTTCACATTACTTAACTCCGTTTTTATGCAAACATTTTTTGGCTTAATTATCTGGTTTAATTATTTGAATTATTTGCCCATTTCTCTCACTAGATTGTGGAATTCATGAAAGAAAGACCATGTCTGGCTTCACTCACCATTGTATAACCAGCAAAATGCGTGGTATATAACAAACACTCAGTAAATATTTATTGAATGCATGAATGAATACAAATGATAAGTGAAATGAGCCAGTTACAAAGTGCCCTTACACTTGATAATTTCTTCTTCCCCATCAAACTGTAAATTTTTTGAGTGCAGCAATCACATATCTCTTGTTCTCCATTTTATCCTCAATACCTAAGGCCTGGAACTCCATAAATTTTTGCTGAATGAAGGCGTAACAAAGACTTGAAGCCTTCAAGATTAAGCTGGATATCAGAGAAGAGTGAGAAAGGCATTTCTGACTAAGGAAAGAGCAAAAGCAGACATGGTATCAGTGTCAAGAAGCTGCCAGTTAAAGAATGTGATGTGTTAAAGAATGGATGCATGGGAGCACAGCTGAGGGTCAGAATGGGAGGGCCTCTTAGGCCATATTATTCAGGTAAGTGGTTCTCAATGATGACTCTAAGGAAAATAAATTAGAAGCAGCAACCCAGAAATGGGAGAGGAGCAGACAGAGGTGGTCATGTAGACAGCAAAAACGGGGAAGTATAAAGAATTCAAATTGCAAAGTTGTCAGGAAATATAATGTAAGGTTAAATATTCTTATATAAACCTACAAGGGCACCAGTGTATCATAGCACAGTACAATTCTTTGAATCACTAAGAAAGGGCTAAATTATACTTCTGTTGCTGAACTACTACCACTATTGGTCGTAGTAGTAGCTAGCTGTAGTTACAGTATTTAACAGCACAAGAAATAAACACTATGCATGTGTCATGTATTTTCTCATTTTATTTTCATAACTATCCTGTTTTCCTCATTTTACACATAAGATAAGTAGAGTATATGGTATTGAAGTAATTCATCCAAGATCACACCAATGGTAAGTGTTAATGCCAGAATTCAAACCCAGACTATGGCTTTGGATTCCACACTCTTAACCATTATGCTATACTCTAAGAAGGCCAGGGGAAATATTAACATATTTTAGAGAGCTTCTGTGAAAACTTTTTAAAATATGGGGCACCTGGGTGGCTCAGTCAGTTAAGCGTCTGCCTTCGGCTTAGATCATGATCTTGGGGTCCTGGGATTGAGCCCCACATCGGGCTCCCAGCTCAGCAAGGAGTCTGCTTCTCCTTCTCCCTCTTCCCCCCACTCCAACTTGTGCTTTCTCTCAAATAAATAAATAAATAAATAAATAAAATCTTTAAAAAGAAAAAGAAAAATTACTAAAATAAAGGAAGTGCAACAATGAATGAGATGAACCTTCAACGATCTCCAAAAACCAAGTTTCCCAAGACTCTAAGAAACTGAGGGCTATGTCAGAATGAAGCAAACCCACAGTGAACTCCACTGCACAGCTATACCATGTCACGGTATACTTCACAGCTGCACTTTCCAACATGTAGCTATCCAGCATCTGAAACATGGCTAGTCTGAATTGATATGTGCTATATATAGCAAATAAACACTGAATTTTTAAAACTTATGACAAAAAAAGAACATTAAAAGTCTCATTAATTTTATCAATTACATGTTAATATTTTAGACACAATGGGTTAAATAAAATATAACCCATGAAAATGACAAAAATCATTTAAATTATAATAATTATTAGGGAAATAAATTTCACCCATCTTCTGGAAACTTTTAAAAATGTTGTTATCAGAAAATTCCAAATTGTAGGGGAACCTGGGTGGCTCAGTCAATTAAGTGTCTGACTTCAGCTCAGGTCACGATATTAGGGTCCTGGGATCGAGTCCCACATCGGGCTCCCCGCTCAGTGGGGAGTCTTTTTCTTCCTCTCCCTCTGCTCCTCTCCTCTACTTGTACTCTCTCAAATAAATAAAATCTTAAAAAAAGAAAATTGCAAATTGTAAATATGGCTCACATTTGCAGCTTACATTATTTTTTCCAGCTTTACTGAGATGTAAATTGAAATATAACATTGTGTAAGTTTATCTGTGGTAATCATTCTGTAACATGTATGTATCTGATACACTTACAGATTACCAAACTATTACCACCAAGTGCATTAGCTAACACCTTTATCATATCACATAATTACCATTTCTTTTTTGTGGTAAGAATATTAAAGATCTACTCTCTTAGCAACTTTCAAGTATATAAAATAATATTGTTAGCTGTAATTGCAATGCTGCACATTAGATCTCCAAAACTTATTCAATTTCTTTCTTTTTTTGGAGGGTGGAGAGGGAGAGAATCGTAAGTAGGCTTCATGCTAAGTGCAGAGCCTGACGTGGGGCTTGATCTCATGACCCCCGAGATCATGACGTGACGTGAAATCCAGAGTCAGGCGCTTAAATGACTGAGCCACCCAGGCGCCCCCAAAATGTATTCACTTTCTAACTGGAAACTTGTACTCTTTAACCAATATCTCCCCGTTTCCCCCATCTCCCAGTCCATGGTAACCACCATTCTGTTTCTACAAATTTGGTTTTAGATTACACATATATAAGTGATATTATGCAGTATTTGTCTTTCTCCATCTGACTTATCTCATTTAGCATAATGCTCTCAAGGTCAATCCATGTTGTTGCCATGGCAGGATTTCTTTCTTTCTCACAGCTGAATAATATTCTATTGTGTATATATATACCACGTCTTCTTTATCTCTTCTCCCATAGACAGATACTCAGGTTGTTTCCGTATCATGACTACTGTGAAAAATGCTGCAATGAACATGGGAGGGCAGATATCTCTTCAAGATCCTGTTTTCATTTCCTTTGGATATATACCCAGAAGTGGGATTGCTAGATCATATGGTAGTTCTACTTTTAATTTTTCAAGGAACACCCATATGCTTTCCATTGTGGCTGCACCTATTTACATTCCTACCAACAGTGCACAAGGGTTCCCTTTTCTCCATATCCTCTCCAACACTTGTTATATCTTGTCTTTTTGACGACAGCCATTCTAAGGTGTGAGGTGATTGCATTATATTTCTTTTGGACAGCACTGCTCTACTGCCGGAAACTGCCACTCACTGAGCAATGCAATAATCTCAGAAGTATACTACTCCAGCTTTCTAGACCACAGCAAAACTCTCAGGCCTTCCGTAGCTCACCTGTCAGTAGCCTAATAAAGAACAATAGTAAGTAAGAGACCAGTGAAATAATGTTGAATGTTTAAGGGACAAATGAAAAGAAGAAGGCAAAGAATAGCATTCTAGTGTATGACAGAGTCATAATATATAACTAAAGTCTGCGTAAAAACTAGGACTAGTCGAAACTACCCTTGAAAAATCCCTTATCTATGAAGTAGAGTAAATGTGGTTGCCTGTAAAGAGCAGATGTATACCTCCCACCTCAAGTTCCTGACAGAATAAAACCTCACTGAATTTTACTTTTCTCTCTTTCATGAATGGGTGTTACTCAAAAGATATTGCTTCACTCTTGAATATGATGAAATATAAATTAAAAAGGAATGTTTAAAAATTTTTATATGTCAAAAATAGATCCACACAAATATAAGCCAACTGATATTTGACAAAGGAGCAAAGGCTTTGGGAGCAAAGCACTAAAAGGAATGGAGAAAGGATAATCTTTTCAAGTGGGTATTCACATGTAAAAAAAAAATTAAATCTAGACATAGACCTTACACCTTTAACAAAAATTAACTCAAAATGGATCACAGACCTAACTGTGAAGCACAAAAAATATATATATAAAACTTCTAGAAGGTAACATATAATAAAATTTAGGTAACCTTGGGTCTGTGATGATTTTTTAGGTACAACACCAAAATACAATCTGAAAGAAAAAACTGGTATGTTGGAGTTGCTGCTGTTAAGAAAATGGAAAGATAAGCCATAGATTGGGAGAAAATCTTTACAAAACACATATCTGACAGGTATACAAAGAACTCTTAAAATCACTAAGAAAACAACCTGATTTAAAAAATGGCCCAAAACCTGAACAGACAGCTCACTAAAGAATACAGATAGATGTCAAATAAGTACGTGAAAAGACAGATGCTCTGTATCACTTCATTAGGGAATTGCAAATTCAAACAAAAATGAGATACTACTGCACACCTATATAAAATAGCTAAAATCCCAAACACTTACAAAACCAAATGCTGGAAAGGATTTGCAGCAAAAGGAACTGTCATGTATTGATGATGGAAATGCCAAATGGTATAACTACCTTGGAAGACATTTTGGCAGTTTCTTAGAAAGCTAAACAAAGGCTTATCATATAATCCAGCAATTGCACTCCCACTTACTTGCAAAATGAACTGAAAACTTATGTCTACATGAAAACCTGCCATAAATGTTTATAGCATTTTTACTAATAATTGCCAAAAATTGGAAGCAACAAAGCTGTCCTTCAAAAGGTGAAAGGAAAAACAACTGTGGTACATTCATGCCACGGAGTATTATTCAGCTGCATAAAGAAATGAACTATCAAGCCATGAAAAGACATGAAGGAACCTTAAATACATATTGCTAAGTGAAAGACGACAGTCTGAAAAGGCTACATATAGTATGATTTTAACTAGCTGACATTCTAGAAAATGAAAAACTATAGAGACAGTAAAAAGATAAGTGGTTGCTAAAGGTGAGGAGGGAGGGAGGAAAGAGTGGAGACCAGGGCATTTTTAGGGTGGTGAAACATTTTCTATGATGCAATCATTGGATCTGTACAATATAGGGGCGCCTGGCTGGCTCAGTCAGAAGAGTATGTGACTCTTGATCTTAGGGTCGTGAGTTCGAGATTACTAAAAGAATAAACTTAAAAAAAAACTATACAATACAAAGAATGTACCCTAATGTAAACTATTGACTTTAGTCAATAATAATGTATCAGTACTGGTTCATCAATTGTAATGAATGTACCACACTAATGCAAGGTGTTAACAATAGGGAAAACAAGTGTCAGGAAGGAGATGTGTGGCAACTCAACTTTCTGTGCAGTTTTTCTGTAAACCTAAAACTACTTTAAAAATAAAGCCTATTAAAAAATACTTTAAAAATCTTATATGTAACTGACTTCAGAATTTTAAATAAATCAAAACAGAAAAAGGCAACAACAAAAAAAAACATAAAACACAAAACTTAAAACAAGTTGACTAACATGAAACTAACACATCCATGGTAAGGATAAATGTTAGTAAGATAAACTTCCCTATAAAAAGACAATGATTTAGGGGCACCTGGCTGGCTGAGTCAGTGGAGCATGAGACTATTGATCTTGGGGTTGTGAGTTCAAGACCACGTTGGGTGTAGACATTACTTATAAATAAAATCTTAAAAAAAAAAAAGTGATTTAGACAGGGCCAAAAAAGAAAAACCTCACAAAATTATTCAACATATTTAAAACGAAAAAGGCAAAGGTAATAGGCTGAACACAAAGACAGATCAGACAAATGCAAAGAACAGGGGGGCAAAAAAGCTTCATCTTACTGAAATAAAGCAAAGAAAAAGGCAGGACACAATGCATAAAACAAACGGGACTATTTTATATTGAAAAAAGTACAACTCACAATAAGATATGAAATGCATGAACATTTTTGTGTGCTGAAATATGTACAGTGGAAACTGTTGAAATCTCAGGAGAAACTGACAGAAACAAACAAGAAAATGGAAACATTAATCCATTTCTCTTAATCATCCATAGACCAAATAGTCAAAAATATAAGAAGGTAATAGTAATTAAAGATGTTGCTTTAGTAAGAATATACTTATCTAATAACTTACAGAGAATATTTTTCCAGAATCCACAAAATATTTATAAAAATTCAGTGTGTAGTAAGCCCCCAAAATATAAATGAAACTCTAAGCAGAAATTTTATAGGCCACAGTTTCTGATGAAAATTCAATAAACATGAATCTACATAACAAAGTCTAAATTAAAAAATTCAACTATCTAGAGACTGAAATGATTTCAGTTCGTTTCTTAGGAAATGTTTTTCCTAAAATCACTGTATCAAAATAAGCAGGGAATTAGCTTAAGTACCACACTCCATCTTGCTCAAGAGTTAACAGGTATAAGAGCAAAGGAAGACAAAAATTCTAGCCCAATTCTCCACTCCTCCCCTGGGGCTAAACCCTACTACCACTGACAGCTTTCAAGGCGTAGAGACAGGAGAATAATATTCTTAAATAAATGGTTTTCTTAACAAGCAGACTGAAACCATGCATCTAGCAATTTGGCCCCCTGTGAATGAAGGGCTCTTCACAGGGTTAGCCCACTGGAAAAGATCAAATAAGGATCTATTCCAACACTTAAGTACAAATAAGCTAGAGAGAAAATACCTTGCACTGTACTGCCTGACAGGAAGAGACCCCAGGTATTTATTTTACGGATTGTCTTATACCAAACAAAACTGAGAAATCCACTGTCACATAAGAATTGCAAAAAATTTCAAAGGACCAATGGTTTATTAAGATTCAATGTTATTGGGGCGCCTGGGTGGCGCAGCGGTTAAGCGGCTGCCTTCGGCTCAGGGCGTGATCCCGGCGTTATGGGATCGAGCCCCACATCAGGCTCCTCTGCTATGAGCCTGGTTCTTCCTCTCCCACTCCCCCTGCTTGTGTTCCTTCTCTCGCTGGCTGTCTCTATCTCTGTCGAATAAAAAAATAAAATCTTTAAAAAAAAAAAAGATTCAATGTTATTTTATAATTCAAAATATACTTGTAAAACAACTACTAAAAAATATGAATGTGCTAGATACCTCAGGAATATAAATCTTAATAAGATGTACTCAATTTCAGAGGCTTATAAACTACTACTAGAGACAATCTCTGTTTTGGGGGTTCAGAATTGCTAATTAAATGATTTGACTCTTTCTCATCCTTACTACTTTTCCATCACTTTATCAGTTTTTGATAGGAATGCATCAAAATATCCCATTATGACTGTGGATCCGTCACTGCTGCTTTACAATTCCCGTGAAGTATTTTGGGACTATACTGCTAGGTGCATACACAGTCATACTTATTATCTTGGTGGGCTGTGTCCCTGTTTTCATTATGTAGTTTACCAAAATATGCCTACTGATGTGTTTTTGCCTTAAATGCTACTGTTTCGACTCTTTGCAACAGGCCCATCTCCCCACCTCACCCACACCCTCCATCTCCCTTGGCCAGGTAAAGCTGAAGTCTACGGCCCATGGGAAAGGAGAAGGCAGACTGGCTGCCTGGAATGGAAAGGAAATAAAGATCTTTTGTAAAGGAAAAAGTTCTTAGTTTTGATGAAGTCCAATTGATCATTTTGTTTTCTATTATGGATCCTGCTTTCAGTGTCACGAATAAGAACCCTTGGTCCCAAAGATTTTCCACTCTGTTTTCCCCTAAAAGTTTAAAGTTTTACATTTCAGTCTCAATTCATTTTTGAATCAATTTTATACAAGATAGAGGAGGTTTAGGTTGATTTTTTTGGTTTATGGATGTCCTGTTGCTCCAGCAGCATTTGTGGAAAAGGCTATCCTTCCTCCATTTCGTTTGTGTGTGCTTTTACTATGAAGACCCGTTCATATCTGCCTCCAATCTGGGAAATAGTCTGGCATCAATATCTCTTCAAACACTGTTTCTCCGTGATTCCCTCCATTCTCTGCCTCACTAGTGGGAGGCTATCTTTCCTCCATGTCTCTTAACTCACTCATCTTGCATTCTCTGAATCTCTTTATCTCTTTGTGTTACATTCCAGGTTGAAATCACTGGTACTGTCATTCAACCCAGTCCCTCTTTAACTGTGCCCAGTCTAGAGTTTATTCCATAAACTCTTTTGTTATTTTTTTTGTTGTTGTTACTTTAATAAGTACATTTTATATTTCCAGTACTTTTAATTGATTCTCTTCTAAATTCGCCCCTTAATTCTCATCTGCTTGGTTTTCTTTCACTATTTCTTAGAAATTTACCATGAATGTCATTCCTTCATCTCTTTGATCATTTTAAACATATTTATTTGAAGTTAATTTTCAGATTGCTTTACTGTATTTTGTTGGGAGTGAATTCATCTCCTGATTATTGTCTCAGTACTCATTATACTCATTTGTTCAGGAATTTTAATTTGCTAGCTTTTCTTGAAAAGGAACAGTTTCTCTCTTTCTCTCTCCTCCCTTCCTCTCTCACCCCCCCCCCTCTGTTATTACAGTTATTGCACCATCCTCCACCCCCGTCCGAGCAGAGGCCTCCACTCTAGAACCAGGTCTTACCCTGGCAGCTCAGGGTTCCCTTGGAAACACTAGGGATATCATAAAGCCAGTCCTGTCGTGGCCAGGTCCCAGTAGCACTGCTATCTCTATACCCCAACCTCCCCAGAAACACAACTTTAAACAAGCCACAGACCCAGGCAGCTTTGTTCAGTTTCTTTTCATAAGGAGGACAGTCCCACCCCAGTTCCTAGTTCCCAGTAGTGAGACTTCCGCTGGTCCCAATCCAGGCATGAAGCTCCTTTGGTCTCCATACCCTCAAGCAGTGTTGCCCCCTCTTTTTTGACATCATGGTATACTTAGAAAATAGCAGTATGTGTACGGGACGTGGGTCGACAGATGAGACTCTTCCCCACCCAGAAATGATAGCTGGGGGCTCTGACCACCCCAGGCCCTGCTTAGCTACCCTGAAGCCTGATAATAATCAATATTTCATACCCCAGTAAACTTATTCACAACATGTTCTCTGGGAAGTACCACCCTAAAAAAATTGACTCCCTGCACACACTGCCTGTTTCCATACTTGGTTCTGTTTTGAGTCTACCAGGATATTTATCCTGTTACTAAAGTACAAGCATGTCAATAACATATTTCATTTATCACTGCTATATATCTGGAACAGAATATAGATTTAAAGCCTGAATTTGAAGGACCATCATAACAGAGGTCCATGCTGTTTCCTCTGTTTTAGAACACCCTCCTCTCAACCTCTCTGCACCACTTCTCTCTACTCCTTCAAGTTTCAGTTTAGATGCCACTTAATCAAGGCCACTCTTCATGACTCCACTCTCACCCCCAACTATGGGGTCAGATGTTTTCACAGAACCTGATTTTACATGCTATTGTATTGAACTGCTATTGCCTATTTACCTTAAACAGTAAGCTCCCCGATGGCTTGATCTGCCTTTTTCATTTCTGTATGGCAAGATCTAGCACGGTGCCTCCAGTAAGTATGGATTCACCGAATATTTTAATATCACCCATAATAATAGAGTAGGGAGTATAACGTAATAGAAAAGAGCTATGGCTCCGAAGCCAGAGATCCCCAGGTTTTGATGCCAGTTCTACCACTTACTGTGTGATTTAGGAAGGTTACTTAGCCTCTTTAAGCTTTAGTTTCCTCATCTGTAACATTCTGTCACAATTCGACTCCTGACTCTGTTCATTACTAGCTGCATAATCCTGGGCAGTCCTGTGTGTCTCTTGGTCTCAGGGCTTGCACTAAGCAATATCTTAGTTAACTCAGACATGTATAAATTCCCTAGCATTTTGGCTCCTTTCCCTGTTTCCTTGCTTCTACTTCATGCTGAAAAAAAGAATAACACTATAGCTCCACCTTGGGCAGAGCTGCTGACTCAACCCTTTTCTGAGCCTAGGTGGTTGAAAAGGCTTGGCTGAAAAGGTTTCTATTGCCACAGGAGCAGTAAAGATGATCTTTATATTCACAATTTATTCAGGCAAAGTGGAGGGCAATGTCAATAAGAACTTGAAGGAATAATTTTATTTGTTTTTTAAAGATTTTATTTATTTTAGAAACAGAACAAGAGAGAGAGCATGTGAACAGGGGGAGGGGCAGAGGGAGAGACAGAATCTCAAGCAGACTCCACACTAAGCCCAGAGCCTAACGTGGGGCTCAATCTCATGACCCCGCAATCATGACCTGAACCAAAATCCAGAATCGGATCCTTAACTGACTGAGCCACCCAGGTGCCCCCCCCCCCCAAGAATAATTTTAAGTACGAATTTAATGCACCTCAAGAAGAAAAAACAAGTGACCACAGACTGGGACCATTCTAAGAGAAGAAAAAGTCTCCACGAGAATCCATTCCAAAATGAAGGCATCCACTACATTTTGCTGTGTCCCAAACCTTAATGCTCAAGAGAGCACAGGAAACTAGACGAGGATGGCTATCAGATAAGACATTTACGTATGGGAGAGCCAACGTGACAAAGCACTTTAATGTTCAGGTTATGATACACAAGCAGACAGTCTACTTTCAAGTGCTACATTTTTGATATAATTATTTAATCATGAACAGAGCTTAGAGACTGAGAAAAAAACTGTGCCACTGACTAATAATAAAGAAAACTGTAATTCAGACCAAAAGGAAATAATGCAAAAATCTTAGCATCTAAGAGACTAGGAGTCAAATCTTGATTCTGCCATCTCCATTGGTGTGACCTTTAGCAAATATCAATTCTCTGATTCTGAATTTTTTCCTCTGCAGAATAAGGATCATGATGCTTACACCTCACAGAGAGCCACGAGAATTAAACGAGAAATTTGCTACACAGACATCAGCATTAGTGCCCAACTCATGGGAGGTGTTCGACAAATATTAGTTCCCTTCTATGGCCTCCCATGCAACTTTTACCAGCAAGCACCATAAAAGGGTTTGAAAACTGCTAAAATATATTTCCTCATGTCTGGATTCACAAGCTTATCAGTCTACTTTGTAAGCAGATTCTCTGAGATTAGCCTGAGATACACAGGCCCAAGATCTGGTGAGCAACCTGACCTGGATCTGTGTGGATGTCTGGTTCCCCAGCCAATGCCCAGAAAGACTGACTGGGCCCAGAATGCAGCAGGGTGGCCAGAAGACAGCCAGAAATTAGAGCAGCCAAAAAGAGGAAGGATTACTTGAGCTTTGGCTCCCGTCCTTCACTTGTGTACTGCCAGCAGATGAGCCCGATCAGGTCCTGCACCCTGGCGCTGGCCATTGTCACCACGGTCATTGGCAGCAGTCTGTCCTGGCTCGAGTGCAGGGGGAGGTAGACGTCGATCTTCTTGGTTGCTGTTGTGCCTACATGACCCTGTGGGCAGAACACATGCATGAGAGTAAAGCACACAGTCATGCTCACGCAGACCTCACCGGGCCACAATGACGACTCACCAGCCATTTCTCATTCTTTTGGCACAGACCTCCTTACAAGCCTGAAATGGCCCCAGAGTGGAAACACTGTCTAGTTTTAAGGGGTTTTTTTTCCCTTTAATTTTCATTTTCTAATGGTCTAATAGATTCAGCTTTACCTGCAGTAAGCTAAATAAGCACTACAATCAAAATAAATTAAGAGCGGTGAGCAGACCTGATGTTTGGTGCCAGGAGATGTGCTTTGTTACTTATTCGGTGTGGCCTTGGACAAGTCACCATTAGACCCTGACATCAGCGGCTCTCCCTGAAAATTGCCACATCAGTCCTTGAGATTTTGTGATAAGCTGCATGGGAAGCTGCCATACTCCCTAAGGAAGCATTTAGGCCTGCAGCACTGGAACCAAGGGCTTGCCTTCTCAGAGCCTATGGGGGCTAATCCCCTTATGCAGTACACCTGTTTATTTCAGTCATCTGCAGTCAAGTCATCTGCACCAAGGGTCCCTGGTCTTCCATTATTGTTCCCAACTACAATACCCACACTGCTCTATACATCCTCAATCCCTCCCACATACTCGCCCCTTCTCTCTCTTGAAACTTCCACTCCCCCTGACGCTCCTGCACTAATTTGCAAACTTCCATAAATCACTTCTTTTTAAAAAACACTCCTTCTACCTCTTTGTCTTCATTGAAACTTGCTGTTCATTGAGGATACTGCTTCCTCCGCTGTCCAGAAGACCGTTCTGCATTTTTCTTTTTTAAACCCCAAGCCCTCAAGGCCAGGATGTTGAATAGGTATTCTTGTCCCCACTACTTCCAACTACTATTTCTCCTTTCTTGCAAAAATCCCTGTTCCTTTGAAACCCAAGCCCTGCAACTACTATCCTCTCCCCCTATTTTTTTTGTTTGTTATCCACCATCCTTCCAGTCATGTTTCTCCCTAAGAAGTCTTCTTTCCACCCCAACACCTATCATCATTCTTGGCAATTCCATCTGAAGGAAAATACATGTCATACCCAAGTGTCTCAATCCCTAGGCCATTCATCCCATGTCTTTGCTTTGCTTTTTTAAAAAAAGATTTTATTTATTTATTTGACACAGGGAGAGCAAGAGAGCACAAGCAGGGGAAGCAGCAGAGGGAGAGGGAGAAGCAGGCTCCCAGCAGAACAGGGAGCCTGATGCAGGGCTCAGTCCCAGGACTGTGGGATCAGGACCTGAGCAGAAGGCAGACACTTAACCAACGGAGCCACCCAGGCACCCATCCCATGTCTTTTCATCCACTCCACCTTCAATCACTTATTGCTGTGGGTACACCAGCGATCTGTGCCAACTCCAAAATCTCAAATTAGAACATCTATTTACTGACTATACTTTTACTTTCATCTCACTTGTTCAAGTAGTCCCCCAAATTCTTAAACCCACAATTTACTGACCCACCACTATAAATGCTACCCTTATTTCCCAACACCACCCTCCAGATTATATGATCAACCACTGTAATCATTCCTTTGTAAATACAATTTTAATACTCTCTTCGTCCATGGGACTCAACTGGCAGAATGCTAACTTCGGATAAACCCAACCTTCTGCAGTCCCCAACTAAACATTGCTGGAGAAAAATCATGTAACTGCACAGATTGATTTGACTTTATATTTATGATTTTAAACCTCAAACACTCAACATTGTATAGCATGCTTATTACATCTCCTGATCCAGTCTGCACCCCATGCAAGACCACCACTGCATACTTTTGCTTCTCTCTTCAAATTTCTCATGAGCCTGCCTTGACCTCAGCTCCTATCCTTTGCTTATGTACTGCCAAGAGACGAGAAATATTCTCATTCTTCACTAGGAAAAGAAGACCTTTCAGAAAGGAATTCTCTTATCCTCCGATAATCAGATTCACAAACTTACCTGGATTTAACCAGATACACCCCCTATACTGGAGTGTCACTCATCTCATTAAAGGTTAATCTCTCTACTTATGTTCTGGGTCCCTTTGGCTCTACTTTCACAAGGTCTTTAGTCCTTCACTTACTCTACCCTTATCAACCTCTTCCTTTCTTGGCTTCCATGACATACACTCTTGTTTTTTTTCCCAATCCTCTCTGGTCTCTCATTCTCAGTCTCCTGTGCAGATTTCCTCACTTCTACAGTCTCTGTTTGTTAGTATTCCTTGGCCTCTAGATTGGGCTCTCTTTTGTCTTTCTGTATATTTCCTCCCTAGGTGATCTCACAGTCCCAAAGCTATAATACAATCTATACCCTACTGACACCCAAATCTTATCTCTATCTCAAACTTCTCCCTGGAATCCCAAATTCATACATCAAACTGTCTATACAATAGGCAGACAGACAAATTAAACAAGTTCAAATCAGAACTTTTCACTATTCCTCACTCCATCCCTCCCAAATAATAACACTTTCCCTCGTTTCAGTAAATGCTACCGCCACTAACCCAGCTGCTTAAATCAGTAATCTTGGTTCTTCTTTCTTTCTCCTGCCTTCTACCTACTCCCTTAGTAAGTTCTAGTGTCTACTGCAAACATATATTTCAATAGAGAACAAATAGTCTTTTCAGCAAATGGGACAACTGGATAGCCACACGCAAAAGAATGAATTTAGACCCCTACCTCACATCATATACAAATACTAACTCAAAATGGATCAAAGACCTAAGTTTAAGGCTAAAACTATAAAACTTTTAGAAGGAAATGTAGGTGTAACTTCTTTATGACCTTTGATTAGGCAATGATTTCTTTAACATGACACCAAAAGAAGCAACAAATGAAATAAAATGGACTTTAAAAAATTTGAAAACTTTTGTGCCTCAAAGGACACTATCAAGAAAGTGAAAAGACAATCCACAGAATGGGAGAAAATATTTGCCAATCATATATCTGACAAAAATTTAGTACCCAGAATACAGAAAAAATTCTTATGACTCAACAATAAAAAGACAAACAATCCAATTTTTAAAGATTTATTTATTTATTTGAGAGAAAGAGAGAGAACAGGGGAGGGGTAAAGGGAGAGGGAGAGAGAGAATCCCACGCAGACTCCCCGCTGAGCGTGGACCCTGATGAGGAGCTCAGTCTCACAACCCTGAGAGCATGACCTGAGCCAAAATAAAGAGTCAGGCACTTAACCTACTGAGCACCCAGGCGGCCCCCTCCAATCTTTAAAAGGTCAAAGAAACTGAATAGACATTTCTCCAAAGAAAATATACAAATGGCCAATAAACACACGGAAAAATGTTCAACATCATTATTCATTAAAGAAATGCAAATCCAGGGGCGCCTGGGTGGCTCAGCCATTAAGTGTCTGCCTTCGGCTCAGGTCCTGATCCCAGAGTTCTGGGATTGAGCCCCGCATTGGGCTCCCTGCTCAGCAGGAAGCCTGCTTCTCCCTCTCCCACTCCCCCTGCTTGTGTTCCCTCTCTCGCTGCCTCTCTCTCTGTCAAATAAATAAAATCTCAAAAAAAAAATGCAAATCCAAATCACAATGAGATATCACTTCACACTCACTAGGATGGTATTAATTTTTTTTAATAGTAGAAATAAGAAAGATTAGCAAGGATATGGAGATGTTGGAACTCTCATACATTGTTGGTGGAGATGTAAAATGATGCAGCCGTTATGGAAAAACAGTTTGTCAGTTTCTCAAAACTTAAACATACAGTTACCATATGACTCAGTAATTCCATTCCTAGGTATACTCAAAGAAACTGAAAATATATGTTCACATAAAAATGTGTACATAAGTGTACACAGCAGCATTATTCATAATGACCAAAGAATGGAAACAATCCAGATGTCCATCAACTGATGAACAGACAGAAAAATGTCTACAATGGAATATTACTCAGCCTTAAAAAGGAATGAAGTACTGACATGCTACAACATGGATGGAGCTTGAAAATATTATGCTAAGAGGAAGAAGCCATTTCGTAAAAGTGAACCCAGTTATATGAAATGCCCAGAATAGACAAATCTATAGAAACAAAAAGATTAGTGGTTGCCAGGATATGGGGGGGGACAGGGAATTGAGAAGTACGAAGTTTCTTTTTGGGGTGATGGAACTGTTCTGGAGTCAAATAGTGGTGATAGCTATATAACATTGTGAATATACTGAAAACCATGAAAATTATACACTTTAAGATCATTAAAATAGTAAATTCTATGTAATGTGAGTTTTCACTCAATTTTTAAAAATGAAAAGTATGTGTTTCAAAACCATCCCATTTATCTGCATCTCCACTGCCACCAAAATACCATAAGGTTTCACCTGGACTGTTCTAAAAGATTCCTGACCTCCTATACTCTTGCCTATTTCAATTTGTTCTTGACATACAAGCTAGATTATTTTAAACTCAAATTTGATATTACACCTCTGCTTAAATTCCTTCAATGAGTGGTTCCCATGATAGTTTGAATAAAATCCAAATTGCCTGCAGTGTCCAACAAACCACTGCATGATCTGACCCCTGCCTAACTCTCCAACATCATTTACTGCTGCTCCCCGGCCTCCTTTTCATAGTTCATCTCTGCTGGCCTTCTAGAAGTGCCCTGAAAGTATGTGTATGTGTGTGTTTGTGTGTACCTGTTTCTCCCACTTTCAAGGCCACAACAAGTGCTATTCACTATACCTAGAAGGCTCTTTCTCATGATCTTTGTATCCTCTATAGTATGGCTCTGGGCAGGTTACTTAATCTCTCTGTTCTTCCATTGCCTCATATGTAAAATGATAATGACAGGACCTACGCATCAGAGAACTCTTGTGAGGATTATTATTAGTTATTAATATTGTTGTTACAATTGAAGGCTCAGCTCATATGACACCTCCTCAGAGAAGCCTTCACTGATAATCCTGTAGAAAGAAGCCCCTTCTGTAGTTACTCTCTTACACATAACCTGCTCATCTCCTTCACAGAACTTAACAATTTGATATTATGTATTTATATATGTACACCTTCAGTGTATGCCTTCCTCACCGACCTCTGACCTTCCACGACAGCAGCCATAATAATGCCTGCTTTGTTTACTTCTCTACACACAATGGCTAGCACTGTGCCTGGTGCATAGACAACTCTCCAAAAAAATCTGCTGAACTACAGAATGAATGCATGGATGCCTCAAAATGCCTACCAGGACACCATGGCAATAACTCAATCAATGTTAGTTTCCTCCTATGGGTCTGTTTCCTGGTAGTGGATGGAGATGGAGGTACCTGAGCAATCAAGGGTTTCATCTTTAACACTTTAACTCTAGGATGAAAAAAAAAAAAAAAAGATCAGAACTAGGGTAAGGAAATACACAAAATCAGCTTTTTAAACTATTAGGGAAATTTCACTTCTCATATGACCCAGAATCTAATATTAGATTCACAGACTTTTTTTTAGTCTTGCCTCTGCCATAAAACAAATAATAAAAAAGTAATTCTCTTATAATAATGCTCTTTCTCTCTCTCTCACTCATGCATGCACACAGATACACGCACACACAACCATGCCTGTTTTTCAGCTGGGAAATAGTAATTCCAATAGCTAGCTAAGTTGCCTATAAATAGCAAGTGTTTTGACCATGTCAGGCAGTCAAAAGGGTTAAAATTAAAACAATAGCAAGCTTTCTGAAGTGGGTTTATGCACCACTCTCTTCTCAACCTCCTTTTCAGACCCAGCCCAATCTGGGTTATTCCTCCTTTTCCTTCTGAGGAACTGGAGCTGAGGGGCTATAGGTATCACAGTGAGAAATGTGAATGTGTTTCACAAACTGTAAAGTGCCTTAGAAATGCAGAGCAATGTACCAGAAAGAGCCTAAGTTTTCAAAAGTCAGTCCTATTTCTATTACTCAGGCCGATTACACAGTCACATGAGGACAAAGATGGATGCTATAAGGAGCCCTAATAATAGTATTTATTATTATAACAAGAGCTAGCATTTATTTAGAGCTAACTGTTAAATAAGCTCTGGTAAATGTCTGTGTAAATTACCTCATTTAATTCTCACAATCACTACAAGAGGCAGAACTCTATCATTACTCTAAGATTATAGATGAGAAAACTAAGGCTTTAATAAGGCTATAGTCATCTGCTCAAGCTCCCACAACCAAGGTGGAAGAGCAGAGCTCAAACTCATGTCTCACCCCAAAGCCCCTACTTTAAACAACGATTGACTTCTTTCCCTAAAGTTCTTCTAAGTGTAATCAATCTCTACTCTCCAAGACCTGAATCCCTCCCTCCCACCCTGACCTTCTCACAAACACATCAAAAGCACTGCCTAAAGCAGTCTCCTCCAAAAGGAGTGAATTCTGAGGAATTACCCAAGGAGAAGTGTTAGGGGACCAAGACTCTAGAGAACTTTGCCACTGTCAGCTGACTGCAGGGCAGATAGTTATATGGTGCTCCTTTGAATCCCTTTATCCTCTTTATTGAAATAGCAAGTGTGGGGAAATAGCAAGTGTGGGAAACTATGAGAATAAATATGGTAGATACTTATTAAATGAATGAAGCACTTTATCTTTTTAATCTTCTAATTCCATCTTGAGGCACTGATGACGGGAAAAAGTGCCTTGGACAAACCCTGAAATTATGTATTTTTTAATAAGGAACCTCTTCTGAAAAAACTCAAGGTGGTGGCAGTCAGCTCTACCTAATAGTCCCCGTGCTGCAATATTTAGAGGGAATCATCTAAAACATAAAACAATCCATCAACATAATAGAAAGTAATTAACTTATATAAAAAAAAAGGTGACCAAAGGATTAAAAGTATTCATCACACATCAAGGCAAGCAATATTCCAAAGACCTAACATCTAAGTATTAAAAAGCAACTAGCAATAAACAAAGATCATATCATACAGTTTCACTGCATGGCAATTTATGTGTTCCACAATACGGAATTGGAGAAACAGAGGCATAATTAGAGCACAAAGAAGTGGTCAACACAGAGATAGGGAAAAACGGGTTAGCACCATCTTTCTCAGCCACTCATGCATGCAATGAACACCCGCTGAAACACCATGATGGACTCTGAAGACAAAATTGAGTGAGACTCAATGCAGATAGACCCTCGTCAAACTCACACTCTGCTGACGGGTCTACATTGCACTGTGTGATAAAAGCTTTAAGAGGGGAAAGTACAGGCTGTCATGAGAGCTCAGAAGCAACTCAGACTAAAAGGGGTTGGCAAAGGCCTACATTAAAAACAACAACAAACCCTTCCATTCAACAGGACCATTAATCTAAGGAAACGATGCTTATTGTATTTAAAAATATACCATACCAATACACAAAAAAATGAACAGGAGTTCTCTCTGAGACATAGGATTGTGAGTGATTTTTATTTTCTACTTTATATTTTTCTGCATTTTCTATGATGAGCATGTATTACCTTTACAATCAGAAACAAAATAGTAAATGTTATAATTATAAACAAAAAAGAATACAGAAAGAACCACAACACAGGGCGTAAGAGGTTTAGGTAAAACAAAGGGAGGATCAGTTTTGAAAATGTAGCCTATGTTAAGTCATCTGGCAAAATTCATTAAGAACACACTCTGTGCCAGGTGCTGCGACAGCCTGTTGGAAAAAATAAGCTGAAAATACAACTCAGACACCTTCCTATGGCAGGCTAAATAATTTTTATTTTTAAAAAAATAATAAAAACTAAGAAACCTACAATGAGCTGACAAATTTGGAGCTGAACAACACTCTACAGAGCAGCCTCTAAATCAAGGAATGCCCCCAATGCGGGTTTCAGGACAAAAAGAAAAGTACTCCCTGTAGCAAAACGATTCCTCGACACAAATGCAATTCATGAAGACCAACCAGACTCCAGAATTATGTCCCATGGCCTCTGCAAGGCTTGATGGCTCTGCAAATGCGGGCCAGAGTCTCAGGCTCAACTTGTCCAAGGCCGATTTTCTTCAGCTTGTCTCTTATTCCATGTTCCATCTCAGTTAGGGCTTTCCTCACCTACTCTGTCACTCAGGCTAGGGACCTTACTTAACTCCTCTTTCTGTCTCATCAGCCTGCAACCGCCTCTGAAGTGTCTCTCAAATCCTTCTCCCTCCCATCCTCAGCGGCATGGCCCTAGTTCAAGCTTCATCGGGCCTCAGTGAGACTACTGCATGTAGCAGTCGCTCAGCTGTCTCCCTGTCTCTAAAATCTCTTCTCTCCTCCAAACTGTTATCTCCCTCTGGCAATCAATGTGGTTTGACTCAAATCATTGACCAGGCCAGTCACCAACTCAGAGAGAAGTATGTGATATCTCTCCCCAGTGCCAACATGCCTGTTTCTTAGCAGGGCATTTAATACCCATCACATTCTGGTCCCAGTGTATCATCACTAGAGCAGACTGAACAGTAGTTAAGAGCACAAAACTTGGGGTCAGCTAGATCCAGGTTTGAATCCTAGCTCTGCCATTTCCTTAGCCTCTAGACTTTAGACATTAGGCAAGTAGCTACACCTCTCAGAACCTCTACTTCCTTACTTGGAAAAGCAAGTAAGATGTATATAAAATGCCTGGCACATAGTCCCTGAGCAAGAAACGTACCCGCTCCTTCTTCTATCAATTTCAAATGTCTTCTCTTCCAAGAAGGTAGAAGTTCCAGATTCCCTGTGCTTTTCTCCTTAGAAGTTTAACTTGCACAGCCTTATGGTTTTACTTCTTTTCTAACTACCCTCACCACCTCCTTCCCACCTTCTCACGCAAGTGTAAGTTATACAAAGGGAAAAACTGTGCCTCACTCATTTTGCATTCTCCTAGGGCCTAGAATGTAGTAGGGGTATGGCATTAGCGTATTGAAGAACTCCTCAGAGTATCTTTCATAATGGACCTACCAGACCTAAAGACCTACCACTTCTCTCCTGCCCCAGGTAAACTGGCTATACCTCTTCTACTTCCCAGATCCTGTTCTTTAGGAATCCCCTTTCTTCTCTAAAATATACTCAGCACCTAATAACAGGCCTGACATGTAGTAGTTACTTACACATACTGATGGAATAAATGATTAGTATTCTTTCAACACAAGATTTTAAATACCTGCACATTAAAGCACACAGAGGTACTATCAACCTATTCCCCCACTGTTAAATACGGACACTGTTTCTAATATTTCACTACTATAAATAACATTCCCATAAATATTCTCTTATATATATGTTTGTGCACATATTCCTCAGAGTAGATCACTGGGTCAAAAAGTATGAATGTTTTGGGGCTTGTGATATATACTGATCAGTCTTTTGAAAACCATCTTTATGGTAATCATGAAACGGCAATATTATGAACCACAGATCATCCAATTAATTAGCAGTTCATAAAATGTAAAAGCTTAAAAATTTAAAATAACTTCAGTATACAGAATGTGAATTGATACAGAATTGAAATATATAGAACTTGAAGACAGGATGAATTAAAACATTACATCTATAACCAGGTTTTTCCTATCTGATCTCAATAACTGAAATAGCATACAATTTGCTGCCTATCACAACATTAATTTCAAAATTATGCACCTAATAGTTTCCAAAATAGGGAAAGCAAGAAGAACAGATAGTATTCAGTTCAAAATAATCTTGAATTAAGAAACATCCATATAAAGTGAATTAGCTGGGGCACCTGGTGGCTCAGTCAGTTGAGCATCTGATTCTGGATCTCAACTTAGGTCGTGATCTCAGGGTCATGAGATCGAGCCCCAATGTCAGGCTCTGTGCTCAGTGTGGAGTCTGCTTGAGATTCTTCCTCTTCCTCTGCTGCTGCTCTCTCTTTCTCAATAAATAAGTAAATAAATAAAATCTTAAAAAAAATAAAGTGAGTTAGCTGAATTAAGTCTCAAGCACAGAAGGTTCAGTTAGCAGCTCTACTTAACATCAAGGTTTGTCAATAATAAATTGAATATCAGATCTCAAAACTGTTGCTAAGTGTTCAATTTCTCTATCAAGGGAAAGAAACAGAAAGGATAGACGGCTTGGCTTCTGCAATTAAAGAGACAAAAAGCAGGCAACATTGTTCCATTAGTCACAACTGCACAAGCAGATCATTATATGCAATTTTAATGCAGAAATAAATATATCAGTGTATGCAGACAATGTAATGATGCAAATTGATAAAAGGGTTATTTTTAGTCTTCAAAAGTTAAAACTCTCTTAAAGGAATGGCTGCAGTCCCATTTCACCAGTATCTTCCTCTTCAACTCCTTCCGCAAGGACCAAAGGATGCTATATTCTACCAATTTATGGCCTAGTCTTTATTTTATTATTTTACTATTATTATTTTTAAAGTAGGCTCCATGCCCAGTGTGGAGCTATAGCCTAGTCTTTAAAAATATGGTACCCACACTTGGTACAAAGGTCATTTGTAATCATCATTACTCTGATGATGATTAAGGGACTTTGTTTGTTTAGAGTAATGATTTTGAACAAAATCTGCCTATGGTCTAAGCCAGGTTTAACTGGCTATGAGAAATAAAGAAGGTCTACATGGGGAGGGGGAAAAAAACACCCCAAACACCAGACAGTAGCATTTTACTATCAATAAAATGCTGGCTTTATGGGCTCAGAGAAAGAACTCACTTTTTCACATTCAAAATGGCAGCATTGAACTTATGAATAGATTTTGTATAAAATTCTATGACAAATCCATTCAGAGCTAGGGGCTTGGCTTTGTAGTGCTATCTTAACCCTCAATAAATCTGGAACGTTTAAAGGCTATTAAATTAACATTTCCCTGATCTGGCACCTGTAGTCAAGTTAATTTGTCAAAAACATTTCTACAGTTTGTCACTGGACACTGTATTCTCTGACAAGTTAAGTTTAAAATAAAATTGACAAAATCTCATTAATTTCCTCTGAATCACCAACCTTGGTTCCATTAAGCTTTTATTATTAAGAACGTCAACTGTCACTCTTTCTTTAACAAGGTCAAGTTCTGATGTGGGTACTTTCAAGATCCTTCTTATATTAACAGGAGCCAGTAAAGCAGTGCAGTGTGGTGGTTAAAAGCTTTAAGTTGTGTAGTCAGAAAGACCTGGGTTCAATTCTCAGCAATGCCATTTACTGTGTGTCCTTGGACAATTTTATTTAACCTCTCTGAGTCACTATTTCCACACAGAAATAGATTGTAAAAGTACCTTCTTATGGAGCTGTTGAAAGGATTCAATGATACTATGCATATTAAAAGCACTTATCACTGTGTCTAGTCCATACTGAATGCTCAAGAAATGTTGACTGTTTACTAGGTTTCCTTTCCCCCCTGCTTTTACATTCACAGACTTAAACACACAGACACACACACCCCTTTAGTGCCACTCACAGACTTTTAAAATGGCAAGGAATTTTAATTCTCGCCCCCTCTAAAACATTTTCACCGAACACCAGACAGTAGCATTTTCACCAAATGGCTGTCCTGCAACCTCTCCTGAACACCTTTACTGAGGACATCCCTGCCACCTTCAGAGGCGGACCCTCTGCTTCAGTCTCTAGGCAAACAGTTTTGATGGCTGAAACACGTTTCCGTCTACTGAGGTTCACTCTGCAGATTCTACCCACAGATCTTAGTTCTAGCCCTCAGGACATTGAAACTAATCTACCTCCACTTCTACAGACACCCTTCATATATCTGAGCGCCTCAAACAAAATAACTTTGTTACTAAGTACCATAGAATGAGCCAGACTATAACTATAATTCTTTCAAGAGTATAACACAGCATAGAAAATATCACTTCCATTGGTTTTTCTTAGGCTAGTGATTTTCATAATTTTTCTTTCAACAGCATCTATGGTAAATGTAAATCTATAGTCCTGGACCCAAAACAGGAAAGGGGGTTGTTGCTCTCAGGAAAGGTTTTGTCTATTAAATAATAATAAATCCTCCATATTCTGATGTGCTGACAGAGTCTTCTTCCACTTTTGAAAAAAATAAAATGCCTACAGCTCTTGGTTTAAACAATCTGTTATCAAGTGAAATTTGAGTAATAGCCTTGGATAATTCTTTTGTTTCAAGATATCAACTTGTTCAAATACAGGTCGGGGAAGGGGGGGACGATGAAGGTAAAAAATGAAAGCCTACCCATAAACTGTATCAGGAATAAAAACCATTTTCTCAAAGTCTTAAATTCAGAAAGCAGTTCCTGATACTGTCGGTTTTTACCATCATGGGTTATATTTGCTCGGTAACTCTTTGCAGAGTCTACAGAACTGGTCTGGACCGTGCCCCTGCCAGCCCTGAGCTGTGCAACCTTGGGCAAGCCCATAACCTCTCTGAAAGTCAATTTCCTTAGCCATAAAACAGAAATGAGAATGGCAGGGTGTATAAAGTAAAAATAAAGCATGTTAAAAACACTCTGTGAACGGCAAACTGTTATACAGATGTCAGTTATTCCTCATTATTGTTTCCCACATTGTTAATCAGACCAGGCAGATCTTCAGATAAATGGTTCCTTCAAATACACATAAAATTGAGAAGCAGAGGCAATAGGGAAAGGTCTCTATCTCAGTCATTAAGAGAGAAAAGCCCAGCCAAGGAAACAGTCAAAAAAACTAAGAGGCAGCCCACGGAATGGGAGAATATATTTGCAAATGATGCTACAGATAAAAGACTGGTATCCAAGATCTACAAAGAACTTCTCAAACTCAATACGCGAGAAACAAATGAACAAATCATAAAATGGGCAGAAGACATGAACAGACAACTTTTCCAATGATGGCATACAAATGGCTAAAAGACACATGAAAAAATGTTCAAAATCATTAGCCATCAGGGAAATTCAAATCAAAACCACACTAAGATACCACCTTACGCCAGTTAGAATGGCAAAAATTGACGAGGCAAGAAACAACAATTGCTGGAGAGGATGTGGAGAAAGGGGATCCCTCCCACATTGTTGGTGGGAATGCAAGTTGGTACAGCCACTCTGGAAAACAGTGTGGAGGTCCCTTAAAAAGTTAAAAATTGAGCTACCCTATGACCCAGCCATTGCACTACTGGGTATTTACCCCAAAGATACAGGCGTAGTGAAGAGAAGGGCCATATGCACCCCAATGTTCATAGCAGCAATGTCCACAATAGCTAAATCGTGGAAGGAACCGAGATGCCCTTCAACAGATGACTGGATTAAGAAGTTGTGGTCCATATATACAATGGAATATTACTCAGCTATCAGAAAGAACGATTTCTCAACATTTGCTGCAATATGGATGGCACTGGAGGAGATAATGCTAAGTGAAATAAGTCAAGCAGAGAAAGACAATTATCATATGATTTCTCTCATCTATGGAACATAAGAACTAGGAAGATTGGTAGGGGAAGAAAGGGATAAAGAAAGGGGGGGTAATCAGAAGGGGGAATGAAGCATGAGAGACTATGGACTCTGAGAAACAAACTGAGGGCTTCAGAGGGGAGGGGGGTGGGGGAATGGGATAGACTGGTGATGGGTAGCGAGGAGGGCATGTATTGCATGGTGCACTGGGTGTTATACGCAACTAATGAATCATCGAACTTTACATCAGAAACCAGGGATGTACTGTATGGTGACTAACATAATAAAAAAAAACATTAAAAAAAAAAGAGAGAGAGAAGCCATCGCATCCTCTTCTCATCCAGCCTGGGGTTGGTTACAGCACATACCAGAAGGTGCTCTCACATAAGTACAATCCAACCATCTTAAAGCATAATGGAATGTAAAGTGTCCATTTTGAATTTTCATAGCCATTGTGGGATTCTTTAGATCATTAATGTTACACAGCACTTTGCATTTAATTATACAAACAATGGCTTCTATAATGATGATAATATCAGGGAAAAGTAATTTGCATGAACTAAGCCCCATCACCTAGGGTAAGTATAGGGACCTCTTCATTATTAAATCATTTATATAATAAAATCAATATGCTTTAAAAGTAAAAATAGGTTTTTTAAAACCATAAAGAAGAGTTACATGTTTTAAACTCTATCAATTACCATAATATAATGAGTCTTTTTAAGATTTAATATCAACTTTTAAAATTAAAACTCAATGGAGAATGCATACTTGGCTCCATTACTAGATGATGTATCTCTAGAAAAGGTTACAGTACAGCTATTATCATTCTCCTAAATTATATGGAAAAGTTGGTACAACCCTCCACTACCCCCAAGGACAATTTGATTCCAGAGATAGTGAAGTATTTTGAGAATATAAAATTGTATAAATATTGAAGGAAATAATTCAGGTGCATATATCATATTCATTTCTTGCAGGGCTTCAGTTGATTAAATATTACAAATTTTTAAATGTCAATATACACCTTAAAATTTTTATTCTGTGTCCTTAATTCTGAACAGTTTTTAAAAACTCACAAATTTCTACACAGTAGTATATTCATGACTAAGTATTTTATCACTTTAAGATTCAATATTTCTTAATGATACCATTCAAAAATTTTACTGAATCATTATTTAGTAAGTCATAAAAACCTCTTAAAATTAATCTTTCATGCACATCTAGCTTATCCAAAGTTAGAATTTAATTAGATGGCCTTGCCACAAATGGGCTTACTACTTTATTTGCTCAATCAGTATATGTCTCTTCAGTAATTATAATTAATTCAAATCTCTGACGCACCTCCTAGCAAACAATGTAAAAACATCAGATAAAATGGAAATAAATAGCTTTACATTTCTCCAATTACAACACTCACTTTCATCCTCAAAATGCGCATGTGAAATAACTGGGATAGGTGTTATTCTGTATAGGAAAAGGCCACAAAAAGAACCTATACCTCTGGTGACAGAGAAAGATGCTTGTCTGCAGCAGAAAATGTATTATGTTTTTGACATTATGAAAACGATACAATGGCAAAGAGCCATTTGAGAAAGTTTGGTTTTAATAGTTTGCAAATACATGTTGAAATACAAATAGCAGCAAGAAAAAGAAGAGCTAAATTATTATTTATCTAGAACAACACTTCCTGTGGGAAAGAATCACTCCTAACTATATACAAAATTTGCAACTGAGAAGCAGCCCAAAAAGTCTATCAGGCCTTTATCCCACATGTCTCTCAGATACAATGAAAGGAAAAGTGGTGGCAGAAAAAGTATTTATTCATTCATTCATTCATTTTTGGAGAGAGGCAGGGAGACAGAGACAGAGAGAGTGCAAGCAGGGGGAGGGACAGAGGAGGGAGAATCTTAGGCAGGCTCCACGCTGAGTGCAGAGCCCCACGTGGGGCTCAAACTCACGCCCCTGAGATCATGATTTGAGCCAAAATCAAGAGCTGGACGCGTTTTAACCGACTGAGCCACCCAGGCAGCCCCAGAAAACTTTATTTTTAAAACTGAGAGGACAACAGGATCTACTGGGTAAAACTGTCAGCACTGAATAGTATTAAAAATAAAAAGTATGAACCATGAGAGACTACGGACTCTGGGAAACAAACTGAGGGCTTCAGAGGGGAGGGGGTGGGGGATTGGGATAGGACGGTGATGGGTATTAAGGAGGGCACGTATTGCATGGTGCACTGGGTGTGATACGCAAATAATGAATCATGGAACATTACATCAAAAACTAAGGATGTACTGTATGGTGACTAACATAACATAATAAAAAATCATTATTGAAAAAAAAAAAAAAGCTCTCCACGAGTCACACTGCTCACAATTAGGTAATCAGCCTAAATACGAAGGAAAGCTAGCCAGCTACAAAGCAGACAGCTTTACTGGGAGTTGGGACTAGGCATGAAGACCCCATTCCTCTGAACGCAGCCCCCTGTGCTCGCACCATAGTGCTCCCTGCAAAGGGGAGGTCACAAGTGCTGCCTGCCATTTGCTGGACACCTACCAGGGTCCAAGTACTTTTCATACATGATCTCATTTAATGTGCTCAATAGTCCTATGAGGGTTGCTCACTCCCTTTTAAAGCTGAAGATTGAGAGATTCATGAAGTAAGCTGCTGTGAATCCCTCAACTGGGGGGGAACATCATGCTGACCTAGGTCTGTTCAACTCTAAAACCTTACCCCCTTGCTGAATTTCATCCCAAAGAACTCTGGGATAGGCCTGGGTGTTTAGGGAAAGTCACAATGGCTACTGGTTCATGTTGCAGCCACTGCTGCAGAACTGGGAGTCCTGGACAGTGGACTGGAAATATCCTTCTGGCTGAGACACACATGGAAGGTCTGAGCCACTCCTCCTGCGACCCTGCCTGTCACGTGCACTTGAAGCTCTGCAGAGACCACGGCTACTACAGAGGGACACTAGGGTACCTGCTTCCAGGAGCAATTACCTTTTGTATATATGGGCAGAAGGAAGAAACTATTTTGGATTTCCTTGCCTTTGGGCTCTAGAAGAGGCTCCACAAATCCTCACTGACTATGTTTCAGTGGTAAAACACATGGCAACACTAGATCCACAAAGAGCAGGCAGAACCCTCTGCTCTAGTTTTCAAAAAGCAGCAGTCAAGTACCAACTGAAGAGCCCCAGAGAATCCTTACTCCTGGATTAAGAGTCTCATCAGTAATTGTGAGGTGTATCTATTACTAAATGTGGCTACCCAGGTGGCAGTACCCAAACGTGCTCTGATGATGACAAAGGAGGGAAATAACAATGCGGTCCTTGGAGAGCCCGGCAAGCAGCATACGACATCAACATGGCATCAAGCTCCAACACAAGCAAAAGGTCTGATGAGACAAAGGCTCATCTCAGGTTGCAATTCTCTGTGGAAATGGGCAGCCCAAGACCTGCTCACTTGCAGAATTGACAAGGCACTCGGGTACCTGGGTCTCCTGGGTTTCTCCTCAGCCCCCTGGCATTATTTCCCTTGTGTTCATCCTGAGTCTTAGTCTAATCCCCTCTGAGGTCCTAACTAAACCAGACATAGGGAGAGTCGGGATTTTATCTTATTAAAATAGATATGGCTAATTTGTCTTTTCAAATTCATTTTAAATTAAATTGGATTTCCTCGGAAGGCTGCTAGGTCAGTTCCCCTGCTGCGAATGCAGGACAAAGGTTAATTGCACGCCCTTCACCAGCTCTTCTGCTCTCCTGGGCAGGCTCTGATAACCTGCCCCCGAGAGGTGGGGAAGGCTTTGGTTTATTGGGTGATAATGTTGCCATTAAAGCCATTTACCATTATGCCAAGAAACATTTTATTTTTTTTAACTAAATAACAAGATATGATAGCAATAACAAGAATGAAATGCAATTATGTTACCAACTGATGGTTAGTTATTCTCAAGCATAAAACCCAGAGAATAGGACTTAACCTATTTGCTTCCCTACAAGGCCCCAGTACATGCAGAAGTACACACCCTCCTACAAAAACTGTCTTCTGGTTCCAGTGTAAAATTCCATTAACATTTTCACTTAATTTATCTCATTTAAACTGTCTATGTTCATGAAAATTTAACCCAGTAATTCCCTGTTATACAAAGCATAACAAAGTATGAATATTTAAATACAATGTAAATAAAACACTTTATCAATTATATTTTTGTATTCTAAATTAGTGACTTCACTTAGCATGTCTGCCTTGCACAGCACCACACTATTTTTCAATTAAAGGTCCAGATGTTTCAAAGGCTCCAGTAGGCAACGGCAGTTATGAGAAATGCTTTATCTGCATTGTAATCATCACCACCACATCAGCTCCAGGCTGCATTAACATACTCATGTTTTATTCCAGCTCCCTTTCTAACAGAGCAGGTAATTATGCAACACAGCAGAGAGACACAATCCTAAGAGCTGGACAATTTCTGTACAAGCATCCACCGGAGCAACACACTTTCATACATAATCTTAAAATTTGGGGGAACTGCTTATTAGAAACAGTGACCATTCAGAATAATTTTTAAAAAATAACAGTGAATCACAGACATACCAAATTCAGCCTCAAATACTCTAAAAGTGCAGGATGCCTTGCACAGACACATTTTATGTATACTGAAAACCAACTGGAAGTTTGTGTGTATAAACACCACTATCATTTGTTACAATCGAAATCATTTCTACTCATTTTTAATGCCAGTGTCATCTCTTAAACAAGTCAATTCTATCTTTATTCTTGCTATCCAAAAAGGACGATTCACCTGAGCTGAGACTGAGTAAGTACAGCAATTATTCCTGTACCTATTAGATAAAAAATAATACAAGGGCAGAACAAAATGCAATTCTGACCGCTGCAACACAGATGCTATTGCATTTATTACTTAATTAAATGACTCCCTTTCCCCAAAATGGAAAAGAATACCCTATAAGAAACACTGTTATGCTTAGTAAACATACTATAATCTAGTGGGAAAATACAGTTCCTCGTTGTTAAGAAAAACTAACAAAATTCACTTTAATTATACTTTTTAAAATTCTAAACCTATTTTTGTATTTTGAAATATTCCAAGAGGAGATGTCCTAGTGAAGATGCTATTCAAAAGATAAATGCCTTTACAAACATTAAAATCTCTGACAGGTCAACTCTTGGCAGGTAACACTTCAGCATCCGAAAGCAGACAGCTTCAGTTCCTTTCTGAAGGAACCTTAGGTGGAACATTTTTAATACATCACCATGTCACTTTTTAATGTGCCCCAATCTATTAACCACATGGCAAACTAACAGGGATTTTTAAAATATGGGTTTTATGGCTTTGTGCTGGTGATTAATTAAATAAATAGCCACTGTTTCACAAATCATCCCTCTAATTAGTCTAAAACAGACACTTTGCATTCACTGGTATTGCTGCCATCTGAAGCTCGCAGAAGGGCAGGAGTGGTGAGGCACGGTCGCATTTCTGCACTTTGGAGCCCACTGTCGCAGGCTCCACGGCTGGCATCCCACCCTGCCACCCAGAGGCAGAGGTGCCATCTTTGCAGGTGCTGCAGTCAGCTGGAATTTGATTCCAGCTGCTCAGAAAAGATGTTCTCCTTAATTATTCTCCCTCACCGTAAAGGAAACAATGGAACAACAAAGGAATAAATGTGCAACCTCCAGCTGCAAACAGACGAGGTTTCACCAACACAGTTCCTAAGAACACTGGTTCTGGTTATCTAGTTTAAGAATAAGTATGATGCTAGGTCAAACAGGCTTTCCTTAGAACTCAAAACATGTCATTCCCTTAAACTCAAATATTAAGCAATTACTTCCAAATCTTATTATTTAAAAGACTGAGAAGGTCACTCTTTTAAAAGCTGAAAGGAATTCAATCTAACTTGTTTTAGTAGCATATTTTAAAAAATGGTAATTCCTCTGAAAGCAAATTAAAATTAGAGATAATTTTTAGTGCCAGAAAAAAAAAATCAAATGGGAATATCTCAAGAATCCAATTTTCTTCAGGAAATACATTAAGTAGTTTCTTAATCTTGGTATTTAAACTTCATTAGGTAGATTTAGGGAAAGGAAGGAAAGAAGGAAAGGAGGAAGGAAGGAGACAGACAGAGAGTGGGTGGGAGAAAGGGAAGGAGGGAAGAAAGAATGAAAAGAGGGAGGAAAAGGAAGAAGGAAAAGAAAAGGGGGACAGGAAGGGGGAATGGGAACAGGCAAGGAAATGGGAAAATTCAGTAGGGATTACACACCCAAGTGTGGTACAGAGTATTCAGTATGGATAACACACCCAAGTGTGGTACAGAGAAAGGCTGTCCTCATTTCTCCTCTAGGAGACCCTTTCTAAGAATAGGAGGTTGTGGTATAGTACCAAAAAAAAAAAAGCATTTGGCCCCCAAGGCAAGATAGACTAAAGGGTCCTATGCTCTTGGCTAAATCACATAATCCCTATAGCCTCAGTTTCTTTCCACACTGTACAGGATTTTAGCCCCTACTCTATATAAATTATACAGGGACCTGAGACGCTGTGGCTAAAGTACCTAGCATACTCCTTGCACAGAACAGATGATCAATAAATGGTGGACGTGATTGTGGCCGTGAGAAATGGGTTGAAGGCAGACGCTAAGTTACTTATTTTCACCCTACAGCACCTTTGTGAAAGAGCCTTAGGTGACTGCAGCCAACACTGCACATGCTATGCTCCAAATATGAGAGAGAGCGACAAAAGCACAAAATGTACATGAACACAGAGCTACCACATAAGCTCACCGAACTGAAGGAAACCCAAATCACCGCCAACTAAGAAGAAATAGTGTAGTTTCTTTAACTTTCATCTTTACTGGGCACAAAGATAGGGGAGGGGTGTTTCTGAGACTGTTTATGTGCTAGAAATTGGAAGGAAAATGAATGAGCTTTCTGAGGATGTGGAGAAAAAGAACACTTGTGCACTGTTGGTGGGAATGCAAACTGGTGCAGCCACCATGGAAAACAGTGTGGAGTTCCCTCAAAAAGTTAAAAATAAAACTACCCTACATTCCAGTAATTGCACTACTGGGTATTTACCCAAAGAATACAAAAACACTAATTCAAAGGGGTACAGGCACCCCCATGTTTACAGCAGCACTATCTACATGATCTACAACAGCCAAGATGTGGAAGGAGCCCAAGTGTCCATCAGTTGGTGAATGGATAAAGATGTGGCATGTGTGCATGTGTGTGTGTGTGTGTGATATTATTCAGCCATAAAAAAGGATGAAATCTTGCCATTTGCAATGAACTGGATGGAGCTAGAGAGTATTAGGATAAGCCAGATAAGTCAGTCAGAGAAAGACAAATACCACATGATTTTACTTGTAAGTAGAATTTAAAAAACAAAACAAACAAGCACAGGGGAAAAAAGAGAGAGAGAGACACAAACCAAGAAACAGACTCTTAACTATAAAGAACAAACTGACGATGACCAGAGAGGAGGTGGCGGGGGAGGGGATGAAGGAGCGCACTTGTCTCGGTGAGCACTGGCTGACATACGGAAGGGCTGAACCACTTCACTGCGCGCCGAAAACTAAGGTAACACTGTATGTTAACCACCTGGGATCAAAATAAAAACTTTGAAAAAAAGAAAATGAGCTTTGGATTCAACAAGATCTGGCTTGAAATCTGGCTTCACTACTTACTAGCCGTGTAAATTCAGGCATGTTTGTCCATCTCTGAGTGCCTCACTTTCTCCTTCCCAAAATGGGGAAAGTAACACAGATTTTATAGAGAAGCCGGGAAGAATGAATGAATTAGCACAGTAGGCACTCTGGCATATATTAGACACTCACAGTTCCTATTACATTAAGTTGAATCACATGAAACTGCTGACAGCCATGGTTGATAACGTACAAAAATTGCAATTCCACATGGTTTCACCTAATACTACAGAGACAGTAAGTAGGCATGAACCGGAAAAACAAGTGAAAGTTCTCAAGAATGCAATGAATTATACTCTTATCAAAATAGGAAGGCAACTAACATATAAAAGGGGTGTGTGTGTGTGTGTGTGTGTGTGTGTTAAGTATCAAACCCAACACAGGGCTTGAACTCATGACTGAGATCAAGACCTGAGCTGAAATCAAGAGTTGGACACTTAACCAACTGAGCCATCCAGGCACACCATCAAAGGCATTTTTTAAAGACTGGCTCATGATTCCAATAATATAGCAGCTAATATTTATTAAATACTTCCAACAGGGCAAATACTATCCCATATATTTGATGTCTATCAATATATACTCAGTGAAACAGATTCAACTATTCTCCCCATTTTACAGAAGAAATGGAAGCCTAAAGAAATGAAGTAACTTGCTCAATGTCACACAGCTGGTAAAGCCATGTCAACCTTGAGCTGTCTAACTCCTGAGCCTGAGTTCTTACTCACCACTTAAAATTGCCTCTGGACACTGCAAAGCTGCCTGTTTTGCTTTTAATAAAATTATGGATGGGCAAGGGACTAGAATAGGCATTTCTTCAAAGAAGATGTACAAATGGCCAATAAACACATGAAAAGATGCTCAACATCACTAATTAGAAGGAAAATGCAAGGAAAAATTACAATGAGATAGCAACTCACATCTATCAGGATGGCTACTATCAAAAAACCCCAGAAAACTGCAAGTTGATGAGGATGTGGAGAAATTGGAAACCTTGTGCACTATTGGTGGAAAAGTAAAATGGTACAGCCTCTGTGCAAAACAGCAGGGAGGTTCCTCAAAAAATTAAAAATAGAATTACCAAATGACCCAGCAATTCCTCTTCTGGGTATATACCCAAAAGAACTGAAAGTAAGGTCTTGAAGAGGTATGTGTACATTCATGTTCACTGCAGCATTATTCACAACAGCTAAAACATGGGAACAACCCAAGTGTCCATTGACAGATGAATGGATAAGCAAAATGTGGTGTATACATACAATGGAATGTTTCTCGGCCTTAAACAGTAGGGAAATTCTGCAATATGCTACAGTATGCATGAACCTTGAGGATTACGTTAGGTGAAATCAACTAGTCACAAAAAGACAAATACTGTATGATACCAATTATATGAGATACTTAGAGTAGTCGAAACCACAGAGACAGAAAGTAGAATGGTAGTTACCAGGGGCTGGGGTGAAGGAGGAAAGGGGAGTTATTGTTTAATGGATACAGAGTTTCAGTTTTACAAGATGAAAAGAGTTATGGAGACGGAGGGTGGTGGTGATCACTCATTAGTCACCTCTCAGCAGCAGTTTCACTTTCTACAGTTTCAGTTACCTGTGGTCAACTGTGGTCCAAAAGCAGATGGATCGTCCTTCTGAAACACTGTCAGAAGGTCAATAATAGTAGCCTAATGCTACATCACAATGCCTATGACACTCACCTCACTTCAGCTCATCACGTAGGCATTTTATCACATCATCACAAGAAGAGTGAGTACAATAAGACATTTTGAAAGAGAGAGAGACCATATTCACATCAATTTTTTTCTCTTTTTTTTAGTTTTACAACTCATTTAATGGCAACAGGAAATCATCAAATTAGCACTGGCTATTTTCAAAAGTTATTATACTAGCTGTGCTGTCATTTCTCCAGGATGACCAGATACCTAGAGTCACAGACATTTCCCACATATGATGCACCATATAAATCAGACTTGGCTTATCACCAACACTGATAAAACCAAACCTAGGGAAAGAACTAGGTCTGGGGACACATGCATGGTCTTAATATAGCAAATGTTTAGCCTGCCCTGATTATTACAAAATCAGAACAGTAAGAATATTCATGAACTTACGCTATATTGTTATAGTTCTAATTTATTATTGTTGTTAATCTCTTACTGTGCCTAATTTATAAATTAAACTTTATCACAGATACGCATGTAGAGGAAAAAAACATAGTACATATAGGGTTCAATACTATCCAGTTTCAGGTATCCACTGGGGGTCTTGGAACAGATGTCCTATGGATAAGGGGGAACTACTGTATGACATTATGAATGCAGTTAATACTACTGAACTGTACATTTCAAATTGGTTAAGACGGTAAAACAAAAAACAAAGACTACAACTTAAACAAACAAACAAACAAAAAACCAACTGGCGACAAGAAGCGAATTATTTACAAATCACTTTCTGGGCTTTCCAAAGGATGGACGTTTCAGAAGGGAAGCAAGCCCCAGCAGTGAGAGTATTTCGTACCAGCACCTGAAGTGACTAGGATGATGATACATTAAAAAGCTCCACTGTAACCACGGCATTCTAGGAAACCACTTCTCCCATATCATAGAGTTATTTAAAAAGAAAAAAATGCAGACACGCTTCGAAGTTTCCAGGAAAAATCCTGAAGTTTTAATCAAACAGCTGCTGTGTTCCCATTATGTTATAGTCAAGCCTTTTCACTCTGTGACAAAGGCAGCAGAGCTTTTCATTTATTTGTTCATTTATGTACTTATGTTTACATCTTACTTCCTGAATCCTTTCATGTAAACAGAGAACAAGTCATCACAGAAAGGGAAATGGCACTGACAGTGGATGCTATGAATCCACTCCCTTTAAAAAAAAGGATTCAAGTCAAGGAAATCCCCAAACGCCATGCTTTCAAAACCAGGATTGTAAAAGCAATCACACTTGCATTTAAGACTTCTTGGAGCCGCCTCTGTGGCACCAAAATCCACCAAAGATAAAGAAGATGTTTGTGCTAAGTTGGGAAAGCGGAGACATCAGCATTTCTGCCTTCAGCCCATTATTTCTGCTCTCCAGACAGCACCTGATAAAGCATCGAGAGTGTTGTCTTCTGTGCAGCTACTGCTCCTGTGAAGCCCGTGCTCAGGGGTTTCCCTGGGGTTTCCTTTCCGACAATTGCAGCAGAGACTCTGAGAGGAGCCCAAACGAGCTGCCTTAACCTTCCCGTAAACTGATATTTCCATAGAGGATTAAGACAAACGTTTCAAATAAGCCAATTTCCTTTACTAAAAAACTAAAGTGACAATAGTAGTACCAAGAGAAATATATGAAGACAATGAATAAGACACACTTTTCTTGTCTTTGGGCATGCAAAAATACAGAGCAAAAGGTTAGATGGAGGTGGGCTACACAATTCCCTCTTATTTCTGATGCTCTACACTGCAGCCTAATGAAAAGTTATATAAGAATTTCACTAAGGCCTGGTCTACCAGGGGAAAGAGGAAAAAAGTCTAAATGCTTCAAATAGTCTGATATATGCTGATGTTGCATGGTATATATTTCTGTATTCTTGTTTATTATAAATTTTTCTATTCAGAAGAATGCAACTATATCTCTTTTCTAATAAGGTACTTCCAGAACTCTGGGGATGCCAAACGGTTCCTTGTTAAACTGGTGAGGATGAAAATCCCTAACTATCCTTGAGGTCCCTATAGAAGGGAACAAGCATCCTTCTCCTAAAGTATGTTAGGCAGCTCCCTTGGGCCACAGGAAGTCAGAAGTCCCTCTGACCCAAAGGGGCAGGGATATATATGCTCCTGAACTAACTAAAAAGAACATAAAAGAAAAAGCCAGAGTAGAGAAGATCCTCACTAAATCCAAGTCTTGGGAAGCTGAAGGGAGCCAGAGGGCCTTCTTGGCTTTGGTTACCTGCCAAGCTTCATATTGCTTTTCTCCTCATCTTCTAATACTGGGGTACCTTTCTTGCTTTTCCCTTTATGGTTTTGTCTCCCACATACCCATATTCAGTTTTACACTATTACATGTATACTGTGAGATATTTTACATTTAACACTCTGTATTAACACCTTGAACACTTCTGGAAAGAAAATGGCTAAAATTAAAAATAGCTAACATTTACTCTATGTGTCAGGCACCAGGCTGAGCCCTTTACATATATTATTTCCTTTGATCCTCAAAACTGCCCTTGCTTACCCCCCATTTTACAGATAAATATTAAGAAGTTAAAGAAATCGTTAAAAGTCACACAGCTAGTGAGAAAACTCAGATGGAAACCCATGTCCGATGGGACTCAAAAGACCACAATCTTTAACTTATTATAATTCTCCCCAAAACCAATATATTTTTAAAGTTTTTTTGGAGGGGAAAAGCCTTGTATTATATTTTGAATCAACATTTTCATGAAATCAAGAACAATGACGTATTTATGCATAAACTGTTTCTATCTTTCTCATCCTTCTATAATACTCTTTCTACAACATTTAAGACAACACATTAAAAAATGTTCTTTTTACTAAAGGAATTCTATTTCAGCCATACGGCAAAATATGTACTCTGACCAAAAGTCTAACAAAAAACAACCCGAGGTCTTGATAAAATATAAAAATATTCATTTTTACATAATTCAATAGGCTGTCAAGTATTTGAGGAATTTACAAAGACCCCAAAATTAAGTGAAGTGGGCGACCCAGAAAAGAAAACAGAACACAGTTTTTGCCAATATTGATGGTATCTGCCAAACAAAGTGATATTAAGTATCTACTTTCTTGGTCAGATGGATACACAGTAGAGTCCATCCATAATCTGGAATAAAGCTGGAACACCAAAGACTTACATGTGAAAGTAAATTAGAATTAAGGCCCCCCCACACACGACAAGGAAAAACTTCATGTTCAAACAAAAATTTTTTTTTCTTCTGAGACTTTATAACCACAACCTTCATATAAGATTTTCATGCCAAATTCACATTACCTGATGGATGTACCAGAAAGACTCCAATCAAGAATTTAAAGTTATCCTGGGCGTGTCTGGCTGGCTTAGCCAGTAAAGCATGCAACTCTTGATCTCAGAGTTGTGAATTTGAGCCCTATGTTGGGTGTAGAGATTACTTAAAAAAATAAAATCTTGAAAGAAAGAAAGAAAGAAAGAAAGAAAGAAAGAAAGAAAGAAAGAAAGAGAGAGAAAGAAAGTCATCTTGGGCTTGTAATAACGCCAGGTACCAGGCAAAAGCTAACAAAGCCTCCTATAAAAGGAGGAACCTACATGACTCAATAATTCTAAAAGAAAAGTTGCAGAAAATAAGTTGTTACAGCCTCAAATCATAAAACATAGAAAGCATCGTATAAGAGACCCACAAAGACTGAAGCCGATAGAATGATCAGATACGGAACATAAGATGCAGGTTTAAAGAAAAAAATTTTAAAGTATAAAAAATACGGGTAAGAGCAAGAGACTAAAAATCTTACCCAGGTTGTGATGTGATATCATGGTTGGGTAACAGAATGTCAGTATCCTTAGAAGATACAAGCTAAGGTATTTAGGAGTGAATGGCAATTCTGAAATGGCTAAATAAAACATAAATAAAGCAAATATGGAAAAATGTTAAATTTAATGAACACAGGTGGTAGGTATAAGGGTGTTCACTGAACTACTACTGAGAAGACTATTATTAAATGTTGCACAATAAAAAGTTTTAAAAATTACCAAGAAGACTTTTAGAAGATCAAAATGGAACTTCTATAAATGAAAAATACAGTGACTAAAATTGCAAGTGCAATGTATGGGTTTCATAGCTGAAAAGAGAATATGTGAATTGGAAGATAGAACTGAAGAAATTACCTAGAATGTAACCCAAAGAGACACACAAAGAGAAAGTATGAAAAGGAGGTTAAGAGATATGGAAAATCAAAAAACATATTCTAGTAAGTTTAATAGAATTTAAGAGGAACAAGGAAGAATAAAAGTGCACAGGCAATGTCTGAAAAAAGAGTGGCTGCGAGTTTCCAGAACTGATGAAAAGATACCACTGCACAGACTCAGAAAGCCCAGTGAAACCCAAAGAGGAAAAGTAAGAAAAAAAAAATCTGCATCTAAACATGAAACTACACATATACCAGGTAAATACTAACCAAATGGAGCTGGTATAGCTATGTAAAGGAGAAGGGGGGTCACTAGAGATAGAGTCACAAATAGTTCAATTTACCAGGAAGAAATAATTCTGAACTTGTATCAACTTAAAACATAGCCTCCTAATATGTAAAAGAAAATCTGTCAGAACTCTAGGGGAATATAGGCAATCTATCAACATAGTGGAAGATTCTAATGTATCTTTGTCTAATTGATAGTGCAGGCAGACAAAAAATATCAATAATGATACAGATTTTAACAGAATTAACAGACTTGACCTAATGGACATATTTAGAATCCTGCAACAAAGAAGAGCAGTTGCTCCAGCATTCTTTCCACGTTCCCAGGTAGTATTTATGAAAAGTGACCTACATTAGTGGACCTAAAACCATACTCAACAAATTTCAAATAATTGGTATCATTAGGCCATCTTCTCTAACCACAAAACAATAAAGTAAGAATCAATACCTAAAAAACAAAATTATAAAAACCTAATAGGTTTGGAAATTTAGAAACACATAAATAATTCATGTATCAAATAGGAAGTAATAGGAATTAAAAATATCTAGGGATAGACATATCCCAAAAATGCGCCATTATGAGATATAGCTAAAGGAAGAAGGACCTGAACCTTCACAGCAAGTAAACACTATAATGATTCCCCCAAAGTATCTATGGCCATTTTGCAATCATACACTGACACAGAGGAATACCAACACTTCAAGAACTGTTGGACATTGTTGAAGCTAATGGCCCACGGCTATACTATAATCCCACTCAGGAGGGGCCTTAAAAGAGTGATAGGGAATCTTTCCAATAGTCAGAGTTTAGGACAATGTGTTTGTTCATCTTCTTTGTGTCAAAGTGAAGGCAAGTGTCAGGAGGTTAAAATATGTAGACTCTTGGGAACTCGGACCTCAGCAGAGTCCTCATTACCCTAACCAGTAAGAGCAGCTCACTGTGCCTGAACTGTGCGAACAACAATGGTTTATGCTGAACACCTCCCTTCCTTCTAGGACTCTGGAATTTTGATACATGCTAGGCAGAGGGAGCCCATGTGACAAGCTTCCAAAAGAAACTGTGGGCAATGAGTCTCTAATAAGCTTCCCTAGTAGACAATATTTTGCCCATGTTAACAAAACTCATTGCTGGGAGGAATTAAGCATGTCCTGTGTGATGCCACTGAGAGAGGACTCTTGTAAGTGTATACCTAGACCTCATCCCATATGCCTTTTCCCTTTGTTGACTGTACTTTGTTTCCTTTTGCTGTAATAAATCATAGACATGAGTACAACTATATGCTGAGTCCTGTAAATTCTCCTAGTGAATCGCTGTCTGGGGGATTCCCAACACAGACTTGCTTTAACTTCAGCCAGTCTCTTTGTTATTGGTCTCTCCAGTGCTGGCACAATGGACACATGAATAGAGTAGCCATGGTGGCAGAGACTGAGGCTATATATACAGGCCCAAGACCGTTATCTCCCACTCACCAAGGCTGATATTGATACTGTCTATTGTCAAATATCCAACCTGACAGCAAAAGAGAAAAATGCTGAGTCCCTAATACAGCATCATCCCTAAGAAGACCAACCAGACATTTGGTGGCAAGCTGAATGCACTGGATCTCTTCTACTCTGAAAGTGGTTTCGGCAGAGACCAACACTTACTGAAGTATGGGCTTGCACTTCATGCCAGTAATGCCTCAGCTAGCACCAGTATCTCAAAGTGTTTGATCGACGAAAGTGGCAGCCCACCTAATACTCCACCAGACTCAGGAACCCACTTTATAGCAAAAGAGATGTAACAGTAGCATATAACCATGGGATCCTTTGGTCATATCATACACCACACTACCCAAAAACTTTCGGTCTAAAAGAGTGATTGAACAACATATTGAAGGTACAGATAAGGCACTAGCTCACAGATGACACCCTGTAAGGCTGGGATGCCATTTCCAGGATGCAACATACATACTAAAAATCAACAACCATTATATGGTATTATGTCCTCAGCAGATAAAATACATGGTTCTAGGAACCAAGGAGAAGCAGCAAGATTAGCCATTATTCCCAGTGACCCACTTAGGGAATGCTTCCCATCTCTAGAAATTAGGGCTCTGCGGATTTAGAGAACCTGGTTCCCAAAAGAGAACACTTCCACCAGGAGACACAGCAGAAGTCCCACTAAACGTTAAACAATGATGGCCACTCATGCTCCTTGTGTCAAGTGATATCAGGCAAGAAAAAAAAAAGCACAGTCCTGACAGGAGTGGTTCATTCTCATCAGGAGAAGGTAGGGCTGCTGTTACATAACAGAGGCAGGAAGGAACACATCTGGCCAGTAAATCTTCTTGGGCATATTTTGTTCCTCTTCTACCCAATTTTGATGGCAAATGGACAAATGAAGCAGCCACAGCCTTTGACCGGGGACTTGGACCCTCAGGGATAAGGGTCTGAGTCATCATACCATAAAAGCCACCTACAGCAGCAGAGATGCTGAGATTGAAGGGACTAAAATGGATACTTGAAGAGGTGGATGAGTATCAGTTGTGTCCTTAGGAGCAGTTGCAGAAATGCAACTGCAGTTTATTCCACTAACCTTCCTGTGTAAGTTTCCCCCCAAAAAAGAAGCCCACCACAGATGTGAAGGAATGGTCCCAGAATTTTAAGAAGCAAATAAATACAAGTGGCACCAAGGGTAGACTGGCATGGTCCCTGGTTGCACCACCGAGATGCCATCTTCAGGAATGAAGGGCATATTCTCCAACTGCTGGGATGGCTGCTATCAGCTGCTAGTCTTTTTTTTTTTCTTTTTTTTTAAAGATTTTATTTATTTATTTGATGGAGAGAGAGAGACAGCCAGCGAGAGAGGGAACACAAGCAGGGGGAGTGGGAGAGGAAGAAGCAGGCTCCCAGCGGAGCAGGGAGCCCAATGCGGGGCTCGATCCCAGGACCTCGGGATCACGACCTGAGCTGAAGGCAGACGCTTAATAACTGAGCCACCCAGGCGCCCCTCAGCTGCTAGTCTTTTCCTGGAATTAAACAGGCTGATAGAGCCACCTTGTCCAAGACCACACCCTCTTTTCAGGGAAGCTAGCATTCAGTAAGTCAGACGCAAGGAATATAAAGGCCTGGCCGTCTTATTCCAACTTGCGGCAACCCTGAAGTGTCATCTTAATTTCAGAGTGCCCCATTGTGTCAGCACTACAACTCCCCAAATTGATCTACAAATTCAGTCCAATCAAAATCTCAACAGGAATTTTTTAAAAACTTGACAAGCAGTCTCATAATTTATATGGAAGGGTCAAGAATATACACGATGCTCGTAATTAAGAAAAAAAAGAGTTTAAGAGGCATGATTTACCATATATCAGAAATTGTTTTAAGTCTGAACAAACAAGATAGTGTGATATTAACCTAGGGAAAACAAACCACTGGAAAAGAAGAGAGTGCTCAGAAACAGTAGTACACAAAAAGGGAAGTTTGAGATATATATATATATATATATATGAATGACTGAGCCAGCACCAAGGAACAGGGGAAATGAGACTTAAATAACTAATGCCCAGACAACTGATCAACCATCCAGAAAAAAAACTGAAATTGCACCTTTACCTCATACTACACACACACACACACACACAGAATTCCAGATTATTTAAATACAAAAATTTAAATACAACAAATACAACATATGAAAATATCTTTATGATTTTAGGGTAGGGAAGAATTTCTTAAACAAGACCAAAAAAGTATAAGTAATGAAGCAAAAGACTCATAAATTTGATACATTAAAAATAAGAATTTCTGTTCATCAAAAAACCACCACAGGGTGCCTGGGTGGCTCAGTCAGTTAAGCATCTGCCTTCAGCTCAGGTCATGATCCCAGCGTCCTGGGATAGAGCCCCACATTGGGCTCCCTGCTCAGCAGGGAGTCTACTTCTCCCTCTCCTCCCCACTCGTGCTCTCTCTCGCTATCTATTGCTATCTCTGTCTCTCTCTCTCAAATAAATAAAAAAAATCTTAAAGAAAAAAAACCCCACAAAGATAATGAAGACAAGCCACAAATCAGAAGAACATTGCTGCAATAAAATGATTGGTATCCACATACGTAAAAAATTTTTACTATCCGGGGTGCCTGGGTGGCTTAGTTGGTTAAGTGTCTGCCTTTGGCTCAGGTCATGATCCCACAGTCCTGGGATCGAGTCCTGCATCAGGGTCCTTGCTCATTGGAGATCCTGCTTCTCCCTCTGCCTGCCGCTCTCCCTGCTTGTGCTCTGTCAAATAAATAAAATCTTTAAAAAATTGTTTACTACCCAAAATACATTTTTGAAAAATTCCTTCAAATCAGTAAGAAATGATAAACAAGGGGGCACGCTGGGTGGCTCAGTCGGTTAAGCATCTGACTCCTGATTTCGGCTTAGGTCATGATCTCAGGGTCATAAGATCGAGCCTCATGTCAGGCTCCACACTCCGCAGAGAGTCTGCTTGAGATTCTCTTCCTCTCCTTCTACCTCTCCCCCTTCTAAAATAAATAAATAAATAAATAAATAAATAAATAAATAAATAAATAAATAAATAAATAAATGTTTAAAAAAATAAGAAACAAAAATGGGCACAGGATTTGAACAGTATTTCACAGAACGGGAACTATGAATAACCAATGCACACACAAAAGATGTTCAATTCCAGTTATAATCTGAGAAACACAAATTCAAATCACAATGAGATATAATTTATACCTGCAAGACTGGAAGAAATTAAGTCTGATGGGATAATTGGGACACTTACACACTGCTGTAAATGGGAATAAACACTTTGGGAAAACAATCTGTTATTATCTATTAAGGCTGAAGCTGCATTCATATCCTGTGACCCTGTAATTCCAAATCTGCACGTATTCTGGAACAGGACTTTTGAAACCACGGTCCTGAGGGCTGGAAATCAATTTAGGCAATTCTGACCAATATTTATTTGTTTTCACGATTTTATTTTTTTATTTGACACAGAGAGAGAGAGAGAATGAGCAGGGGGAGTGGCAGGCAGAGAGAGAAGAAGCAGACTCCCTGCTGAGCAGGGAGCCCAATGTGGGACTCGGTCCCAGGACCTTGGGACCATGACCTGAGCTGAAGGCAGACGCTTAACCAACTGAGCCACCCAGGCATCCCAATATTTCTGTAATTAACTACAACAGACTAGATTAGAATAAAAAGTATCAGAGTGCATTTGCACTTAGTGAAGGTAAGTATTCTTAGATGAAAATTTTGCTTCCATATGTTATATATTCATACGTATGTGTACATCACACATTACAGGTATGTGTGCTAGGTCAGGATACAAAAGGTATCTCCCATTATAGATGTGATCCATGGTCAAATATGTTTCTAAGCCTCTGCCTTGGGTTAATTCTTGCATGTGTAAATTATTTATAAACAGTACTGTTTGTAATAGCAAAAACAACCCAAATGTCCATCAACAATGGAATCGATAAATAAATTAAAGTATACTCATACAGTGGAGTTTCTCCATTAATGGAAATGAATTAACTACAGCTACAGGCATCAACACAGGTGAATCTCAGGAACGTAACGTTGAGAGAAAAAAGTTACAGAAAAATTTAAAGCATAATTCCATTTAAATAAAGTTCAAAAATGCATTGTTTAGAGATACAAACATAAGGGATAAAACTATAGGGAGAATCAAGAGAATTAAAGACATTTCTGTGAGTGGGAGGAGAGCAAGAACAATACAGAGGGGACTTCAAAAGTAAAAGTAATGTTCTTCCTCCCACACTGGGTGATGGGTTCATGAATGATTACTACACAATTATTTATATCCTGGATATATCTTTATGTTTTTCTGCATTTACTCAATATTTTAATTTTCAAAAGTTTAAGACATATTTACAAGTAAACTATATCTATCTCAAAGATGGATAAGGAGCCTCACAAACTTCGCCGCTTATGTGGAGAAGAAAAGTACCCAATTATTCCCAAGTAACCAACAATTTCCTTTAAGGAGTTAGGGAGGGAGGTGGAGAAAGAGAAATGTATTATGTGCTAAAAGCATTTTTAACAATTTCTCTTCATATTCTTTCCTCCTCAAATTCTCTGGTTCCCTATAGTTTACAAATCAAAAAACCCTCTTAAAGCAGAATGCTGAATGCTAGAGACAACACATTATAGGACTGCTATGAATCAAAGAACAGAATGTTCACAGGAAAAAGCAATCCAAAATTCCTACTAAGTTTAACTGAACCTCTGGAAAACCTCAAAAGGATTTCAGTTGCTAATTCAAATGTTGTTCTATATTTGATTAAATGCAAGATTATTACTCGAACACAAAGACATCATCTTATGGTATATGGTCAAGTATTTATTTTTTTTCCAGAGTGAAAGAAAAAAGAATACCAACTGATTTCTAAGGGAGAAAATACACACCTCAAATGATATTTTCAACAAGGGCAAAAAAACCCAAACCAAAACATGCACCCTATTTAATATAAGATCTAATAAGCACTGCAGGAAAGGGTCACTAGAATACAAAGACATTTCCCAACTCTGCCCTTTTTTTCACTCTTTAAAATCTGTCTTAACATTCCCTTCTTGGCACAGACACTGGCTAGCTACATTTTAGCGATGTTTACATCTTGAAATCTAAAGAAAGAATGAACACTTACTTAATGCCAACTTTCAGCTTAATGTCAAGTACGTGGTGGTGATAGTAGTGACAATGTAATAGCAACAACACCAGAGAAAGTAGTCAGAGGTACAGAAGTAGAAATGAAAGAGGTAAAATGAAATTGCTATATTATTCTATACATTATTGTATAGTAATAATATTTTTATATATATGGAAATCCTGTAAGAATTAAAAACAACTATAAATCAAATTTGGTAATATAAAGGAATACAAAATTAACACAGAAATCAGCAGCCTTCATACACACAAACAGAAACAGAAAATAAGGCCCCATACACAACAGCAACAACTGCAAATATCTAGAAATAAACTTAAGAACTATGCAAGCCATAAAAAAAAACCTTCCCCAAATAAATAAATTCAAAATCCAGAAGTTATAAAGGAAAAATAGTAAGTTTCACTCCTTAAAAAATTTTGTGTATAGTCCAAAAAATCTATAAACAAAGTCAAAAGATACACAAGATTAACAGTAAACTGGACTAATCTCCCTAATATATAAAGAACTCCCAGAAAATAAGAAAAAGATCAAGAATCCAATAAATCTGGGAAGTTTACAAAACTGCCAAGGTTCTTAAACAAATGAAAGGCTCAACCTCACTCATAAGAGAAATGCAAATTAAAATTACACAGATTCACTTTTCACCTATTAGACTGGCAAAAATCCAAACATTTTATAAATTCTATGGTGAGGCTGTGATGAGACATGCACTCTCTTATATTGCTGGTTAGAATGTATTGGCACAAACCCTATGGAGGGCAATTTGGCAATACTTAGAAAAATTACAAACGCATATTCCCTTTGACCCAGCAATTCTGCTTCTTGGAATTTATCCTACATATATAATTGCACACATGCAAAATGCCATGTGTACAAGATTATTCACTGCTGCGTTGTTTGTAATAGCAAAAGATTAGAAATAACTCAAGTCTCCCTCAAAAGGGAACTGGCTGAATAGGTTATAATATTTCCAAACAATGGAATACTATGCAGCTATATGGAGGGATGAAAAATCCTCTGGGCACTATTACAGAGTGGTTTCCAAGTTACATTGTTAAGTTAAAAAAGCAACTTTTGAAACAGTTTTAATATATGTTACATTTTGTGTAAAAGGAGGGAAAATAAGAATATACGTTCGTATTTGCATACAGACATTCTGGAAGATATATAACAGACTAGTAAAATGGGTATGGGTAGGTACTAGATGAACACGGGGCAGCAGGGAAAGACTTTTCACTGTGCAATACCTTTTCACATTTCTGGATCATAAAAAGCACTGCCCCTTGAGGCGCCTGGGTGGCTCAGTCAGTTAAGCATCAGACTCTTGATTTTGGCTCAGGTCGTGACCTCCGGTTGTGGAATTGAGCCCTGCTTCAGGCTCCATGCATGGAGCTTGCTTAAGATTCTCCTCTCTCTCTCCCTCTGACCCTCCCCAATCTCTCTTAAAAAAAAAAAATCACTGCTTTTTAAAACATGAAACATGAAATCAAAACATGAAATCAAAAATAGTAAGACAAACATTAACGATAGCAACTATCACTTACTGAGTACATTTTTCAATGTGGGCATGTATTAATCTCACTTAATACTCGTAACACCCTGAAGTAGGTAACATTAACCCCAGTATAAAAGAGAGAAGACTGAGGTCCCGAGAAGTTTCAAATCTGTAAACCAGTGATATCACCTATCTCACAGGCTGTCATGAGGATTAAATGAGATAATATATATAAAATACTTAGCACAATGCCTAACACACAATAAATGCTTTATCAATGATTTACCATTTCAAGGCAATAACTATTTTCAAAGATGTTTCAATCAACTGAACCATATAAAATACAATAAAATCAGACAAGAAGTTTAGCAAAGATGTTCTAATTGAAATTTTATACATGTAGATTAAACAGCCTCTTCTAATTAATTGGTGGCTGCTTTAGATATGCTGTATCCTCACTATATAAATTACAAAGTCATTAAAATAACTGCTCAGATCCCATAATTATGCATGGTTCTTTGAGGCTACTATTAAACAGTGTAAAAATACTTAATCTGAAAAGATATCAACGGAGGAGCTTAGAAGCGTAACCATTATTTTAATAAGATGGGAGAGCTGTACATATGATGGTGACTTCAAGACAACTTCCCAAATGTAAGATTTGATTTCAAAAAAATGTCAATTCAAATTCACTTAGTTACTCATGGACAACAGGATGCCCCGTATTATGAAACTACACAACCACTGCACATGTTGCTAGTCTATAAGCAAGATGCTCTTAAAGAAACATCAGCTTTTCCCTTTCTAGAAATAAACTATTCCATCTAGAATGCCCTTTTATATTTAACCCCGATGAAAAGAATACAAACAAAAAGAAAAAACTACAAAGAGGTAACTGACTTCTCATAAGCTTACTGAAAACCATATTCAATATAAATGAGATCAGACTGAATTCAGGGCAGAGGCTTATGAAACATATTTAAAGTATAAAATGAAGCAAAATACAAGCAGTCTTTATCATTAAGGCATTAAAGTTAAAATTTATTGTTAAGACGATGCCCTACACAACAATTAGTCGCTATAATTGTAGGAGCCACTGAAGGAACTATTCCTTCTAGTCCCTGGCTTCCTAGCTCTGGCCACAAAAGAGGTCTTTTTGCCCTTTTAGAAATACTGGGAAGGGTAGTCCCTCTACTTTTTCTCAGGAAGACTGAATTCCCTGGCATAGCCTCATCTGTTCCAGGCTGTCTCAGAAGTGCCTGCTCAGGGGCGCCTGGGTGGCGCAGTCGTTAAGCATCTGCCTTCGGCTCAGGGAGTGAACCCAGCGTTCTGGGATCGAGCCCCACATCAGGTTCCGCTGCTGGGAGCCTGCTTCTTCCTCTCCCACTCCCCCTGCTTGTGTTCCCTCTCTCACTGGGTGTCTTTGTCAAATAAATAAATAAAATCTTAAATAAAAAAAAAAAAAAGAAGAAGAAGAAGTGCCTGCTCAAGTTGTTTCTGTGTTCAAACTATGGGGTTAGGTCCCTGGTCAGCCTTCTGGGATCAAGTCTGAAGGCCCAGTTCTCTCCGATCCCAGCGCTAGCAATGGAAACGGTATGAGGCAGAAATTCTCTTAAGTCTGTCTTCTCTGCAGATACAGTCTCTCCTTTTTAAGTCATCCCAATGTCTAGACCCACACTGCCCAATACAGTAACAACTAGCCACACGTGACTACTTAAATTAACTTAAATAAATTTTAAAACTCAGTTCCATAGTCACACTAGCCACATCGCATGTGGCTAGAGGCTACCATACTGGACAGCACAGATATAGAGCCTGTCCACCATCATAGAGAGTTCTGCACAGTGCTGGCCTACAGTCAGTAGAGATATTAAGGTATCAGGCTGAAGAGCCTAAACGGATTTGCCAATAACAAAATGATTTTTTTTTCCAATTTCTACATCTGCTTTTCAAAGTTCCAAAGTCAGATTGGGCATAGGTGTGGTAATGTTCACTTCCAAATTCTTAATAATAATAACTAACATGAATAGAACATTTACGATGCACCAGCAACTAAGCTAAGAGCTTTAATTATCTAATTTAATTCTCACTACAATCTTGTAAAGAAAGTGTGATCATATCCCTTTTACAGATGAAAAAAATTAAAGCTGAGAGAAATTAAGTGATTTGCCTATGGTTACATAGCTAGTAAATGGTAGAGTCAGGATTCAATTTAGAAAAACACACAAGCAAACAAAAACTGTAGGTGCAAGTCATACATACATCAGAACTAAGCAGGGCTCATCCCTCTGAAGCCTTCTGTGAAATTTTCATCATCATAGAATCACGGAAAATTAGAACAGGAACAGAAACTAATGCAGTGTTTCATGACCATCTTTAACCTGTGACCCCTTCTGATGACTATAAAAATCTCACACTCCCCCAAAGATGATGTGTACGTCACCACAGCCATTAAAATTTCTCCCATCTTCTGCATATTTTCAACAGTCAAATTTTTATGAAGCTTTACTTTTTCCCCCAAGTATTTTATAAAAATTATTTTTTATTTTCCTTATATAACATTAAAATATCGAATATACTTTCAAAATACATTCATTTCCCCCCTCAAACACACATGCACTGAACCATAAAAATGGATCAATTTCTCCAATTTCAGAAATAAGAATAGTAAGGCCAAAAAAGAGGATGGGATGGCGATGCCTTGCCTGCAATGAAAGACAGAATTGCTAGAAACAGAACACAGTGGTAAAGCTTAGCCAACAAACTTTACTTCACCTGACTCTTGAATGGCAAAATTCCTTAGGGCCCCACCCACCAAACGAAAAAGTTAAGATGTGTCCTATTTGTCAGCAGATCTGGTGGGATTTGTGGGACTGAAGCTCTAGGAGTACTTGGATAAGAATTCCCTATGTGATTTTCATAGACTTGGAGCCAGAAGGGACCTCAGAGAACTATCTGCCTCCTAATCTTATTTTATTTTATTATTAGTTTTTCTGTCTCCTAATTTTAGAATCGAGGAGACAGAAGCTCAGCTAGTTATATATAAACTTAGGCATCCTACCCTTCATAGTTTTACAGTCTATGGCAAAGGTGGCCTGTTCATAAATTTAGTTTTGCTAAGTGACTACTGGATGCTAGGATCTGTGACAAACCAGACATTGTCCCTGTCCAAACAGAGCTTACATTCTCAAGGGAGCGAAGGATATATAAATATAATTACAATGGAGTGTGGTAAGTACTACTTGCAGGAATGAGCTTCAGAGAGTCAGAGGAGATCATATGTGGGCTGAATCTTACTGAATAAACAGGAATTCACTGACATAGGAAGACATTCTGGCAGAGAGAACATAACATTCAAAGAACAGGAACCATGGTATCACAGAATATGGACTGCAGGTGATGAGGCAGGGAAAAGGTATTTTTCCCCCAGTTTTACTGAGAAATAACTGACATATAACATTGTACTAAAGGTGTCCAACATAATGATTTATGTATACACTGTGATTACTCCAAGAAAAAGGGTATTTTTAAAAAAAGATGTTATTTATTTATTTGATAGAGACAGAGATAGCGATAGAGATGTAGAGAGAGTAGGAGCAGTAAGGAGAGGGAGAAGCAGGCTCCCTGATGAGCAGGGAGCCCGATGCGGGGACCTGGGATCATGACCTGAGCAGAAGGCAGATGCTTAACAGACTGAGTCACCCAGGCGCCCCAAGAAAATGGGTATTTTTTTTTTAAGATTTTATTTTTATTTGTTTATTTGACAGAGAGACAGCCAGTGAGAGAGGGAACACAAGCAGGGGGAGTGGGAGAGGAAGAAGCAGGCTCCCAGCGGAGGAGCCTGATGTGGGGCTCGATCCCACAACGCCAGGATCACGCCCTGAGCCGAAGGCAGACGCTTAACAACTGTGCCACCTCGGCGTCCCGAAAATGGGTATTTTAAATAAAATCCTTCACTATGTAGATTGGCAAGAAGAGTCACATAAATATGAAGGATAAAGCTCTGACCATCATCTTTCCACTTTTAACTGTGCTCTCATTATAAGTCATTTAAGACAAGAATGTGTCTCTTCAACAAATGGTGTTGAGAAAACTGGATAGCCACATGTAAAACAATGAAGTTGTACGCTTACCTTACACCATATTGCAAAAATTAACTCAAAATGGATGAAAGACCTAAATGTAAGACCTGAAACTATAAAGCCCCTAGAAGCAAACACAGGGCAAAAGCTTGTTGACAATGGATTTAGCAGTGATTTTTTTTGGATATGACTCCAAAAACAGGCAACAGAAGGAAAACAGACAAATGAAACTACATCAAACTTAAAAATGTCTGCCCAGCAAAGGAAACAGTCAACAGAGTGAAAAGATAACCTACAAAATAGCAAGGGGAAATATGTGCAAACCACATACCTGATAAGGGGTTAACATCCAGAATATATAAGGAACTCTTACAACTCAACAATAAAAAAACAATCCAATCAAAAAATGGTCAAGGGAAATTTCTCCAGAGAAGATATACAAATGGCCAACAAGCACTTGAAAAGATGCTCAGTATCACAAATCATTGCAAACCAAAACCATAATGAGGTAGCACCTTACATCTGTCAGGATGGTCATTACTTAAAAAAAAAAAAAAAAAAAGCAAAAACAAAATGAAAAAAAGCAAACAAAAAATGCCCCCCAAACAGATAACAACAAGTGTTGGTGAAAATGTGGAGAAAATAGAACCCTTGTGCACAGTTGGTAGAAATGTAAATGGTGCAGCTGCTATGGAAAAGTGTATGGGTTCCTCAAAATATTAAAAATAGTATTATCATATGATCCAGCAATTCCACCTCTGGGTATATATCCAAAAGAAATGAAAACAGGATCTTGAGGAGACATGTGCATGCCCATGCTCTCTGAAGCATTATTCATAATAGCCAAGAAGATGAAGCAACCTTAAATGTCCACCTACAGATGAATGGATGAAGAAAATATGATACATGCCATAGAATACTATTCCACCTCCAAAAAAAGAAAGAAATCCTGTCAGCTACAATGTGGATCAATCTTGAGGACATTATGCTAAGTGTAATAAGCCAGTCACAAAAAGACAAATACTGCATGATTCTACTTATGTGAGGCATCTAAAATAGTCAAACTCTGAGACGGGAAAGAATGGTGGTTGCTAGGGGCTGGGGGGGAGGGGGATCAGAGAGGGGAGGAAGAAAGGAGGAATTATGAGTTTCAGTTCTGTAAGATGAAAAAGTTCTAGAGATCTGTTGTACAATGAGGTGTACATAATGAACACCACTGTACTGTACACTTAACAACGCAGGCACGGCTCACTCCTGAACATCTGAACTAGTAGGGGCAGGCAGGGCCATGGATGATACAAATTGTATTTTTAGAAGTCTTTGGAGTATAATAAACATGGCTTTGGCAACACACTTAACTCACAAACATATTCTAGTGACATGAATATCAAAATGAGTTTGCAGGCTTGAGCTCAGAAACGCACTATGTGGGGTTGGAGGATGGAAGAGTGCTGAGAGGCAGGAGGCACTGACCCTGAGGGGAACAAAAGGCCTTAGATCAGATCGCCTACAAAGTAGAAATGCCCAGGAAGGAATGATATCTACACTCTAATAACCTCTGAGACAGTCAAGGGTCCCTTTTAGTGAAATTCACAATGCCATGACCACAGTACTCTATCCGGCCCATCACCCTACCCAAGAAAGAAGTGAGGTTATCTTACCCTGCGGTTCGAAGTGAGCCCATGCTGGCTCCTAATGATCACTACTTCTCTTTGTCAGGTTTACAAGCCCTGACTGTAGCTAAGTGAGACTGGTAAATCAAGACAGCTCTATATCAAGCTGAAGAGAGAAGTCTGTGGATACCTGGGTTGCTAAAGGAGTCTTCAAGAAAGGAAGTGAGTTCTAAGGAAGATTTTAATGCAGAGGACCAACAGAGGTTGGTAGAGGGCACAGGGGGATTAGTCCAGCCTGAGTATGAATAACAGAGAAAGCAAGGCTAAATGTGAATAGCAGAGAAAGCAAACCAGAAGGCCTGGTAATCTAGGACAAGCAGGGACTACGGAAAAGCAAGTTCTTCCTGCTGGGATACATCCTTGATCACAAAGGTCAACCACGACTGAGCCAGAGTTCTTTCTGAATATCATAAAATGCACATACTATATTAACCAGAGCCAGAAAGCAACCCCATGTAAAAGACAGTTGTCATAATGGCCAGTCTAGTTTCTCCAAAGCCCCTTCTGATGATAAATCCACCACTAGGATTATGTGTAATGGGCAATTTTGTTGCAAAGGACCATTGTGCAACATTTTCCCATTTCTCTTCCAGAAAAACACAGAGGTAATTATGTACTCATAGCCAGTGTAGCAAATCAGTTAAATTAAACCTGTATTTCATCTAACTCATATAAGATATGAATAACATAACTAACTTTTCTAATTTCATACTCTAGTACTCCCAAGTAAATAAAAGGGAAAAAAAGTAAAGTTTTCCCCCTACAAATAGAATCTGTCACTTCCTAGGATGTGCACTTTTCAGCTCATGCATCCTAAATGCATGTGGAGATATTATATGCACTTTCTATTTAGCAATTTAATTATATCTTTGCATTCAAAGAGTGGCAATGGTTTGCAGTAATAATCAGGTGAAAGCATTCTAACATTAATATGCTGGAATCCGATGTGTTAATTTGATGCAACTTTGCCTTGACAATATGTGATTAATTTGTTCTCAGGCTAGCCCTGCTCCCAGCTCTGACAGTTTAAAATGCTGGGTTTCTTTATCCATATCGCTATTTGACACGCCTTAGCCCACTGCTTTGCTAAGACCACTGTTAATTTGTAATGAACTTGCTTTTCAGGGGGGCTCCTTCATTTTTAATTCTGTCAGTGTCACCTCCTTGAGGAAAATTACAAGTTTCCGTAGGTGTGATTACTGCCAAGTGCTGCTGATAAGAGGTTTGAGAAAATAGGGCTTTATAAAGAAGTCTGTATTTAATCTGCTGAAACAGATTTATTGCCTCCAGACAGATAAATATAATACAAAGTTCTCTTATTTAAAAGTCATCCCCAAGTTCTCCCTCATCACCACCTCCTCCTAAACAAAAACACAGTTGCATTTCCAGGACTCAATAATGAGTCACTCAGGGAAAAGAGGTGAAAGTGTAATAAATTTAGCAATAATGGCGATTCTTGTCATCGAATTAGACTTGTAGGGGAGTCTTATAAAACATATGAATACACTTTTCACAAGGTGGAGAAGAGGAAAAAAGTCCCACTGAAGCAATTATGGTTTCACCTCCTTTTTAACTAGCAAAGGAGCACTGCACAGCTTCACAAGCCCATTTCCTTGGGGCAAACCAAGTACTGGTGAAGTCAGGCGTGGTTTAAATTTCTCCGTAGAAAATAATCCTGATAATGCTCGATGAAAGGTCACAGGGGAGACAGAAAGTCGAAGTCTCAAAACATACTACTTAATAGAATAACTCACTGCAGTAACAACAAGCCGCCTATGAACACCTGCACAGGTATTCTCCATTCAACCTTCAAAATAACCATGGCCAGTATGTACTATCACTCCAGTTTTTTCACGTAAGGGAACTGAGGCTCAAAGATTTCATCACAAGGATGTACCAGCAAGGAAAGGACAAAACTTCAGGACGGGAAAACACACCTGTTGACTGCTGTCGTCTGTTTTGCTCCATGACAATCTACTGGGTGGAAAGGTCATCCTCTAACAGTGCACACACAGAGCTAGCCAGTCTCATGCTGGAGTCATCCTATTCAGCCCTAATCCTTCCTCTCTCTGCATTTAAACAGTGGCACACAGTTCTCCTGCAATTCCAGCCTTCCCACCATGAAACCTAGTTTCACAGGGCCAAGAAGACATCAAGTCCTGCAAATTCTGCCCTCAGATTTATCTGATGTTCTTAAATGTCTATTTACACGAACAGCCAGCCCCACTCACCTCAAACATCATTAGTGGCACAAGCCTCTTCTCAGATTAGTCTCTCAATACTTCACAAACTGAATTGAAACCACTAGATAAGAACTCTCACTACATCCCCCTACCTCCCAGTGTTTATCTCTATATGTTCCCCGGCTGCCGCTCAAAAAATAAAATCAAAAAAATTTAAAAACCTAAAAAAATCAAGAAAATGACCTTCCACTGTATGTTCAGACCACAGACAAGACCAAGATCACAGCTCTACTTTTTGATAAAACATTCCCTACCTTTGCCTTCTCTACAAGGCTATTCATGAAGTAGCCTTTGTCTAGGAAAGAGGCATGGAAACTGTGGAATGTATGCTCAAAGGAATGTAAGCTAGTCATTGAAAAGGAGTATTTATGTGCAATATATAAAAAGAAAAATTCAAAGATAACAAAGGGAGGTACATAAGCAGAATGTAAAATTACACACAGACTAAAACTAAATTATGCAAAAAGATGTAGAGATGATTTAGCACCTATTGCTCAAAAAGAGACACGTGAAATTTTGATTTTGAAGTTGTCTTTAATTTAAAATTTCCTTAATGCTTCTTCATTGGGGTTTGTGTACCTACTAGTCTGCAAGTTCCTTCAGAGCAAGGAGAGTAGTTTACCTCACATCTGTATACCCGTGGCCTAAGTAGCTCAAGTCTTCACTAAATTAAATGAAATAAAGATTGCTAGGGTGCAGGTCTCTATCTGCTTAAATACAGCCCCCCTAGAGCATCTCAACTCAGTCTGGCCCAGGTATGAGTTCCAAGGACTGGCTGTAGTGTGGTGGGATAGCTGTGGCTCTGAGGTGCCTTCCCAGGGCAGAGGTGATATTCCCTATTCCCAAGACCCCTGCCTCCATCTGTGTCGGAAGGAACTCTGCGGAACTGCTGTTGCACAACAGAGAAAAGGAGGCCTGCTTTAAGACGAACATGACCCTGAGCCAAGCAAAGGCGGCAAACACCTATCCAATGACAGGTGTGATGCCTAGAACAGGCAGTTACCTTGAAAGAGACATATGGATGAGAACAAAAATACAACGGACTAGAAAGAAGGAAAAAAACTAAACCAAACACTTAAAAAACACTTAAGAATATATTGGGTTGAAAGAAGCACATAGGGAAGTATTAATGCATATATATTAAAGACACATAAAGGCAAATTAAATAATTTGGCAAATTAGATAATTCAAAACCCATCCCCCTTCACGTAACAATTTTATAATTGTAACACCTCCCGGATAACTAACTGCATATTCTCTAATATGCGGGCTGGGAAAGTCAATTTAACACTGTTAGAATGATCATCATTCCTAAGGAGAAAATTCTAAACTAAATACTGCACCCGGGGCAAGTGTACTGGTGTATCTAGTTACCAGACCATCCACAACTAAAAAAGCATTAACTGGGGTGCCTGGGGGGCTCAGGTCATGATCTCAGGGTCCTGGGATGGAGCCCCACATTCCCACCTCAGGCTCCTTGCTCAGCAGGGGAGTCTCCTTCTCCCTCTGCCTGCCACTCCCCCTGCTTGTGCATGCACGCGCTCTCTCTCTTTCTGTCAAATAAATAAAATCTTTAAAAATAAAAAATTAAGCATTAAGTAACTGGAAAAATAATCAATTTGTCCTGGTGACCTGTTATGGGCCAATGACTAAAAGCAGGGCTGGGAAGAAGAGGACACTGGGTCCAACAGAAGTTAAGCTCTTATTTACCGAAACTTGCATAGTAAGCGGCAAAGCCAAGACCCAAGTCTGCCTGACACTTAATCCATCACACCCAGCCCTTTGCCCAAAGAACCCACGAGTCTGTCTTTGAAGACACACATACCACATGTGATCTGATTAGAAATGTCACAAATCAGGGGCACTTGGCTGGCTCAGTCAGTGGAGCGCAGGACTTTTGATCTTAAGTTTGAGCCCCACATTGGGTGTGAAGACTGCTTAAAAATAGTCTCGGAAGGAAGGAAAGAAGGAAGGAAGGAAGGAAGGAAGGAAGGAAGGAAGGAAGGAAGGAAAGAAAAGAAAAGAAAAAAGCAGGCCACAAATCAGCATCTAATTAAGTATAATGTAATGTTATAGCACCGAAGGAATGGGCAGATAAAAAGTGGTTCAGGTGTCAAAGTGCCAATCAGAGTGAGTTTTGCCCTGTGTTCTGATGAAAATAAGGAAATGGGGTAAATGCAGTTCAACCTGAAGAAATGACTGGAGCAACAATGTGAAAAATTAGAAAGAGCTCGTGGTCAGAACAAAATTGTCAGGTAATAAGGAAAATGGGGCTATACTGGGAGGCAGGGTGACAGAAGATCTAGAATCAGACTGGCCCAGGTTCAAGTACTACATAAACTTTCTTAATTATTGGCTTTCAATCATCTATTCATTCGTTCACCAGATAATTATTTTGCACCTACATGCCAGTTCCTTTCTGGGGTTATCTGCTATCTCTTGGTTTCCTCATCTAGAAAACTAGAATAAACATCTCTCTCTCTCTAGGCTATCATGGAGCTTAAATGAGAAATGATGTTCTCATTAAAGTAGCATACCCACAAAAGGCAGGTGATGAGTAAATAAAGGGTGAACTGAACAGTACAAATTTAGTTGGGAGGTATGTGGGGGGAAAGGGTGCTACTGGTGACGGGCTCTGTCAGGTGGATGAGTTTAGTTTTGTTACCTCAGGAGGGCAATGGGGGTATTTCATCTGGCCACAACTGTACAGGACACACTGAGGGAGAGGGGACAAGTGGCAGGGAGACCAACCTGGAAGCCGCTGCTGTAACATAAATGGGATGTGAGAGGTCCTGGAACAAAGGAGTGACTGGTGAATCTGAGAAGTGTCAAATCTGGCAGACACTGAGAAGGAATCGCTGGCTGACCTTAGGGATACGATGTGAGGAGAGAGTAGTCAAAGAGAGGAAAAGAACTCCCATCAATTCAGATTTTTAAATGGCTTAAATCTCACTTTGGAAATCATCTTTCTTTGAAAATAATCACCTGGACATTATCAATTTCACAGAAAGACCCTTTGTTTTGCACACAAAATACACTTTAATATTTTTCTGCTTTTTCCACGGGCAATATCCTTTTTCCTAGTCAAGTCCAAATACTTACAGGTCTGTACAAATTACCTCGATCTTTCTAAGATTAAACTGCAATCTGCTTACTCTCACTCATGTCCCTCAATCATCCAGGCCTGAGGAAACAGAGCCTGCACCCTTAAAGACCGCAGCACATAAAACATTGTGTCATCTGTACAACAGCAGCACTCTGTCCCTAAGCACCTCATTGTCTCCTAAATGGCTTCAGCTACAAATATTCCACTGGCAAAAAGACTTTATGAAAACCTCAGGGCAAAAGGAATGATCACCACCTTTGTGGCCAACCCCTTGGGGGAAACAAGGAGCCACTTAAAAACTGGCTGAGAATTAACCTCACAATAACAAGTGGAAGACCTCTGGGAGCCCTTCACACATCATGCAAGTGTAACACAGAGATTAAGAACACTGTCTGCAGCTGGAGTGCCGGGGCTCCAGGGCGGCCTTCCCACTTCCTCACTCTCTGACCTAAGGCAGGTTATTGAACCTCAGTCTCCTCACCTCTCAAACCGGGGATGATCATAATACCCTCTCACAGCCCTGTTGTGAGAATTCAATTAATCATTACATGCAAAGCACTTAGAATTCTGTCTAGCACGGAGCAAATTCTCAATATATGCTCGTTGTTATTATTATTGTGGTTGTCATTAGAGTCGTTTGAATTACGTCAGATATAACCCACTCTAAGAAGCAGGTTTCTCCCTTCCCCCCACCCTCACTGCCAATACTTACTGAGCACTACACCGGGCACTCTGTAGAGAGAGAAGAGGGAGCGAGAGAAAAATCTGCACTCTAAAGAGGCATAAGCAAGGTCTGTGGAAGTACAGAGGAGAAAGCCACTGTTAGATGAGTCCAAGAAGTGTTAAGAGGTGACATCTGTGAGTTGGCTCTTAAGGGGACAAATGGGAATTTTCTAGGAGAAAGAATTTGACCTGGTAGCAGATACGGTATCTGCTTTTTAATATGTAACACTGAATTAGCACTTCTAGGTTTCTAGGAAGGTTAGGCTACCCGGGCAGTCACTGAAAAGCTAAATCATAAAGATTCCAGCCAGAACCTCCTCATCCCTCTCACTTGGGCTTAAGACTCCACTAACTTCTCCACCAACACTTCAGTCTAGGCTGACTCCTATCTCTGTACTTTCAAATCTTCCTGTCCTTGGGTCACCATGGTCTGCCTCATGAGACTCTGAGCTAGCTCCTTGAGGGCAAAGACTATCCTTTGATCAATGCACCCCAGGACCTCCTACTCTGCCAGGAGAATGGTAAATATTCAACAAACGTTTGATGAATGAATCACCTGCCTTGCCAACAGTATTCTCATAAAAAGAATCTAAATACTTAGGAGTCTCCAAATGTTCCTAAATGTCTCACACCGACATAAAATTATGTAATTCTAATGCTGGGTCTGGCCTTGGTCATCCTCCTCATTTTTCTGATTGGCTAACTAAACTCAGAAAGGTGAGATGATGAATTCAAAGTCAGAAAGAAAATAAGTGATGAATAAGTAATAGAACCCTGGTCTCATGAATGAAGTATTCTTCCAGAACCAACCTGGAAAAAACCAAGACTATTTTTTTCT